>NC_065449.1:123632435-123957019 GCF_917563875.1 Diabrotica virgifera virgifera
TTTTGGGTATATATTACATTTGCAGAAAGCGATGGAAAATGAATGAACAGTTTAGCAACAATTAAATTGTTAATTAAAAATTTACGGTCGCTATAATAACCATAATAATTACGATGCATAAGAATAACTAAGATTTTTGTATAAAAGGGCACTATGCCTATCTAATATACTTTACAGAATTGAAGTTGGATTATTTAAGCGGCCTCAGAAATATATTAAAATTATAAACAATTTTTTGGCTTATAAACAAATAGTATATCTCGGGAAATATTATATTAAAGTAAACTATCAAAACGGTATTGGAAACAACCTGACATGACGCCTCTTATAAAAGAAAAAAACGTTTAATTGCGGTGAGTGGTTCCTGAGATAGGATGGTAACTTTCAAACCATCACCTTTTTTTTTTCAGTCCTCTTTCTCCACACAAAATTTCATATCTCTAAAAGACACGTAACATATATTACTATAATAAAAACTATCGATATTACAAGTGAAAAATGCCAAAAATACCAAAATTCCAATCAAAAATTAGGTTGGAGGAAATGGAATCTCAAAGTTCAAGACCGTTATACATTAAAAATGCATTTTCTCGGCTTCCCATAGAGAAATTTACTTCATTATTTTTGTGTTCCCAAGTAACTCGAGCAGAGCCATCTAACTAACGTATTATTAAATGTCAAAGTTGCTTTTGTTTTGTTATAATAAATTAATTTATTTATAAGAAAATAAAACTACATATTTTTTCCACTTGTAAACTTTTTTTTAGATAAACTTACTACAAGTATACCTTGTAACGTTTAAAATAGAAATATTCTCATTTGAAAGCTGTATAATTATTTAAACAATCTTTTTAAAACAGATTAAAAAATTTTGTTATAATAAATAAATTATTTATTTATTATAACAAAGCAAGTTTGACATTTAACAGTGCATTAGTTAGATGGCTCTACTCGAGTTACTTGGGAACAAAAAAAGAATGAAAAATTGCTCCATGGGAAGCCTAAAAAATTCATTTTTTTAACGTGCATCGATCTTGATTTTTGAGATTCCATTTTCGCCAACCTAATTTTTGATTGGAATTTTGGTATTTTTGGCATTTTTCACTCATTATATCGATAGTTTTTATTTTATGTTACGAGTCTTCTAAAGATATGAAATTTTGTGTGGAGAAAGACGACCGAAATAAAAAGGAGATGGTTTATAGAATACCATCCTATTGATTATATCTTTGCCATACATGCCGGTCAACTTTAACCGGAACAACTTATGGCAAATAAACGTTTTTCTTTCTTTTATAAGAAGCTTCATGCCGCTTTCTTTCCAATACCATTTTCATAGTTTACTTTAATATAATATTTCCCGAGATATTCTATTTGTTTATAAGTCAAAAAATTGTTTATAATTTTAAAATATCCCCAAAGTTGCTTAAATAGTTCAATTTTAATTCTCTAAAATACATTAGATCTAGTCCAGAAAGCCACTGCGCATCCGCTAGGAAAAATATTCCGATTTGGATTTTTTGCACAATCTTACTCAAAAAGGACCCCTTTTAACAAATTTGCATGTTGCCAGGACCAAAAGTGGGTCAACAATTTTTTAAACGTTTTTGTTTTTTTCCTAAATTTTTTTTTGCATGGAACAAAGTTTGATAGTTGATAGTTTTTGACATATACGCGATTAAAAATTGAAAAATTGCGAAATCGCCCATTTTTAACCTTCAAAAACTATGTGAATAACTTAAAATTTGAATGTTTCCAAGGTAAGTAGATATTCTTTGAACATCGATTGATGAAATCTTGAAGAGTCTTTTGCAATATAATATTCAAAACGCCTTTGTTTTTTAATTTCTAATCACGCGTGGGCGACACTATTTTCCACCGTTGCATGTGTATACAATATGGTGCAAATGAAAGGAATAAATTCGTTATTTCGTAAACCTGCGACTTTAAGGAAAAAACGCGAAACAGGTTGATTGTTATTTTTAAGTTGTAATATTGTGGCATATATGGTATACTAGTGACGTCATCCGTCTGGGCGTGATGACGTAACCGATGATTTTTTTAAATGAGAGGAGGGGTTGTGTGGTAGCTCATTTGAAAAGTACTTTAATTCTCTATTTAGTAATGTAAACATTTACTTAATTATTTATACAGTGTGTCCAAAAAAATTTTATTAAATTAAATTATTTGACAAAAAAAGAAATAGAAGGACACCCTGTATAAATAATTATATAAATATTTATATTACTGAATAGAGAATTGAAGAACCTTTCGAATGAGCCAGCACACGACCCCTATTCTCATTTAAACAATTCATCGATTACGTCATCACTCCCAGATGGATGACGTCACTAGTATACCATATATGCCACAATATCATAACTTAAAAATAAAAATCGACCTGTTTCGGGATTTTTCCTTAAAGTCGCTGGTTTACGAAATAACGAATTTATTCCTGCACCATATTGCACCATACTGTCGGTGAAAAATATTGTCAATTAAAAAACAAAGGAGTTTTGAACATTTTATTGCGAAAAACTCCTCGGGATTTCATCAATCGATGTTTAAAAAATATCTACCTACCTTGGCAACATTCAAATTTTCAGTTTTCACATAGTTTTTAAGGGTTAAAAATGGCCGATTTCGCAATTTTTCAATTTTTAATCGCTTATATGTCAAAAACTATAAACTTTAGAGAAATGTCACTAAAACCTTTTTCTGTTTGGAACGATCCCGACAACCTAAAAAACTTTATTCCATGCAAAAAAATAATTTTAGAAAAAAAAACAAAAAAAAACGTTTGAAAAATTTTTGACCCACTTTTGGTGCTGGCAACATACAAATTTGTTAAAAGCGGTCCTTTTTGAGTAATATTTTGCAAATCCGAATTGGAATATTTTTCCTAGCGGATAATAATAATAATAATAGAGTTTATTTGTAGCAACTAACAACATAATAAATAAACCCAGTTTCTCACTGAAGTTGTTAGTCACATATACTACAACTTGTGCGTGAGGGTTAAATTTTGATTAAGCATATTAAATAACATTAATTTATCTTATAGGTTAACAAAAAGGAATAAAATATAGTCTTTTTTGATCATCTGATTTCAAATTTGGGATCCTCTTCTTACCTAATTCAGTTACTGTTAAATTTTGTTTATGGGACCTCCGAAAATCTCTCATAATATTCAAGAAAGGATTGCAAATAATTTCTGATGGGATTCTTCTGACGAACTTCGTTTTCTATGAGAATTATAATGATTTTTTGAAGGTGTTTTATCCAATTTTACCATAATTTTCAAAATTTAAACTTTTATAAGTGACATTTGTAATAAATCATTTTTGACATTTTATTACATAAAATGTCAAAATGTGGATGCGCAGTGGCTTTCTGGACTAATAGGTATAGTACCTTTTTATACATAAATCGTCGTTATTCGTATGCATCATATTTATTATGGTGATTATAGCGACCGAAAATGTTTATTTAACAATTTAATTGTTGTTAAACTGTTCATTCAATTTAGATCGCCTTCTGGAAATATGATCTATAATAAAAAAGATTTATATTACCAAGTTATTTAATTATTGATAAATAACTACTTACCAAAAATTTTTGGTTGAAAATTAAAGATGTTGTTGGAAAAAAAAAACATTTTCCCAGGAAAATTTTTATCGAAGTAAATCGGGAAAAACATGACTGTATGCAGAATTTAATTACGGTGAATTTTTATTCGGGTGTTTTTGGTGTAAATTTAAAATATTTGGTGTTATAGAGCAAAAATTGAAAAAAAACACGTTTTTTGGGCGCCCTTTTGTTTATAAAAAACGTAGCACACTATCTGCGGACTTTGCATATGTATATTATTAATATATAGAATCATAAGATTTGATGCCTTTTCGATTTTTATTTAATTTTACTCCTTCCAGGAGTAAACACAATCCTACGCTTGAAAGTGTGTCAATGGAAACATTTTTATATGTCGGTCTCTGAGACCCGATGTTAGCTTTAATTCAGAAAACCTATGTTAGTTGCGGAAGGTTAAAATTGACATAACAGCCTGAACTTAACAAACTATATTATGTAAAGTTTATTATGAATAATACAAGGTGAAATCTTGTAATTACGTATAATATTCGCTAAGAAATTCAATACAAATCAAATAGGTATACAGTCAAACCCGCTTATTAGAATACCTGTTATAAGAATATCCCGGTTTAAGGAATATAAATTTGAGGTCCCGAAACGTTTCTATTAGCCACCTATGATCGGTTATTAGAATATCCCGGTTATAGGAATATTTTTACTTGACACGAAGGCTATTCCAATAAGCGGGTTCGACTGTATTGATATTTAGCTTAAAAAATTGATATCGTTATTTATTTAGTTTAAAAAATACTAATAAATAAAGAGTGACAAATTATTAATTTCAAAATTTTATATATTTAATATCTGGACGAAATTCTACAGTTTAAATATTTCACCTTTAATTTTTTGAGGTGGGGTTGAGTAGTTACTTCTAAAAAGATAAAAATATATAGGGTGTTTCATAGAAATAAAGATGATGGATTATGCTAAACTTTCATGTGAATCACCCTGTAAATTTAAATATTTATATAGAAAGCGCTCATTTGAAAATCACCCTGTACGCTGTAACCCTGCCATATATTACTATTACTATTGTTATACCTATAACATGTCAGTATTATCGGACGTTTTGAGCTCAGTAACCTTAAGCATAAAAATTTATACTTTTATCGCCAACCGTCACTAAACTCATTCATTATTGTACTCATTTGCCCTCATTTTGTACCCTCTTTAACAACAGAGTGGATAACACATATAGAACGGCACTAGGCTCCGGGCTTCAGTCGGTTAGAGGTGTCTTAGTCGGGGTTGAAAGTCTCAAATATAAGAAATAGAGGTACGAAAGAGAAAGAGAAGAGAAGAGAAGATAAGGTAGGAGAAAACAATATTGGGCGCCACCTATCGCTGGATAGGAATTATGAGGAATAGAAAAACTTAAACGGTAATAAAATGACAAGAAAAGATAACAAATATGAGGCGAAGGAGATAGGATATGAATAATACGCGGTTTCAAAATAGACTTAAGAGAATAGCGGGTATTTATGTCGCGCGGTAATCACTAGATATCAAAAAAACATATACACACGTACATATATATAAAAAAATAAAAATCAACATAATACCTGAATGAGAAACAGAAATATACATGCAACAAAATAAATAATCAGGTAGATATGAGGAAATAAAAATAAGTAAATATTTGAGTTAAAAATTATATTGTGATGTTCAGAGTATATATTTATAAAACAAGTAACAAAAAACAATGATTAAAGGTTCTGTCGTAATTTTCCGCAACGTAATAATATTCAGATTGATATTCTCAAGACAGGTCAGAAACAAAAAAATATATATATAGTTATGTTTATGGAGATGATTAATTTAAATGAAAATAGGTGAAACGAGTGATTATTTAGTCTTGAGAATACGTAAAAAAAGTTGATAGTGATCACTATAAGTATATAAAACATTTATAGAGAAAAAATTAGTCTGTAACAAATGGATTGGTGTTATATCGTATGTATATATATATATATATATATAATTATTACCGTATAAATGATAATTTTAATTGTCTGTTTGGTCAAAACCACAATAAACAAATTATAAATTCACCAAACTGCACTAAGCTTTAAAGTCAATAACCCACTTTTATTAGGGTTTTTAGGTAAATCCACAATGAATGAATAGTGACACAATGAATATAAATCATAAATCTGCCGGGCGGCGTATTGTAAGACAAGTACTTACACTTTCGGCTCGAGTCAAATCAGGTAGGTGTAGCGTTTATAGCTAAACAATCAGGCACGTGTCGTTACGACAGGTTTAGATAGATGAATAGGTACGGCAATTTTCGCAAGTGCCGGATGGCAGGTAAACAAACGTCAAAGAACGAAATCGGTGGACAGAAAGCCAGCAAACAAAATTGATAGGCTCTGCAAAGATAGAAGAGAATCTCTTTTAAGTATGCTCTAATAGTTAAGATCAGGACGGAAACAAGCAGTTTTATAAAGGGTAGGTACTTACCGGCTAAATTCCGCCTTTTCGTCTCGCACACGTCTTGACAGCACACAAGGACACAGGAAAATGAATTTGTAAGTGCCTCTGAGGGCTAGATTTAGCTCTTAGGGATGAACACGGAAGAAGGGGTAATAGTCAAATATGGTCCGTATTGGCATCTGGAAGACGGGTCATTTAAGAATCTCTCAACTTTCTCTTGCTAAGCAAACATCCTTATACTGCAAGCGGCTTCGAAAGAGTTCGTAGAAATTTTAGTTTTGAGGAAACAAAAGGAAAGAAATTCATTGTTAGGACAATGGAAATATGCGAGTACAAAATTAGAAAGTTGACCCTATGGATTTTATGAAAGCATCTCTGCAGAAGAGATTTACCACCTAAAGATTCCGAGATTAGGGCATATGTACAAGGCTGATCCTTTACCATGGGCGTAGCTAGAAAAATTTTGAGATGGTTTATAAAGGGGGATTTCACACATGCTACACTACCCTTTCCACGGTGGAAACTAGTTATACTGAGTTTTCATCGGAGCTTTGAACCCAAGAAGCATGTGAGGACATCGCGAAGACAATGTTGTAAAGGGCAGATAAAATTTATGGTACTACAGCAGATAATATAGACATAAGATATGACCAAGTAATTTTATTACCTAAGATAAGCGATAAAATAACTATTAGTTATCTAATACAATAGTCAAATGAAAGGTAAAATTACAATTTTTACAAAAGATACAACAATATAAGTTTAATAACCCTATATAACTAATATCATATATTGGTACAACTATGTTCATATTTACACATGCATATGTGTCTATGGCTCTTATTCGCTCCATAGTGTTACGGCGAACAGGACACGTTAGGCAAACAAGACACGCTAGGCAAAAAAGACATGGTAGCCCGTTCACGGGGTTAGGAAAGACAGATAGGCGTTTATCCGAACATATCGATTATAATATTTACTATTTGGATTAGATTTGAAATCCTATATTAAGGTAATAGATTTCATTAGGTAACGCACGGTAATCTGGGGGATCGTTGAACAATAAACGAGAGAGTAATTTCATTTTGATATTGTTAACGTAATGGAAGATAGGGTTGAATAAAATCGTAACGGTAAATAGTATAAGTATTCGTCTGATGTATCGTTACTATAAAGGTAGACTGAACATTGATTCGGTCAGGTACGAGGGTAACTAAAATGCAGATAATTGTGCTTATCGGAACACAAGCGGTAATAACTGACGATCGGTATGCCAACCTTTATCGTATCCAGGTATAAAATTAATCAGGCTAGGTTAGGTTTGGCTAGGTAAAAAGAAAGTTTGTAACTAACAAGGAAAATTGTATTGGAGGGTTGAGTATTCAGTATCTCTTGATGATTATCCTAAGTCTATACAGCATTTACAAAAGATGGAGAGTTAATAGAGTTAAAAAAAAATTTCAGTAAGGTGGTTGCAAAACCTGAGGTCTAGGAGCAGGGGGTACGTATGGTACATAAATTTTTAAAGTGCACGTAAGGTATCTATTATGGTATTGACAGGACTAACCTCTTAGGCACCAAAATTTACACTAAGAGAGTCGTTTAGTGGACCTCTTTTGGTTGAAGAACGACTGAGTTCCTTCCACAGATTGTCAATGGAAACTAGGATTCAGATACTATTTTCGGCGAGTCAACTGACGGACGTCCGCTAACATCAGTCCTAATCTTCTACAGTGCCTAGTATCTCTGACAAATCCTGGTCTCTATGACGAAAAGGGATAAAGAAGATGTTTTTTCTATGTGGGGACTCACATCAAAAGTTAAGCTAAGTAGAAGAGAGAGTAATACTCAATTTGGAAATTCTAAACACGACAGAGATGTCACAGCTAGACGGGGTGTTCAGTATTTCAGGGGAAATCTTGTTAGAAACAGTGTGTAGGGAAAGATAATATACAAAGTAGTTGTTTTTTCATAAAAGGTAAAGATAAAAAAGCCTAAGTTTTTCTTGAGTAAGGTAGTTCTCAAGTTGCATTTGAAGATAAGGTAATTTTACTCAAGATGAGATAACTTCCCATTTGTCGTTGGAAGGTAAGGCATTTTTAAAGGGTAAGGTATCCTTCAATTTCCACTTGATATCCTTCAATTTCCACTTGAAGGTAAGGTAATTTTTCCTTGGGGGGTAACACCCGATAAGCTTTTTTCGCTTGTAAGGGCTACAGCGCAGCACATATAGCTGTTATTTTATCAACAGAAACGAGGTGAGATACGTTATACGGTAGGACGAAAAATCTAAGGTAAATCGCATCACGTCGCAAGTAAAAATAACGACACAGGTATATAAAAAGCGAGTCCTGCATGTTTTAAGCTAAGACTAACCGGGAATGATAGGGGTATTAATAAAAATTAATTTAATTTGACAGATAGGATATTTTGGTACTAAAACAATAAAGGTGTTTTCACGAGAGGAACGCTTGTTGATAACTGTTTTTAATTTCAGTTTTAGCAAAGGTATGTGGGGTAAAAGTTTCTAGTCGATAGAGTAAGTGTGGACGTTAAATGGCAGTATACAAGAAGGAATATAAATATTATTTGCATGGTAAATATTTATTCTTGTTCGTTATCAGAATCATCGGAATCAAAAGAGTCATTAAAACACGGTTTCAGATCTTTTATATGCCAGCGTCCAGCGTTAGTACCATCTTCGTTTTGTATTTGATACACAAGACGAGAAAATTTTTTAGATATGGTACCCTTGACGTACTTTTGAGCGAGCTTAGACATGAAACGTTTTGGAGCACTACTAAGAACAATATTTTTTCGCCACACGGTATCACCAACAAAAAATTGAACATCTCTTTTGCGGAGATTGTAGGATTTGGCATTTCTCTCGTAGGCTTTAGATAGGTGGGTTTGGACTTCCTTAAAGACAGTAGACAAACCAGTTATTTCAGAGGCGTATTCGTCTCTGTTACCGGGAGAGAATTCGACATTTTCAAGCTTGTCTTGGGGACCATTGTAATAATCTCCTAATAAGGGAACATTACGGGCAAAATTCAGAAAAGCCGGGGACTGTTGGGTAACTTCATGGCGAGCGGTATTAATAGCTTGCTGAATTTTAGAGATTTCTTTATCCCAGTCGGAATGTTCGGCAATATAGCTGCGGATAGCAGTGCAAATCGTACGGTTACTTCTTTCTACGAAGTTACATTGGGGGGAATAAACGGCAGTGAACCAGATTTTTTGAACTCTGTACTCGTGACAAAGATTCTTAAGAATTTTACTATTAAAATTTGAGGCATTATCGCATATGATATGTTGAGGAACACCGAAAGTTAAGAAGACATTATTTTCAAGGTAGTTAGCGACATTCTGTGCGGTAGCTTTGCGTAAGGGCTGTATTAAAGTATATTTGGAGAACCAGTCGGTCACGACGAGCAACCAAGAAAAACCTTCTTTACTACGCGTGAGAGGACCGATAAAATCAATTGCAATTATCTGCCAAGGAAACTCAGCTTTCTTCTGATTTCCCATTAAACCCATTTGAGGAACATTTGGAGCTTTCTGGGCTCCACAGGTTTGGCAGGAACGAACGTATTTGAGAACGTCTTTTCTCATTTTTGGCCAGTAAAATCTTTCTTTGAGACGGGATAAAGTTTTAAAATAGCCTAAATGACTACAGGTAGGGGGTTCATGACAGGATTTGAGAACGTCCTGTTTTTGGGGAGAGGGTACTAATATTTTCCATTCTATCTCGTTGGATTTAAAAGGTAGACAGGAAGGAACAAACTTATAGACATATTCATTTTCCACTTTCCATTGGGGGAAGTTATCGGGATTAGCGATAATTTTGGACCGTAAGTTATCATACCAGGGTTCGATTCTATTTAGATCGACATCGAGAGAAGCTATTTCGGGACTTACGGGAGTTTCGTCTAGAGGGACTTGTTCGTGTATTCGACTGAGTGCATCCGGTACTTTGTGACAGGATCCCTTTCGGTGAACGAGAGTAAAGTTATGTTGGTTTAGGCGCATAGCCCAACGACAGAGACGACCAGAAGGATTTTTGAGGGTAGTTAACCAGAGAAGGGAATAGTGATCAGTGATGACTGTGAACTTGGTTCCTTCGACGTATGGTCTAAATTTTTCAATGGCAAAAAGGACGGCAAGACACTCACGTTCTGTGACAGAAAAATTTCGCTCGGCTTTAGTCAGGGATCGACTAGCGTAACATATGACTTGTTCGCTATTTTCTAATTGTTGCGTTAAAACAGCTCCAACTCCAGTGTCACTGGCGTCGGCTTGGACGACGAAGGGTTTCGAAAAATCTGGCTGAACCAGGACAGGGGCTATTACTAAGGCCTGCTTAATCAAGATAAACGACTTTTCGGCTTCAGGATTCCATCTAATGGCTTGTTTCTTTGCTTTTCCTTTGCCCTTTAGTAGATCGTTTATTGGAGAGACAAGAGTAGAGAAATTTTGAATGAAACGGCGGTACCAAGAGCAAAGTCCGATAAAGCGTTTGATTTCGGTAGTGTTTGTAGGTCTGGGATAGTTAATCATAGCACTTATTTTTTCGGGGTCCGACCGGAGAGAATTGTCACCTACGACGTAACCGAGAAATTTAAGGGAAGTTTTGAAAAATTCGCATTTGTCTACGTTAATGGTAAGATTTGCGTCTTTTAGTTTTTCTTTAACTTTCGAAAGAAGGGAGATATGTTCTTCGAAGGTAGGGGAACATACAATTATGTCGTCAAGGTAACAGAAGATAAATGGTTCGAATTCAGGTCCGAAAATTGCGTCGACTAAACGTTGTTGCGTTTGTGCAGAGTTACACTAACCGAAAGGCATAACAGTAAATTGGAATAATCCTTGACCCACTACGGCGAAAGCAGTTTTTTCACGGGATGATTTTTCCAAGGGAATTTGCCAGAAAGCTTTCTTAAGGTCAATAGAAGAGATAAAGTTTGCTCCTCTTAAAAGAGAAAGAATCCTATCGATATTTGGAAGGGGGTAGGTGTCATGTTTAGTGACATCGTTTAAGGTACGACCATCGAAACAAAAACGATATTCGTCATTTTTTTTTCTAACCAAGAGAACAGGAGAACACCAGGAACTACAACTGGGTTCTATCACACCTAGCTGAAGCATTGAATCTAGTTCTTTATTTAAAATATTCGACATATATGGAGACATAGAGAATGGACGTCGCTTGAATGGTTTTGAGTCGCCGGTGTCTATCGTCATTTGAATTTTGTCTGTGCGACCTATACCGTCAGCGCTACTAACTTCGTTAAAATTATTAATAATTTTGTCCGCTAAGGTACGGTCGGTTGGACTGAGAGATTCTAACGAACAAAGTTGCGGGATAATCGCTCCTGGATTGGCCATAGAGAAAGTATGGTTTGGTTTGTGAGACCTAGTATTCCATTTGTTTGTATTGAAATCGATAGAGAGACAAAATTGTTCAGCAAAGTTACTTCCAAGAATAAAGGAACACGGTAAAGAGGGAACTATGAGGCATTGAATTACTCTGAATACGTTATCGGCAAGAATAGGTAAATCGATGAGACCGGTTACTTTTTTATGGGAACCGTCTGCTAAGGAGACTTTCGTGTTAATGGATTTATTGATTTGGATATTATTCCTTCGAAGAAAATCAAGACCTTGTTGTCCAGCACACGTAATTGTACAACCCGTATCTAATAGTACAGTAAAATTTTGATTATAGATATTGACAGATATGTAAGGTCGTTTATCGGTATTTCGCGAGGTCACGATGGGACAGACCATATTATGAGATGGGAGACGGTAGAAGTTTTTAACTTGGGTGAGGTAGTTTTTCCACTCACTTTCGGTCGGGCGGTAGGAATTTCCATTTGAGGAATAACTAGGGGATTGAGAAATATCGGGCTTTTTGGGATGACTGGGAATAGAATAGCCGATCGTATTTATTCCGTAGAATGGTTTTTTGAAGGATGGCAATTAAGACCTTGGGGGAAGGTAACTTCAGGAGCGCCACATCGGTAACAAAATATTTTCCTGGGACGATGACATTCACGATGACTGTGATTTTTCCCTTGGCAATTCCAACACGCATTGGAAGAATTTGACTTAGAGGTTTCGGGAGTTTTACAGTTTCTGTTTGAAGAACGGTTCTTGGAGAAGTTATTGTTGGAAGAATTGTTCCTAGGCTGAGAATGTCTCGGATGGTTTCTCTGAGCATCCTTTTGGTTTTCCACGCTAGAGATAGAAGGGAGGTCACGTTTGAAAACTGCGGCAGCATTTATTTCGACGGTAGCAATAAGGGACGATAATTGGTCTACGGTATCCACCGTACTAGTGGCTATCATGGAAGAAAATTCAGGTAGAAGATTCGAACGGATGTGTGATACTATGGTTTTTTCGGAAGGCTGTCTCGGTAGTCTCTTTATTATATTTAGTACGTCTGATTGATAAAGAACGAAAGGTTCATTTTTCCTTTGTTTCCGGCTTTTTATCTTATCCCATAGCTCGTCTTCGTAGCCATGAGGGAGGAATGTGGACTTAAGTAACTCGACCAGTTCTGGCCAAGAGGTAAGTTTAGGTTTAACGCTGCTATACCATTTAGCTGCATTACCTGAGAAAAATTCCACAGCAGATCGAAAAAGGGTCGTATCGGGAATTTAACGCGATTCGGCCAGATTTTGGATTTTTTCTAGGACACTAAATAGTTGCTTCGGATCGCCGGAAAATTTAATATTCCAGTCACCAACGTTTACTGGCGTATTAACATGGACGATAGGGTTAATGACTGGCATAGGGGCTTGTGAGGTTGACGGGAAATTTGCAGTATTCGGGCAAAAAGAAGGCAGGTAGATATAACTTAATCTTTAAAATCTAGTTCGGCTGGTTTCTGTGGATCTGGGATTAGACGTTGGATTCATAGAGAAAGATGTAATAGATAGGCCCGTGATCTTTTATAGGCTGAATCACTAGGATTTCCTTCGAATTCGGAAATAAGATTTTCGACTTCGGAAAAGATAGTTTCGATTTGTTTCGATTCGTCTTCGAAGATAAGGGGGTTTGCCGTTAAATCGATAATCGGAGTGGCTTTTTTTATAGCTTTCTTAAGGATCGACTTTTTTTCGGAAAGTTGTCTATTTGATTTTATACCTCTGATTTTCAGTTCGTAATCGATCTGATTTAACTTCAGGAAAGAGATATCAGAAGACTCCATTTTTTTTAAGACTCACTGTTAAAAAAGAGAAAAATTAGTCGAGAAAAGAGAAGATAAAATTCTTATATTTGGCTCCACGTTGGGCGCCATTTCTTAATGTGTACCCTCTTTAACAACAGAGTGGATAACACATATGGAACGGCACTAGGCTCCAGGCTTCAGTCGGTTAGAGGTGTCTTAGTCGGGGTTGAAAGTCTCAAATATAAGAAATAGAGGTACGAAAGAGAAAGAGAAGAGAAGAGAAGATAAGGTAGGAGAAAACAATATTGGGCGCCACCTATCGCTGGATCAGAATTATGAGGAATAGGAAAACTTAAACGGTAATAAAATGACAAGAAAAGATAACAAATATGAGGCGAAGGAGATAGGATATGAATAATACGCGGTTGCAAAATATACTTAAGAGAATAGCGGGTATTTATGTCGCGCGGTAATCACTAGATATCAAAAACACATATACACACGTACATATATATAAAAAAATAAAAATCAACATAATACCTGAAAGAGAAACAGAAATATACATGCAACAAAATAAATAATCAGATAGATATGAGGAAATAAAAATAAGTTAATTTGAGTTAAAAATTATATTGTGATGTTCAGAGTATATATTTATAAAACAAGTAACAAAAAACAATGATTAAAGGTTCTGTCGTAATTTTCCGCAACGTAATAATATTCAGATTGATATTCTCAAGACAGGTCAGAAACAAAAAAATATATATATATAGTTATGTTTATGGAGATGATTAATTTAAATGAAAATAGGTGAAACGAGTGATTATTTAGTCTTGAGAATACATAAAAAAAGTTGATAGTGATCACTATAAGTATATAAAACATTTATAGAGAAAAAATTAGTCTGTAACAAATGGATTGGTGTTATATCGTATGTATATATATATATATATATATATACATCATGTTACCATTACTGCGTCCGTATAACAAAGCGATCTTATTGCGTCTCCTGGAAATACAAGGAAAATTGATAATTTTCCGACGAATATTGGTTTAAAATTTAATTTCTAATATGGAACTATACTTTGTTTTACTGTATTTTAATTTTTTAAATATTCGAATTTTCTTTTATTTTAAACCATTATTGCATCTTTATAACAGGCGGCTTTGTTAACTCCGTATATACCTCCAACCATACACAGTTGCGTCCATTCAATGTTGCCAAACTGAAGGACGCACTAATATTTAGAAATACATTATACATAAAATGAAACAAAAAATATATTAAATTACCGGTATTTGAGCTTCGTAGCGAAATTGTAATACGAGTTGGAATTTTCGAACTGCTTGTTACATTCAATTATGATATCTATACCATTTTGATACAATTGTGATATGTACATATAAAAATGATCCTTATTTATTGAGAACGTATTAAGTAATATTTCATTTATTTATAGTTTTATATAGTAAACTCTCTCTTAACGGACACCTTTCTTCGCCGGACACCTCCTCTATACGTACGATTTTTAAAACAAAAATCATTCGGCGATATGTGAACCTGTACGCTTTAACTCCCTTCAACGGCCTGTGCAAATGCGGACAGCAAATGGAAAAATAAAAATTTTTATCCAAATATTTTACATTCTAATGTTATATAATAAAGCTACCTATACTAAATTTACAATCAAGATGCAGTAGAATTAAACAAACCAAGACACGTTAAATTCTACTAGGAGCACTTACGAAACATAATTTACAATGTATATACATTGTAAATCCCAAATCATGATTTCCAAAATTTATACATTGTAAATTATGATTCGGGAGTGCTCCTAGTAGCATTTGACGTGTCTTGGTTTGTTTATTTCTACTGCATCTTGATTGTAAATTTAGTATAGATTTATTATTTCAAATCAATACAGATGTCCATGAGATGGGTGATATTTGATATAACTGTTTACGTTAGCGGCACCAAGTAATAAAAGTTTGATATTTCCACTTTACATTAACAAACTGTAAGCAAAGCAAGCAAAATAATACATTTTACTAATGTCCTGTGTGTGACCGATGACGCGAATGCCGATGCCAGGAACATTAAATTTTATGATGAAGTTATTGTATTTTGTCTAGAATACAATTTTAACGGAAATATCAGATGAAGCAAAATATTCAAAAACTCAACTTAATTTTGATTAATTTTCGTAATAGATTTTATCTGAATATCGACCTATGTAAAATTAGTAAAACTGAAATAATTTTAGTTTTGAAGGTTTTGCAACGTAAATAATATGGCGTCCACCAAAAGGAAGTTTTTAGGTTTGAAAGAAAAAGTCGATATGGTTCATTATGCAGAGATGCATAAGTTAAGTGTTAGAAAGTTAGCAGAAAAATTTGGAATTGGAAAAACTCAAGTTAGTGGAATTTTGAAACATGTGATTAAATTAATTAATTTTCTGAGAGCGGAAACCTGGAAGCGAAAATAAAATTTTTGAAAACGTAGGGTGCTGCATGAGACCAAATTGTTTTCGTTTTCGATTGGTTTTGTAAAGTGAGGTCTAAAAATATTCCTGTTTGTGGTAAAATTATTCAAGAAAAAGCATTAGAAGTTGCAAAGGAACTAAGTCTCGATATTATGAAAGCTTCTGGCGGATGGCTCGAGAAACTTTGTAAGCGTCATATTTCCTTGAAATCCATATGTGCGTAAGCAGCTGCTGTAGATTTATTAGTGGTTTCTGACTGGAAAGAGAAACTGCTCGCTCTCTCTCCGCGAGACATTTTTAACGCAGATGAGACGGGATTATTTTTTAGAGCATTACCCAACAAAACTTATACCTAAAAGGAGAAAGATGCACTGCAAATAAGGCTTCCAAAGAAAGAGTCACAATACTATTTTGCACCAACATAATAGGGGACAAAGAAAGGCCACTCAGTAATTGGAAAAAGTAAAAAACCCCGTTGTTTCAAGGTTTCATACATAGAAAAATTACCTATCGAATGGTATAGCCATAAGAAGTCGTGGATGACAAGGGAAATCATGACAGACTGGCTAAATAAATTTGATAGAAGAATGCAGAGAGAAAATCGAAAAGTTCTTTTGTTTCTAGACAATGGTACGTCTCATCCACAACTTGTTTTATCCAATGTTAAAATAATATTTCTACCACTAAATACTACATCAGAATGCAACCCCTGGATCAATGGATTATAAAATGTTTTAAAACATACTGCCGACAATTTTTGATTTGAAGGCTACTGTCGTCAATGGACGAATATGATTCTACAAAGGAGATTAAAAAGTCTATAAATATTACCAACTCCTTAATTTGGACCGTAAGTGCATGGAAGCAAGTGCAACCGAAAACAATTAATAATTGCATCTAGAGATGAACCGAATATTGTGTTAACAGAATCATTTGTGTAATAAATTATTCTGAATTTTTCGAATTATACAGAAAAAAAATTGACGGACAAAAATATATAAGGCAGTAAAATTCCATGCTTCGGAAAGGGAGAACGGCTATTCATCTATGGGAAAAAAATTTGATAGAAATGCTCTCATAGCGCAACAAAATTTATATATATTTAGGTATATACATAGGTACTTCTTGTTGTGAACATTAACAATACAAAAATAAAATGCATAAATAGACCTAAACTTTTTTTTCTGAACATATTTAAAAACAGGAACAATTTAATAATTTATTTGATAAGCAGTAATCAGATTGTAGGTATAATTATGAACAGAAGATAAAGTAATTTAAATGAGGTTCTTTCATTCCGCCATACCTAACCTGAAGCTAAACTAAGGATTTTAAATAAATAGCCATAAAAAAAAAATGAAACATGACCACATATAAAATCACCCCCTGGGATGTCTTAGAAACCAAATGATATACAATATTAAACTCAACTCCACCATTTAAGGAAATACTAAAAAAATACTAAAGCAGATTTTAATTATTTTCTTATTTGTCTTTATATGCATTTTGTATAAAAATTTTGATTTTTAACCAATCTTTGTTGTATATTATTTTTTTAAACTTTTACCTAAACTCATCACACTCTAGTCTTTTAGGGGCTTTCTTTACTTTTATATGATTTTTAAAGTACTTTAATGTTACTTCCTTCTGTTCTTTAGTCCATGGGACGGCTTTCCTAATAATTTTCTTTTTTAATTTGGGTGCAATTGTTTTAATTAGTGTATTATCTGCATTGCTATTACTGGTCGACATTTCGGTACCCTTGCTATTTACTAAATCATCCAACATATCATTGTCACCCTCATCACTGTCATGATAATTAAGTTCCAGAAGATTTTCTTCCGTATTGTCATCTCCTATGTCATCTATAGATTTTTCTTTGTATTGGTCTGCTCCGCCTTTTTCCATAACCATCAACAGCTTGGAGATTTTAGCTGTTGGGTAAACATCATCTGGGAGGCGATAGGAACTTCGATGAACACAGGATGTATGACCCAGAAAGGCTCTCTTCAAACATCAATGAAATATCGAATCAAATGAGCAATCTAATCAAAAGTCTATCTACCATAACAACGAAAAAAGAGGTATTGAAGAAAAATACATGTTATGCCACCTCAAGTACCCAAACTGAAGAGCCTCAACATTTCGAAGAAAGTCCAGAGCAAAAATCAAAAATTACAGAAGATAAGTGTCACTTTGTAGTTATTAGTAACTTGAGCCCAATATACACCCCTATACAAGTGGTTCACTATATTAAAGAGAAGCTAGGTATCAAGGAATATATAAGACGTTATATCCTCCTTAAAGACGCTGACACAACAACTGGTTCTTCATTCAAAATAGAATCTAGAACATCTATTAACCTATTACTTAATAAGGGCATTTGGCCACCTGGTGTAAACATTAAATGGTCTATCGAATCTTCATATTTCGAACCAACGCTTTCATCTGGGTCACATAAAAATCCGAAGAATATCAGAAGAGGTATTAGCCTGGAAAATTCAAATAGCAGTTTATGCAACAACAAAGATGAAGTTCAGAGCACAAACATACATACAGACAAACAGGCCATCGAAATTTGCAAAACTAAGAATCCGTTCCATACCCATATTAATTTCATTAAGAAAGATACTTTAGAACCATCTACTAATCTGGATCCATTGACCCCATCAAGAGTTAGATTAACCAATAACTCTAATAGTCGATATCTGTTAGCCAGATTAAGGGAACCGGATATCTTAAAGGCCATTAAACTTCATCTTGCTTTTCTACAGGACCAACCTGCATTAGTATTTTATGATGGGTATACCAACACGAGTGTTAAACTGTTTCTGGCTTCCGACGGACTTCCTACAAAGAGTGAAGATCTATGAAAAATTCTTCTAGATTTTAATGATGCTTATGGAATTGGTGCAGATGAGGTAGACGCTGATCTTGCTGCTTCTAGGTCTTTTCTAACTTCGGAAAAAATTATTCACCTGCAAAAATCAAGGGAATGCCACCGAAACTACTATTCCGCTGCCTCTCCAAGACGAAATTTTTAAACATCACGACGTGTTCTGAGGGACTAGAATCCTCAAATAATTTTAGTGATAACAAATTTAGCATTGTTCTGATTAATATTCGTTCTATAAAACTGATGAATTATTTCTGTTTCTAGAGGAATTAGGGTTTCCACCGATAGTTGCGGTTACTGAGCACTGGCTTGAAGTCAACGAGCCTTTTTTTGTAGAAAAATATTCCACTATTGCTAGGTATGACCGTCTAAGTTCAGCTCATGGAGGCACCCAAATTTTTTCTACAAATAATGATTTTTCTCTGGTAACAAAATATGACTTTCTATTAAGTGAAGCATTCTTTGAGTTTTCCTTAGTTTACAGTAAGAACCTTAATCTTTATATTATTTTCATTTATAGATCACCTGACTCTTCCGTGGAACTATTATTTCAGAACCTGCTAAATTTGTTAGATGACCTGCCTCATAAAAGCAGAAAAATTCAATGCGGTGACTTTAATAATAATTATCCTGCTACTTGTGCTACACAAATATCCCTGGTCAACATATTTGAATCATATGGTCTATCAATGCACATTAATTCTCCTACAAGGATTACAAAAACTTCATCTACCATAATTGATTATATTGTCTCAGATTTCTCACCCCGTGATGTCTGCGCTACAACTGTTAATGCGGGACTATCTGATCATGAAGCGGTTTATACGAAGTTTATAACATCTTTAGCAAGTCCTCCTCGAAAACTCGACGTTAAGCAGGATTTTTTCCGGTCGGAACTTTCGTAAATTCCAAAATTTATGCTTAACCTCTGAGTGGCATTTTCCTTCTATGGACGTCAATTATAATTTCAGTGATTTGTTGAATAAGCTTGTCTGTATCTTCAATAAAGCATTTCCTTTAATCACAATTAAGCCAAAACATCGCAAACCCTGGACTACCAAAGGTGTCCGCATATCAGCCAAAAATATGCGTTCACTAGTCTACATCAAGAAATTTACTACCAACGTCTCTGTTACTGAATATATCACCAAGTACAGGGCAATCTATTTAAAACTTATAAAATCAGCTAAAAAATTTTACTATCAAAATCGTCTCAGAAGCTCTAAAAGTGTTGCAAAAGAAACTTGGTCCATAATAAACGATCTTCGAAATAAAACTCACACAACTCAAACATTTTCCCTTCCAGACCCAGAAAATCTAAATGAATACTTTGTTAATGTGAGTAAAAATATAACATCAACTATTGTGTCACAACAAGATCCCATTTCCTATCTCCCTAAGAAAGGTTTCGAATTCATTCTTTATAAGACCGGTTGATAAATCTGAACTGATCCAAACAATCAATAGTATCAAAAGCAACTCTTCCTGTAGTACCGATGGACTATCCATAAAAATTTTCTCAAATCTCCCAGACAATGTGTTTGGAGTCCTCATCTCTCTAATTAATAATTCTTTTGAGAAAGGTAAATTTCCAGAGTGCCTAAAGACGGCCATCATTATTCCTCTTCATAAGGATGGTGAAAAATCTAATGCCTGCAATTATAGACGCATTTCATTACTACCGGTACTCTCCAAAATTATTGAGAGATTCATAAAAGCCCGACTTATTTCCTTTCTCGTTGATAACAAGATTTTATCACAAAATCAGTTCGGCTTTTTAAATAATAAATGTACCATCGATGCCATGTTTTCTGTACTACATGAGGTTTATCAAGCATTAAACAATAATCTGCACACTGCCACTGTTTTTTTGTGATTATGTCAAAGCTTTTGATTGTGTAAATCACGACATTTTGATCAAAAAACTAGATTTCTATGGAATTCAAGGTATTTCTTTGAACTGGTTTCAATCTTACTTGGATAATAGGAAACAACGGGTTAGAGCAACTGATACAGACTCTAGTCTCAAAAATGTTGTACGTGGTTCACAAGGTTCATTATTGGGTCCTCTACTTTTCCTTATCTTTACTAATGACATCACTAGTTTAAAAAACGATGGAAAAGTTTTTCTTTTTGCTGACGATACCAGTATCATTTGGAGCAACTCAAACATCGCAACTCTTCATGCTACTATAACTTCTGATCTACTCACAATAAAATCCTGGTCCGATTCTAATTTACCACCTTTTAACGTAGATTAGTAGCATTATCCTATAAAGGAACTCTTCAACCCTTACCTCTTTATAACAGCCAGATCAGTATCGTTGATTCTGTAAAGTTTCTTGGTATTTTTTTAGATAGCAACCTTAAATGGTCCCTTCATATCGATGTGTTAAGCAAGAAACTAAACTCAGCTTGCTTTGCAATAAGATCTGTTTCGAAGGAAATGAATTTAGCCTCTTCCAAAATAACATACTTTTCATTGTTCGAGTCCCATCTTCGATATGGTCTGCCTTTTTGGGGTTCTGGTACAGCTGCCCAATCCGATGTTGTTTTGAAATTACAAAAAAGAGCAATAAGATATCTGTTTGGCCTCAGAAGAACAACACATTGCAGAAGCTACTTCAAAGGTCACAGGATTCTAACACTACCTTCTTTATATGTTTTAGAAACTGTTTGCTTAATTCGTAAACATCTACATGTCTTTCCAGCAAGACCTAGACATGACTATTCCACCAGAAATTCTACCTTTGACATCTATTTACCGATCCCGTCCAGTGAGTTAGTAAAGAAATCTATATTATATTCTGCAAAAAAACTATACAACCATCTCCCTCTGCAACTTAAAATGACAAAAGCCTATTTATCTGAATGACCAATATTACTCAATAGCAGAGTTTCTTAACCAATAACTAAGAAATTACAGTATTCTTATGTATAAGTAGAATCTTAATCTATATTTGAGTGTCATATGCAGCAGCATAACTTATTAAATTTCTTAAGGTAGATTACGCAATTTGCAATTTTTTTTAATTTTGCAATATACATATTGTTAGGGTACTGATTTTTATTTCACTTTATTATGTTTAATTTATATTGACGAATTGTATAATTTTAGTAAATTGTATTTATTATTGTTTTTATTTATGATTCTTGTAAGCTTTGTCTATAAAATTGTTAAATTGTTCATGACATCAAGGCATATTTCTATTCTATAACCTTGTTTTAGGCACTCATTTAATATTCGCTTCCCACGATTCATATTGATAGTAAATTGTTTTTAAGAAAACTATTTTCTTAAAAATCCACGTACAATACGGATCTCAAATATGTATATCTATTAAAGTAAAAATAGATAACAGAGTTGCCACATTTCGGAAGCAATAATATGCGTGCTTTGTCAAATGTATACTTGGAGTAGTATATTATCTTAGCGCCAACACGGAAAATCGATGAACTAACAATAAACTGGTTGCTAACATTATTGCGTCCTGATACAAAATTTAAATCATAAAATATATCTGTCATCTGATTATATGTTGCCAAATTGAAATTAAAAAGGAGAAGTTTGAATATTTTGTCAACTTACAGAGTAGCAATGATACTTGAAAAACTACAGGAACAACGAAAATTATGGCTTGACATTATTGCGTCCGATATACGGACGCAATAATTCGAAGGTATCAATAATGTATGTAATTGGGATGTTATCAGACGCAACAATGATAGAATGATGTATATATATATATATATATATATATATATATATATATATATATATATATATATATATATATATATATATATATATATATATATATATATATATATATAATTATTACCGTATAAATGATAATTTTAATTGTCTGTTTGGTCAAAACCACAATAAACAAATTATAAATTCACCAAACTGCACTAAGCTTTAAAGTCAATAACCCACTTTTATTAGGGTTTTTAGGTAAATCCACAATGAATGAAAAGTGACACAATGAATATAAATCATAAATATGCCGGGCGGCGTATTGTAAGACAAGTACTTACACTTTCGGCTCGTGTCAAATCAGGTAGGTGTAGCGTTTATAGCTAAACAATCAGGCACGTGTCGTTACGACAGGTTTAGATAGATGAATAGGTACGGCAATTTTCGCAAGTGCCGGATGGCAGGTAAACAAACGTCAAAGAACGAAATCGGTGGACAGAAAGCCAGCAAACAAAATTGATAGGCTCTGCAAAGATAGAAGAGAATCTCTTTTAAGTATGCTCTAATAGTTAAGATCAGGACGGAAACAAGCAGTTTTATAAAGGGTAGGTACTTACCGGCTGAATTTCGCCTTTTCGTCTCGCACACGTCTTGACAGCACACAAGGACACAGGAAAATGAATTTGTAAGTGCCTCTGAGGGCTAGATTTAGCTCTTAGGGATGAACACGGAAGAAGGGGTAATAGTCAAATATGGTCCGTAATGGCATCTGGGAGACGGGTCATTTAAGAATTTCTCAACTTTCTCTTGCTAAGCAAACATCCTTATACTGCAAGCGGCTTCGAAAGAGTTCGTAGAAATTTTAGTTTTGAGGAAACAAAAGGAAAGAAATTCATTGTTAGGACAATGGAAATATGCGAGTACAAAACTAGAAAGTTGCCCCCTATGGATTTTATGAAAGCATCTCTGCAGAAGAGATTTACCACCTAAAGGTTCCGAGATTAGGGCATATGTACAAGGCTGATCCTTTACCATGGGCGTAGCTAGAAAAATTTTGAGATGGTTTATAAAGGGGGGATTTCACACATGCTACAATTTGCGGCAGTAAAGTAACACTTTATTGTACTGAAAGAAGAATTTTACTTTACTTGCCGCGATTAATCGGAATTGAATGTAAGTGGTCGATGGCAGTAATCGATTATTTATTTGAGTTAACTTACAATTTATTTACTTTAATTATTAAAAATATTGTACAAAATTTACGACATTGTTAATTAAATTGATATCGAATAGTGAAATTCTGTAGTATTTTGTAATTATATTCATATGAAATAAATCAACACTTTACTGATTTAGAATTATTCAATATTGATAACTATCGATTAAAAATCGAAAGCGGCCATCATGCAGAAATCACCTGTCATCACTGTCATGAAATTTTTATTACCTACGTCGAAAATTTTAAAAAAATTCTGAAATTGTAAATTGTAAGTAAGTATTAAAACCAATATCAAATTGCTGGCGATAAAATTGTGTATGCACCACGTCAGTAAAGACTCTTTATCGAAAACGTCTGTTATTCGCTTCGCTCGCTAGGTTCGCTCTGCTCATAATAATAATATAGACTCGTTCGATAAATAGTAACTTTACTGACTTGGTAAAGTAAAAATAAATAACTATTTTCTCATACAAGAACAAAAATTGTATATTGTACAACAAGGGAGAAACAAGACCTATTTCTCACGAGCGCAGAAGTTTGTTGGCACGAGGCGAGGGCCGCAAATCAAGCGAGGGAGAAATATGTCATTCTCTCATGTGTTGTACACTGTACTTTTTCTATGGATGCGGTTTTGTCAAGAGTTCAAACTTCAAAATTAAATAATTTAGGGGCTTTTACGTATATCATATATGTTACAGTTCAAGTTGATTATCCAGTTGGAGTTGACTTTTCCTAGTTCGAGTCGACTCAAACGGCTGGTTTTAGTAAAAGTTGATTATAAATATAAAATGAAGATTTTTATTCACCATTTACTAGTAAAAGTAGACTCCAACTAGTTAAAGTATACTCTTCCCAATACCATTTAGTAAAAGTTGATTCACAGAAACAACCGATTCTAGAAATTAAATGTTACTGTATATTATGTTCCAATCGTGACATTTATAGTCCAGGCTGTATCGTCGCCCCCGTTAGGTAAATTATTCCAGTTAGATTTTTTTGCACAAACTTACTCAAAAAGAGGTCCTTATCACGAATCCACAGGGCACGGCCGTAAGTACGATGTTGGGGGCCCCGGGGCAAACGTTATCTGAGGGCCCGTTACCGGGGGGTCTCGGGGGCTTACCCCCAGTGGAAGGGGGGTAAAGCTCCCATCTCTCATCTGCAATCATCTGGAGAACGTTTTACGAAGTTGATTGCTTCGTTTTGAAGGTTTTGTTCGTTTGCATTCAAAATAAAATCAGGATAAACAATTCTGTACGTGTCTAAAACTACGTCTAGCTGATGGCCGATGGCCGATATGTCGATCATTGAGTAAAACACTGTTACCCTAAAGCTAAAGCATGACTTGGCATCTTGAAGTCTTTCATCTTCGCACAGTTCATCGAAATATTTTTTCGTCTCCTGAATTATTTTTGGAACGAACCCTACTGGTATTCTCCAACGTTGACACATATTTGAAGCCTCTTCAAAGAAAGTTTCAAATAGTCCTCTCATTTCAGTCAGTTTTAAGAGGCTCTCTTCAAATAAACTGTAAGCTTTTAACAGGTCCAAACATTTTGATTGCAGTGTTTTCGAGACTATGTTGAGGATTTCAAGGATTTTATTTTGCACAAACGAAACAAATTTGAATGATTCTAGTTTCTTTTTTCCAGTTGTGTTGCTTCGTCTCTTTCATTTCCTTTGTTACTTTTCAGAACTAGACTTCAATGGACTTCAAAACATCGCAAAATATGTGTTTCAATGTATTGACTTTGCCAAATCTTCCAGCCCAGCGTGTTGGATTGAGGGGTTTTAGAGTCACTTTTGAGGAATATCTTTCAGACTGTTATGAGGACTTCAGTGCCTCCCAACGAACGACAGTGTTCGTTGGGAGTTGAAAAAATATGAAGATATGAAGGTGTATTTAGAGAAAATGCAGGAAGAGGTAAACCAGATTGCTGAGAAGATACAGAAAATTGAAAAGTTGGAAGAAAAATTCGAGAATGCGTTAAAATTCGATATGGAAAAAATGGAAGAAAAATTGAAGGAGAGGAAAATGTCAAAAAGGAGGAGACCGTCGAGAAGTAATTGTATACAGCTATAATGAGAGCAGAATCCAATTTGGCGGGGATATGAGAAAACAACATCCGCCACCTTGCATTAAAATCTTAAAATCCAATATATGCAGGACTTCGAAGACTGAAAAGAAATTATAAGGAGCCATCTAAAAGACGGAGCTGCTTTGTGGTTTGAAACAAAGAAAATGGGGTGACTTCGTGGAGAGATTTTGAGACAAATTTTTTTATAATAGTGCAGGTGAACTAGGTTAAAATCGATCATTGAAGTTGTTAGAATTAATTCGCCGTATACTTATTACAATCGGACAACTCGAAGTAGAACTTGACTGAAAGTACTTTAAAAAGTTTATTTGACCTCGTTACAATCTTTACACGGCCAACCAAACGGAGGCCTCTGGGGGAGCCCTCTTGGCCGGGGCCCCGGGGCACTGCCCCGGTTGCCCCAATGGTAGTTACGGTATGGTAGTTGACACTTAAAAATTCAAACTTCTGTCAAACCACAAAACTGTCAAAACTTTTTTTGTAATGTATTGCTCACATGTCATCACCATGACAAGGCGAAAGTTAAGGATATTTGATTATATGAAAGTGTGCTAAAAAACAGTGCGAAAAATAAATCCCATTTAAAATACATTATTACTTCAGGCACACTTTAAACCCTTCATGTACTTCTATCTATATTTACAATGTTCACACAATAAAAACTTATACATAATATGAGGTAGAGTAGATAAGAATTATTTTTGTGAATTTGGTTAAACAATTTTTCGACCGCGGTACCGCCTGACGCTATGTATTTGTTATAAGGATGTATTTGTTTTAGTAAGTTTGTGCAAAAAAATCGAATCAGAATAATTTACCTAACGGGGGCGACGTTACAGGCTGGACTAATAAGTAGTTGAAACGGTCAAAACAAAGAGACGCACACTCATCAAAAATGCACGTGAGATTATACTCGTATAAATTGTATAATCTACTTTTACTAAAGATAGTTAGGAAGAGTCAACTTCAACTAGTAAAAGTTGATTTAAATTTTTCAAATCAACTTTTACTGCTCGTTTCAGTTGAAGTTGACTGGAACTAGGAAATGTCAACTCTAACTGAGAATCAACTTGAACTGTAACATATACATAAATTGAAATAAAATACATATACATGTAGGTATTTAATATTCTTAAAATTTAGCTAATTGCATAGAGTGGACTTTTTATACTTTGATTTTATTATTCAATTTGCAATACGTTCAATGTTGGAGAAGAAGCAATTTGTTGAAAAACTTACGGTTTGTTTCAGTTTCCGGACGTTGTATCGCTCCTCTGGTTGTGGTTTCTGCCTTGCTGATCCCCTGTTTGTAGTTTCTGTTACGGATGCTCTGCCGCTCCGCTGTTTGTAGTTTCTCTTCTGGATGCTCTGTTGATCCCCTGTTTGTAGTTTCTCTTCTGGATGCTTTGTTGATCCCCTGCTTGTAGTTTCTGTTCTCGATGCTCTGTTGATCCCCTGTTTGTATTTTCTATTCTGGATGCTCTGTTGATCCCCTGTTTGTAGTTTCTGTTTTCCCGGGCCTAGTGTCGTCTATCTGCTACTGGGTTTGTTAGGTGTGGACTGTAGTTGTAGGTTTATCGAGTCTTGTAATTACTTCGATGTTTTCTTTTGCTCGATGAGAACCATGTCTAATCACTACCACACCCTAACCCCGGGAGCCCTTAAGTGAATCGAAGGAATGAAGTTTAAGACACATCTGGCCTGGTTGAGTTGATTCTTGAGAATTATTATAAAATGTATATTCTTTCTCAGCGGTGGCACCAGTATTGGTGTCAGGATACGCGCTGAATATGTTTACAGATTATTGAGAACAAAGGAATATATTCGACCATCAAATTAAATATGCAATTACCCGAATTATTGTTTACAAATTGCAATTCGTGAACTAAATTAAAGACCCGCACATGTAATTATACAATAACAGATTGGTTCATGTGATATACGGGGTGATAAAATTATACTGTTAAATATCGGATATGACTAATGAATGTTTGATATTTGACAATGCGGTTATTTTCTAAATAAACAAAAAATTTAATTAATTGTATTTTGCTTGGAGTACTGCATAATTAATTTTATTTACTACATGCAATTGTTTATCTTTTCATAACATAACCTTAGTCTTAGTTTTTTTTTATAACTTTTTTGGGCTGTGGCCTTGACAATTATCCAGCAACCAGGACTAATGCAATTGGCCAATGCAATTAGAAGTGCGAAAAAAGTTGGCTGAGCTATGAAACCAGGTATCACTATACGGTCTTAGCTATACAGCAGGATGACTGTGATCCAATAAAAGGAGTATTTGGTTCATCTTAACTAAGACTATCAGCAATATTATAACCAACACTTAATGATGCTCTGACACGTACAGCAAAATTACTTTGTTGCGCCTTACCAGCTACCTAACTGACTGTTTGCAGTTTCAAGCTATTATCGACTTATAGGATGTAGACTTCAGTGTAGCTTGACTGTCCCAAATAATTATTATTTTATTTCGTTTGTGATGTTGTTTAAGGTATTATTAAGAACAAGAATAAAGTGGTAGAAATTATGCTTGAAATATTGTAGCAGATTTCTAAGTGCTACTGATATTGTGGTATTCCAGGGTTAGGGCCAATAACCTCAATATCGTACTCCCTCTTATATATTTAACTCGTTAGTATAAAACATGAAGTAACCTTTTGTGATTGTTTGTGATTTCGTTTTGTGTTAACTCAAATTGTTTAATTAGTATTTAAAACTAAAAAATTTTAATTAGCATTGTTATGTTATTTAGATTTTACTGACGAAAGAGAAAATATAACTGATAATTGTCATGAAAAATGTGCGATATGTATTCCGAAACAGTCGTCGAAATGTAAATGTCCGGCCCCATTACTTTCAAAAGGTACAACTGATACAGAGAGATCAGAACCAAGTTTTCTACCCAAGGAAGTAGTAAGTAATTTAAATTTTCGCAATCTATAAATAATTTTCCTTTCCATACAACATATTTATTTATTTATTTAGTACATTTATTCAAACACTTTACCACGCAATTCTAAAGTCCTTCATGAATTTGCTTGAAATTTTGATAGTAGCTCAAAAATTATGCAAATAACAAACCTGCCTTGATGCCAATGTATGCTTATATATACCAAGGGG
Organism: Diabrotica virgifera virgifera; assembly: GCF_917563875.1. Classification (NCBI taxonomy): domain Eukaryota; kingdom Metazoa; phylum Arthropoda; class Insecta; order Coleoptera; family Chrysomelidae; genus Diabrotica; species Diabrotica virgifera. Next base: position 123,661,244 of record NC_065449.1, read on the forward strand.
GTGAATGTCACCCTTTCTCGGGGGTGTAAATTTTAAATTTCAAAATGACATCGGGAATCAATAGAGAATTGAATTTTATAAAAAAAATGTAAAATAAAATTTTTTACTTAACTTAATAATTTCTGAGTTATTCGCGATTAAATATTCCAAAAAAATATAGTTTTTCAATAGTTCTTCCATTTATATATTATAATATATAATATATTACACTAAGCATCAAAATTAACGCACCACCTTATAAATGGGATATTTTTGATGGCTCGTATTTCCTAAACCTGTTATCCAATTTTAGTGATTTTTTTAGTACATTATAGCTTTGTTCTTTAAGAATTCGATGTAATAATATTATTGCTAAATAGGTAAGTGTCAATGTATACCGGGTGTAACAATAATAGTGTGTTTTTACTCAAAGTTTAGAACACCTTGTGGAATATTCTAGCGTATATAAAATATTGAAATTAAAAGTCGACTGTAGCCTTAGGCTTTCTTAACATTTTGCTTTTCGATTCATTCGCTTATGTGTGACAATAAAAAAGTTAGGTACTTTAACAACTAGCGATGTTATTCATCAATACAGGGTGTTTCTAAATAAATGCGACAAAGTTTAACGGGTAATTCTGCAGGAAAAAATATTTTCCGATTGCTTTATAATCATATGTCCGCAAATGCTTTGTTTCCGAAATACGGGATGTTGAATTTTTTCTTACAAACTGACAATTTATTTATTGCTCTAAAACTGGTTGAGATATGCAAATGAAATTTGCTAGGTTTTAAGGGGTAGTTATTGCGTATTTTTTGACGTACAATCAAGAGTTTTATATTGACCATTGGCGTGCATACGGGATGTATCTAAAATATTTATACCCGCTTGCACGCCAATGGTGAAAATAAAATTCTTAATTTATATGTCAAAAATGCGCAATAACTACCCCTTAAAACCTACTAAATTTCATTTGAATATCACAACCAGTTTTAGAGCAATAAATAAAACGTCAGTTTCTAAGAAAAAATTAAGCATCCCCTATCTCGGAAACAAAGCATTTGCGGACATATGTTTATGAAGCAAACGGTCATTATTTTTTCAGGCAGAATTACCCCTTAAAGTTTGTCGCACTTATTTAGAAACACCCTGTATTGATGAATAACATTGCTAGTTGTTAAAGTACCTAACTTTTTTATTATTCAAGATAATTGAATGGATCAAAAAGAAAAGTGTTAAAAAGGCCTAACGCTACAGTTGAGTTTTAATTTTAATATTTTATATATGCTACAATATTTCACAGGGTGTTCCAAACTTTGAGGAAAAAACACACTATCATTGTTACACCCGGTATACAATGAGACTTATCTCTTCAGCAATATTATTACATCGATATTTTTGAAGAATAGAGCTATAATATACTAAAAAAATCACTAAAATGGGACAACCGGTTTAAGAAATATGAAACGTCAAAAATGTCCCATTTTTAAGGTGGTGTGTTAATTTTGATGCTGAGTGTATATATAATAACTCGAAAATTACGCCTTTTCAGGAAAAATTTATCCTTATTAAAATTGAAGCTTATAAAAAAACAAAGAAACTGGTCAGTTTTAAATTTTTTAGATAATATTAAACAACTTATGAGTCATTGAAAACTATTTTTTTGTTTTTCGTAAATTTATGCAGAGATTTGAGCTCAAATAATGGAAAAATGATTAATTTTTCATAGAAAATATTCCTAAGCATTTTTAAAGTACTTTTTAGACCTTCAAAATAAGCTTTTAAAGAAGCCTCTAGCATGAAAATTAAGCAAGTTACAGCGAAAATTAGTCAAATACCTCGAATTTATAAAAGAAAAAATGATGGTAAAATGTATGCCATGTGCGGCAAAATTAATATCAATCGTAGCCCATGTGAAATTAACTTTAGTTATGTTCCGACTACACGTTCCAGAAGTTTGAATTATTTAGAACAATTACATTTTAGAAAAACTTGTTTTAAGTAAATTTCTTTTTTTTTTCGATTTTTCAAAAAATAGGTACGTCATTTTTTTAAAATATCCCAAAAACTATTAGATTAATGAAAAAAATTGTTCTTACCAAAAATTTAGCTTATTTTACTAAATTTTTTTTATGTAACTGACATAGCTTATAAATTAAGAGAGATATAAGCGTTTAAATCATTGATTTCAATGCAAAGGGAGCGTCTTTTTAGCCCCTTACTATTAAAATTATCTGAACAAAAGGGCCCAGAAAGATTACAACTCTCATGATCTTATAGCATAGCTTATGAAATTCCCTAGAAAATGAGGTGAGAGTGAATTCAAAAAGCTTAAATGGAAGGCGAGTTATTGTAAAAAATCAAATATATTTTTCTACAGATAATGTTTAAAAATTACGGAGCGTCTAAATTTTGATGTTTTTGGAGTATTTATTATTTTATACGTGCAGTGTCTCCTTTGTATTTAGATATCGGGCAACAAAACTCTTAATTTTGCTGATTGGGAATGGAAAAAAGTGAACGGCACCTTGGTACCAAACAATGACGGATATTACGGCACCAGAAGAAATACTTAAAATGATATTTTGCAATTGCAAAATAGGATGTGGCTTAACTTGTGGGTGCTGCAAACTTGGATTATATTGCAATCAATGTTACGGTTCTTGCTCTGGTGATAGCTGATAAAATTGTCCTCCTGCCGACCAAGAAAAGGAAGTTGATGCAGAAGAAATGGACGAGTTTGGAAGTTGAAGTTAAATTATCCACAGAGAACGGCAGTTCTCACCAGTGGCGCACAACACCCCTACAAGCGACACAATATATACACGAAATTTTCGATTTTCTAAACCTGACTGAATTGAAAATTGGGCCAAATCCCATCTTAAGGTATAGGAAAAGACTCGTCCATCCATATGTTACATCTCCACTTTGCTTCAAGGGTGTGGATTTTACGGCCCTTCCCATTTAGAGTCTGTTTTTTGTTCTCGTCCCCAAAACTCCCAAAAATTTCAAAAACTTAAGCCCGATCTATGCGGCTTCTGATAGCACCGATCATTACCTTTCCAACGCATGTTTAATTTTAACCCTTAACTACAGACATCCCAATATTAGCACGATCCCCGGTATTTTTTACCGGTCATTATAAAATAGGATTAAAATATAAAGTTAATAATAAAAAACAAAAAAATTTGCATTATGAGTTTTTCTGGAGTCTCTAGATATGGGAAAAATGGTAAAATGAGTGATTTTAATAATATAATACAAGATTTTTGAAGAATAATCTATTAAACCAGAATTTTGGTAACATTTTTGGTCTATTGGAACAAACGGCCATAAATGCTATGAACAAAAATTTAGACTTCTTTTTAACAAATAAACGTAACATAGAATCCCAAAGGAAACATAAAATAGCATTTACAAAAATTTTTACATCCATGAGAAAAAATCTGCAAGGGGTAAAATTATCACAGAATTAAATGGCAATTCCATTTTTGCAAAGTGGCCTCAAAATTTTTATCGTCAAATTTAACATTCATTGAAGGTCCAGGATGACTTCCGCAGTCCATTTCTTTACTTTTTTCCTAAAAACATACAAAAATAATATGAACATTTCAGATTTACAAATATAGTACTCATATAAAAATACTTACTTAACACAGACATCCGGTAATTTTTACCGGTTATGATTTTTGATGTGTGCTACAAAAGAAAATATTGACAATACACACTACACGCTTTGATTAGCATTGTTATACAAACTACCCGAGAGGTACAGAGACACATGAACTTGTAAGTCGTGAGGTTACCATGAAATCCACATTTTGGGAATGCCCGCCGGTAAAAAATACCGGATCTCTGTAGTTAAGGGTTAAAAATCGGTTATACCATTCAAGAGTTACCGAGCTCAGAATTATTACTCAATTTTTATTTAAAAATGGGAAAATGTTTGTGGATATGTATGTATGTATGTATGTGTGTTTGAAAGTTAAGCCGATTTGAATTTTTTTTCTGTGTTTCAAGAGGGTGTGAGGGCTGATTCATAACCGGTGTAATTTTTTACTTCTGACTATCCGTAAGCCAGCTAGAGGGCTAGGAAGACACAAAATAACATCTTTTTTGGGCGTATATATCTTAGGTTCAAGGAGGGAAAGGAAAATTACAAATACACCAAATCAATAGAATTGATTCAATCTTTCAAATGGTGCCTAACCGATCAAGCTGAGACATAAACACTGCTCACCATAGCCAAAAAACTGAAAAAATGAACTTTGAAAATTTTGGTTTTTTGACAATTACTCAAAATTTCAACCTATCAATTGCGCCAATAACTGAGTGTTTGTAGGAGGACTCAGGACGCGTCTAACGGTGTATATCTCATATCTGAAAAAATTCGAATTTTTTAGTTCTAGGCTTCATAAGTATGATCAAAATCTATTTCTTATGGGAAAACCGTTTTTCAAGCTCAATAATTCCTCTAATACGTTCAGTTATCATACTTGATCTTGGATGCATCAGATACTACTTGTCAAAATGTTTTAAACTCATGTTTAGTGATCAACATCAGTTCAGCCGTTCAGAAGTTATAGAGCTCCAAATGTATAGTTAGTCCAGGAACTGAAACTTTTCACTTCGCAATTTTTAAAGAATGGATCGATTTGCTTGAAAATTTGAAAATAAGTAGTGGATAGTCCAAGGAATAAAATCTATATGATGCCGAAAGACGCTTTTACCATGGGGTGCTTGCCACCCCATCTCGAAGGTGGAAATTTTTTATTATATTTTGACCGCAAGTGTTGGTAAATACATTAATTGTAAGCAAAAAATATTTTATATTTTTTTGATAAAATTAATAGTTTTCGATTTATTGGTTATCGAAACCTATAGGTTATATCGAAAAAATCAAAGTTATTAATCAATCATGGTTTATGTACTTGTAGTGGTTACGAAGCTAAGTTTGATTGGGCAATCCGAGTTCATTTGCCGGGCCTTAGTTACATAATTATTAGGATGGCTGGGATATGAACTCGGATTGTCTTATGACTGGTGTCGTAAGTACTAGATTATTTGGGAGAGAATGCGACCAAGGCGACCCCAGAAAACGGAAAATTCTCGCTAGTGGCGCACAACCCCTTTACATGCGACACTATATATACACGAAATTTTCGATTTTCTAAATCTGACTGAATTAAAAAATTAAAGTTTAGGAAAAGACTCGCCCATCCATATGTGAACATTTTATTTTGGTCATAGGGTGTGGATTTTACGTCTATTCCTATTTAGGGTCTGTGTTTCTTTCTCGTTCTCAAAACTACCAAAAATTTCAAAAATATAAGTTCGACCATTGCGGCTTCTGATAGTACTGATCATTACCTTTCCAACGCACATGTAATTTTGAAAATTACCAGAGAACGGCAGTTCTCGCCAGTGGCGCACAACACCCGTACATGCGACAATCCACAGAGAAAGGCAGTTCTCACCAGTGGCACACAACACCCCTACAAGCGACACTATATATACACGAAAATATCGATTTTCTAAACCTGACTGAATTGAAAATTGGGCCAAATCTCATCTTAAAGTATAGGAAAAGACTCGTCCATCCATATATCACATCTCCATTTTGGTTCAAGGGTGTGGATTTTACGGCCCTTCCCACTTAGAGTCTGTTTTTCGTTCTCGTCCCCAAAAACTCCCAAAAATTTCAAAAACTTAAGCCAGATCTATGCGGCTTCTGATAGCACAGATCATTACCTTTCCACCGCATGTTAATTTTAAAAAACGGTTATACCATTCAAGAGTTACCGAGCTCAGAATTATTACTCAATTTTTATTTAAAAATTGGAAAATGTTTGTGGATATGTATGTATGTATGTATGTGTGTTTGAAAGTTAAACCGATTTGAATTTTTTTTCTGTGTTTCAAGAGGGTGTGAGGGCTGATTCATAAGCTGTGTAATTTTTTTACTTCTGACTATCCGTAAGCCAGCTAGAGGGCTAGGAAGATACAAAATAACATATTATTTGCGTATATATCTTAGGTTCAAGGAGGGACAGGAAAATTACAAATACACCAAATCAATAGGGTTGATTCAAGCTTTCAGTGGTGCCTGACCGATCAATCTTAGACATACACACTGCTCACAATAGCCAAAAAACTGAAAAATAAACTTTGAAAATGTTGGTTTTTTGACAATTACTCAAAATTTCAACCTACGAATTGCACCAATAACGAGTGATTGTAGGAGGACTCAGGACGCCTCTAAGGGTGTATATTTCATATCTTGGAATATTCGAATTTTTTAGTTATAGGCTTCATAAATATGATCAAAATCTATTTCTTATGGGAAAAACCGTTTTTCAAGCTCCATAATTCCTCTAATACGTTCAGTTATCATAATTGATCTTGGATGCATCAGATACTACTTATCAATACGTTTTAAACTCATGTTTAGTGATCAACATCAGTTCAGCCGTTCAGAAGTTATAGAGCTCCAAAGTATAATTAGTCCAGGAACTGAAACTTTTCACTTCGCAATTTTTAAAGAATGGATAGATTTGCTTGAAAATTTGACAATAAGTAGGGGATAGTCCAAGGAATAAAATGTATATGATGCCGAAAGACGCTTTTACCATGGGGTTCTTGCCACCCCATCTCGAGGGTGGAAATTTTTTATTATATTTTGACAGCAAATGTTGGTAAAAACATTAATTGTAAGCAAAAAATATTTTATATTTTTTTGATAAAATTAATAGTTTTCGATTTATTGGTTATCAAAACTTAGTTTATATCGAAAAAATCAAAGTTATTAATCAATCGTGGTTTATGTACTTGTAGTGGTTACGATGATAAGTTTGATTGGGCAATTCGAGTTCATTTGCCGGGCCATAATTACATAATTATTAGGATGGCTGGGATATGAACTCGGATGGTCTTATCACTGGTGTCGTAAGTACTAGATCATTTGGGAGAGAATGTGACCAAGGCGACCCCAGAAAACGGCAATTCTCGCTAGTGGCGCCCAACCCCTCTACATGCGACACTATATATACACGAATTTTTCGGTTTTCTAAATCTGACTGAATTAAAAAATTAAAGTTTAGCAAAAGACTCGCCCATCCATATGTGAACATTTCATTTTGGTCATAGGGTGTGGATTTTACGTCTATTCCTGTTTAGGGTCTGTTTTTCTTTCTCGTTCTCAAAACTACCAAAAATTTCAAAAATATAAGTTCGACCTTTGCGGCTTCTGATAGTACTGATCATTACCTTTCCAACGCACATGTAATTTTGAAAATTACCAGAGAACGGCAGTTCTCGCCAGTGGCGCACAACACTTCTACATGTGACAATCCACAGAGAACGGCAGTTCTCACCAGTGGCGCACAACACCCCTACAAGCGACACTATATATACACGAAATTTTCGATTTTCTAAACCTGACTGAATTGAAAATTGGGCCTAATCCCATCTTAAAGTATAGGAAAATACTCGTCCATCCATATGTTACATCTCCATTTTGGTTCAAGGGTGTGGATTTTACGGCCCTTCCCATTTAGAGTCTGTTTTTCGTTCTCGTCCCTAAAACTCCCAAAAATTTCAAAAACTTAAGCCCGATCTATGCGGCTTCTGATAGCACAGATCATTACCTTTCCAACGCATGTTTAATTTTAAAAATCGGTTATAATGTTTCAAGAGTTACCGAGCTCAGAATTATTACTCAATTTTTATTTAAAAATGGGAAAATGTTTGTGGATATGTATGTATTTATGTATGTATGTGTGTTTGAACTTTAAACCGATTTGAATTTTTTTTCTGTGTTTCAAGAGGGTGTGAGGGCTGATTTATAAGCGGTGTAATTTTTTACTTCTGACTATCCGTAAGCCAGCTAGAGGGCTAGGAAGATACAAAATAACATATAATTGGGCGTATATATCTTAGGTTCAAGGAGGGAAAGGAAAATTACAAATACACCAAATCAATAGGGTTGATTCAAATTTTCAGTGGTGCCTGACCGATCAAGCTGAGACATACACACTGCTCACCATAGACAAAAAACTGAAAAAATACACTTTGAAAATTTTGGTTTTTTGACAATTACTCAAAATTTCAAAATACGAATTGCACCAATAACTAAGTGTTTGTAGGAGGATTCAGGACGCGTCTAACGGTGTATATCTCATATCTTGGAATATTCCAATTTTTTAGTTATAGGCTTCATAAGTATGATCAAAATCTATTTCTTATGGGAAAAACCGTTTTTCAAGCTCAATAATTCCTCTAATACGTTCAGTTATCATACTTGATCTTGGATGCATCAGATACTACTTCAGATACTACTTATCAATACGTTTCAAACTCATGTTTAGTGATCAACATCAGTTCAGCCGTTCAGAAGTTATAGAGCTCCAAATGTATAGTTAGTCCAGGAACTGAAACTTTTCACTTCGCAATTTTTACAGAATGGATAGATTTGCTTGAAAATTTGATAATAAGTAGTGGATAGTCCAAGGAATAAAATCTATATGATGCCGAAAGACGCTTTTACCATGGGGTGCTTGCCACCCATCTCGAAGGTGGAAATTTTTTATTATATTTTGACCGCAAATGTTGGTAAAAACATTAATTGTAAGCAAAAAATATTTTATATTTTTTTGATAAAATTAATAGTTTACGATTTATTGGTTATCGAAACTTAGTTTATATCGAAAAAATCAATGTTATTAGTCAATCATGGTTTATGTACTTGTAGCGGTTACGATGCTAAGTTTGATTGGGCAATCCGAGTTCATTTGCCAGGCCATAGTTACATAATTATTAGGATGGCTGGGATATGAACTCGGATTGTCTTATCACTTTTTTTTTTGGGAGGTGAGAATATTCAAAAGACCCTCTGGGAAGGTGTCCCTTCCCAGAGGGTCGGGTGTGTCGGGTTCAGTCCGGCACGCTTCACCGCGGGCCGGGGCCGCCTACCGACTAAACTCACCCCCTATTTCTCCAGCCGACGGGTCTGGAACCGCACTTAGCGTACATATCTGACACGCCGACCTTACTCTTAACTCCCGTGCGGCACTCTTCGCGTGCATTCCATGAGTTTGGCGGCCTCCTAGCCTCCTCCCCGCAAGGGCCTCACGTCAAACCGGCCGGTGAAGCGACCGTCCAGCGCAACCCTCCCGCGGGTAGGGCGACCGGGATGCCCCCCTCACGATGGAACTAGCAAAACAGAACCAGTTGGTAATTACGAGCAACGCCAAACATTCTTACTTTCATCAATGCATTCATTCAATACACACATTCATTCAAAATCTCAGACTTAAAACAAGGAGGCAGTTGGCGTAGCTTGGATGTAAAAGGTCCTCCCCCGCCAGCTGACCCAGGACGGACACGGGTAGAACAAGGAAAACATAAATCAAAACAGAAACAAAACGAGAAAAACAAGAGGCACTCAGCCTGAGTAGAAGGTAAAAGTCCCCTACTGAATGCCTCGTGAGACATGCACCACAGTTAAATAAGATTATAATAAAAACGGTAAAATATTATATAAATAAAATTGATAAATAAATATATAGATCGATAAAACATAATAAATAATATAAAATAAGGGCAGTCAGCGTAGATTGGATGTAAAGGTTCCTCCTCCTCTGACTGCCTTGCATGACACAAACACGTTAAAAAAAAATGAGTAAAAAAATAAATAATGACGATTGGTCATCCCGCTTGCAGACGCCATTCTTTTTCCTCTTTGTGCTTGATTGTCTTGGTGACAAAAGCAATGATCAAGTCGAATTCTCTCTTGCTGTCGATAGCTTTTTCGATTAGCTCATGAGGCTCGCCTAGAGGGGATCCCAGCCTCAGCAGCATCTCGGTACGCCCCGCGTGATATGCAGGGCACTCAAACACAATATGCTGCGCGTCATCCACCACTTCACAGTCGGGACATAGATCGTCCCCGGTCTTCCCTATACGATAGGTAAATTTCCTAAACGATCCATGTCCCGTCAAGAAATGTGTGAAGTAATAGTTGACGCGCCGATGCCGGCAATCGTATCATCTCACCGGAATCAGGGATCTTGTCCAGGCTGCCTTCTCGACTTCGGCTGTCCATTCCCTCTGCCACATCTATAGACTTCTCGTCCTTTCTTGTGGTACTGAACCTATTGCCTCCTTGCCCCTTTGGTACATTCGGACTCTTTCTCCGGCCAGGATGTGCACCGGTACAGCACCAGCCACCACCTGTAAGGCAATGGTTGATACGGTTCTGTACGCGCTGCACACCCTGATCAGAGGTTTTCTCTGGGCCCTAAGAAGCATGTCTTTGTACTTCCTCATTCGAAGGACCTCGTGCCACACTGGGCCCCGTATAAAACTATAGATATGATTGATTGTAGCATCACCATTCTTTTCTGGGATCCTGGACCCCCAATATTTGGCATCCTTGTTTAGTGTGGAGGTCCTTTTCTGCCTTCCGACATGCTTCCTGTACGTGTTGTCCGAATGCAATCCTGTCGTCGAATGATATACCTAAGTATTTCACTGTCTTCTGGGGTCTTATTGCGGAGCCTTTGTATTCAAATATAATATCATTTCTTTTTCTCGGTCCCCTCAAGATTATGGCTTCCGTCTTCTCTACTGCTAACTTTAGGTCGTTTCTTTCTATCCAAGCCGCGGTCTTTCGTATGGCTCTATTAACTTTTTCTATTAGTCCCCTATTCGTGTCGTCTTCGATTAGTAAAGCTAGATCATCCGCGTATGCAGTCGCCCTCACTCCTCTCTCCTTGTTTACTTCTAGTACCCCATTATACAGGGTGTCCCGAAAAGATTGGTCATAAATTATACCACGCATTCTAGGGTTAAAATTAGTTCGATTGAACCTAGCTTACCTTAGTACAAATATGCTCATAAAAAAGTTACAGCCCTTTGAAGTTACAAAATGAAAATCGATTTTTTTCAATATATCGAAAACTATTAGAGGTTTTTATTGCAAATGGGCATATATCATTCTTATGGCAAGAGAATCTTACAACAAAATTATAGTAAGATTTGTCCACACCATAAAAATTTTATGGAGGTTTTGTTCCCTTACACCCCCCCAAACTTTTGTCTACGTTCCAATTAATTCATTATTGTAGTACCATTAGTTAAAAACAACATTTTTAAAACTTTTTTGCCTCTTACTATTTTTTCGATAAGCGAGTTGTTATCGAGATTCGGCTTCGTTTTTAATATATTTACATAAAAATTGTATGGAGGTTTTGTTCCTTTAAACCCCCCAAATGTTTGTGTACGTTCCAATTAAACTATCGTTGTGGAACCATTAGTTAAACACGGTGTTTTTAAAACTTTTTTGCCTCTTAGTCTTTTTTTGATAAGTCATCTTTTATCGAGATGTGGCTTCTTTTTCAAAATATACCTAAAAATGTAAATTATAAATAAATTTTCAGATTATCAACATGTCTCTACAATCGTACTTAACCATATACAAATATCTGGTGGATTCGACAAATATTCAAAATATCTCGATAAACACTGGCTTATGGAAAAAGTATTGAGAGGCAAAAAAGTTTTAAAATCATTGTGTTTAACTAATGGTGCCACAATACTAATTTAATTGGAACGTACACAAAAGTTTGGGGGGGTTTAAGGGAACAAAACCCCCATAAAATTTTTCTGGGGTACTCAAATTTCATTTCATTTTTTTTAAGATGCTGCTACCATAAGAATGCCACATGTCCATTTTTAATAAAAAATCTCTAAAAGTTTTCGATATATGAAAAAAAATCGATTTTCATTTTGTAACTTCAAAGGGCTGTAACTTTTTTTGTGTGCACTATTGTATATAGGTAAGTGAGGTTCAATCAACCTATTTTTGACCCCAGAATTTGTGGTATAATTTATGACCACTCTTTTCGGGCCACCCTGTATAATATATTCCATAGTAAGGGTCCCAGGACTGACCCCTGGGGTACTCCCGCGGTCATCTCTTTCTTCTTTTTTTTTTCGATATGCATACGGTTCTGTCAGATAGGTAGTCCTTTATTTTGTTGGACACATATTCTGGGGCCCATTCGACGATTCTGTCTACTATAAGGCCCCAGTTTGCTGAGTTAAAAGCATTTTTTATGTCCAACAGAACGAGGACCACCCATCTCCTCTTGCTTGTTTTTGCCGCGTCCCTTATCCAGGTCGCGGCGTCGACTGTCGATCTACCTTTACGAAACCCATACTGTTGATTTGATAACACTCTCTCATCGTCCAACATGCCCTCCAGCCTCCTCCTGATAAGTCCCTCATAGAACTTACCAAGGCAGTCGAGGAGGCATATTGGCCGATAAGAGGATGCGGAGTCGGGGGGTTTCCCAGGCTTCAGGAGAAGAACTAGGTTCGCCTCCTTCAAGTCCCTGGGGAACTCTTGTTTCTGCAGTAGGTCGTTATATATTCTTCTGATCAAGCCTGGTTTCTCAGTTGCTACTATCTTAATTGCCTCTGGTGGCAGCCCGTCGGGGCAGGGAGCTTTCCCCGTTTTCATTTCCTGACCAGCGGTTCGTATTTCCTCTTCTGTAAACTCCTCTACCATTGTTGGAAAGATTTTTACAAAATTCTGGGTTTGCTTGGTGGGGAAGAAGAGTTCAGCTGATTCCATCCGCTGGTCCTCGTCAAGTTTATATGGGGCCATGATCTTCAACGTCTTCATGGTAATTTTATATGCGTCGCCCCATATATCGTCTTCCAATGCTTTTATCAGGGTCTGCCACTTCTCTTTTTTTTCCTGTCTTATTTTTTTATTTAGGGTTCTCTTTAGATCTTTGTATATTTCGTTCAGCTCGAGGTTGTTCTGGCTTCTCGTGTAATTCCTACGAGCTCTGAGGCATCTCTCCCGTAGACCTTCTATCTCGTCCGTCCACCAGTAGGGGGATTTTTTATTTTCCTTTCTCTTCACGGTGGCCAACTTTGCAGCGTTTTCTAGTGCTCCTCTCAATTGGCCAAGGTCAGAAATCTCTTCCTCATTGATCTTTCTGACCTCCGATAGGTACGTGGTTTTATTGAAATAGATTTCCGTGTGACCTATCGACCGCCTTACTCCCCCTTTTGTCTTTATTTCATATTTTATGTAACGGTGGTAGGTGAATAATTGATCGTCGAGGACATCCCACTCATGTACTCTTCTGGATAACCCCTCAATCGCGAACGTGACATCAATGTGTGTTTGGCTGGCCCCCCTCACGAAGGTTGGTTTATTATTGTTTAATACTTGGAGGCCAGCCTGGGGTATCCATTCATTCCACAGGTCCCCCTTTTTGTCATTTATGCGAGAACCCCATAACCTGGATTTCGCATTTATGTCCCCGGCGATCAGAATTTCTTTTTCATTCGTGGCGGCGTTCATTATTTCATCTACAATGGCTTTGTATCTCAACATAGGGATGTTGGGAGATATGTAAACATAAATGTGCCAATCTAATGAATATGCCAATCTAATAGTTCCAATTCGAATTTTCTCTGCTCTTCTTCGTCTTCTTTGCCGTCTAGCGGCTGTTCTTCCCTATTCACATTTTTACCTGTAGCGTTTTCCTTGTTATTTTGCGTTTGGTCGTCTTCGTCTTCTCTATTTGCTTTCTTTGTTTGATTTGGATTCATATGAATTCCCACGAGTCGGGACGTGCTATTCGTCCGACGCAGCAGTGCGCCCTTACCGCGTTAAGGCTGTATTACTTCGGGAGGTCGCCAGGTATCCCGAAGGGATCGTTTATGATGCTCTAACTCTCGCATCTCTCATATCTTTGGCACGATGCCTTCCACCGTGAAAATGGGGATTTTTTTATTGAGGTTTACTCCTCTAGGCTTTTTATCACGATTGCCTCCGGACGCAGTGGCAGTCTGTATTCACAGGCTACCTGGAGTTTCCGCGTAACTGCTGCCTCCCCTGTTACGCGGGATTTGGAATGGATGTGTGGTGGGAAAGGTACATTGGTGGGGTAAGACATGGCGGCTACTCGCATTGGGTATATCGAAAAAGTTTTGGAACAAAAACTTGTAATCGGAGTTCGACGGCGGAGCCCCCGCACAGTGCTCTGGGCCCCCTATCGACCTCCGGCCACAATGCTGAGGTGGGCGAGATTAAATTGAGGGATTAGAGTAGTCGTAGGGAAGTTCGAGGGTGAAATAGAACTGCTAAAGGCGAAGGCGTCGCAACTGCTCGCCTCAGTTGCGACGCCTTTTAGCGTCCAGCGGCGGTGTCCGGCGCCCACCCGGTGCACAGTCGCTGGACGCTGGGACTGTTCTTGGTTTCACCGGTCGTGCTCCCCTCACAATTTTAGGAACCACGACCCGTTACTCGGCCCTCCCACCGCCGTCGAGGTAAAAATACAGCCCCAGAGAGAGATTGTCTTATCACTGGTGTCGTAAGTGCTAGATCATTTGGGAGAGAATGCGACCAAGGCGACCCCAGAAAACGGCAATTCTCGTTAGTGGCGCACAACCCCTCTACATGCGACACTATATATACACGAAATTTTCGATTTTCTAAATCTGACTGAATTAAAAAATTAAAGTTTAGGAAAAGACTCGCCCATCCATATGTGAACATTTCATTTTGGTCATAGGGTGTGGATTTTACGTCTATTCCTATTTAGGGTCTGTTTGTCTTGCGACAATATATGTATATACACGAAATTTTAGATTTTCTAAACCTGAATGAATTGAAAATTGAGCAAATCCCATCTTAAAGTTTAGGAAAAGACTCGTCCATCCATATATTACTTCTCCATTTTGGTCCAAGGCTGTGGATTTGACGGCCCTTCCCATTTAGGTTCTGTTTTTCGTTCTCGTCCCCAAAACTCCCAAAAATTTCAAAAACTTAAGTTAGACCTTTGCGGTTTCTCATAGCACAGATCATTACCTTTCCAACGCATGTTTAATTTTGAAAATCAGTTATACCGTTCAAAAGTTACCGAGCTCAGAATTAAAAAGGGGAAAATGTTTGTGGATATGTATGTATGTATGTATGTATGTATGTATGTATGTATGTGGAAAAGTTACACCGATCTGAATTTTTTTCTGTGTTTCAAGAGGGTGTGATGTCCGATTCAGAACCGGTGTAATTTTTGACTTCTGACTACCCGTAAGCCGTAAGCTATAGGGCTAGAAAGATACAAAATGGTCAATTTTTTGGGCGTATATATCTTAGGTTCAAGAAGAGACAGGAAAATCGAAAATATACCACATCAATAAGGTTGAGTTAAGCTTTCAAATGGTGCCTAACCGATCAAGCTCAGACATACACACGGCTCAGTATAGCCAAAAAATTGAAAAACTAAACTTTGAAAATTTTGGTTTTTCGACAATTACTCAAAATTTCAACCTACGAATTGCGCCAATAACTGAGCGTTTATAGAAGGACTCTAGGCGAATCTAACGTGGTTTACATTATATCCAGGAGAATTCGAAATTTTAAGTTATACGCTTCATAAATATGATCAAATCTATTTCCTATGAGGAAAAACGGTTTTTCAAGCTCAATAATTTCTGTAACAGCTTTAGTTTTCATACTTGACCTCAGATGCATCAAGTACTACTTGTCAATACGTTTCAAACTCATGTTTAGTGATCAAAATCGGTTAAGCCGTTTAGAAGTTATTAAGCTACAAATGTATAATCTAATTAACGATTATTCCCGAAATGGTTTTTTAGTGTGGTTGTAGTGGTTACGACGCTAAATTTGATCTGCAACGGGCAATCCGAGTTCATTTACCGGCCATCCCAATATTTTTATTCAATATATTTCGACTAGAAAAAAAAATCTAGTGTACATTCGATGGACATTTGGGAGATAATGCGACAAAGCTGACCATTTATAAAGCTTAACGTGTAATCGAGAAAAATTGCATTCAACTTCATACATTTAATTTGTATATAACTTGAAAAACTCCTCATACAAGAATAAAAAACCGCTAAACGCCGTAAAAATGAGTGGCGCATACAATATTCCAGCTACAAAAGATCTGATATGAAAATTACGTGGCGCGAAAATGTATTTTCATTTTGATGCAAACAAAATTCTAGTTTTATTTTAAAATATTTTTCCATAATATTTGCTAAATTTGAAGTAAACGCGCCACAAAAGAGTTTCAAAATTCAAACTGTATCAAATTCACTCTTTTGTGGCGAGTTTACTTCAAATTTAGCAAATATTATGGAAAAATCTTTTAAAATAAAACTAGAATTTTGTTTTGCATCAAAATGAAAATACATTTTCGCGCCATGTAATTTTCATATGAAATCTTTTGTAGCTGGAATATTGTATGCGCCACTCATTTTTACGGCGTTTAGCGGTTTTTTATTCTTGTTGATATATACTTTAAAAATCATATTAATTTTATACTTAATTTAGTGTTGAAAAAAAGTAATTTTCATTATCATCAAAATATAAAGTTTAAGAAGTTTAATTTTCCTCAAACGTATATTTTTATGGGATACAAATTTTATAAATATAAATATAAATTGTTGCTTATACGATAAGCAACAATTCATTTTCATTTTCTTAACGAATTCCATCATTTCAAGATTTCAAAAAGATTTTTTCCCCAATTTTTATGATAAGGGGTAGTTTTTAGGGGTTGAAGCAAATTAAAAACTTGTATGTATCAGGTTGTTTATATTTAAATAATATTATTCTATTTAGGATCGAAAATAAAATGATTTCCTAATCTCGGCAATTTTTTAATAACTGTGTGAGGGGTAGTTTTTAAGGGTAGTTACATATAAAAATATCGAACTAGTATAGGCGAGCGGCACACCCCTAATTTAAGGCTTAAAAATCGAAAAAGCGACCATGATAGGTGAATGTCAAATTTTGGTCATTCTTTATGTTTTCAAGGTCGCTCAATCCAAATATGAAATTTATTTTTATCTAGAATTTGTGGAACATATTCAAAAATCAAATATGCGATTGCAAAAATGCGAAAAATCAATTTTGATGATTTTTCAACTTTAACTCGCTGTATGTATCTTTGGTCGCTGTAAATATTTTCTTCTGAAAATTTTTCTGTATTATTTCTGAAGTATTTAGATAACAATGAGATTTGTCCGAGATGCCTAAATAAATTAAAAGAGGAGTTGTTAATTTTTAAAGATTGTTGTTCTGAAGCTATTTCCTTGTGGCATTTTTATAATCAACTATTTTTAATGGGAAATAAGCCACAATTTTATCAAAAAAATTATTTTATTATTTTAATTATAAAAAATTGTGGCTTATTTCCCATTGAAAATAGTTGATTTTAAAGATTGTGTCGTCAGATATCATTAGTTTCCTGTTTACTTAAAAAAGTTTGGTGACAAACTTTTTAGTTTATAGGTAATTTTAACCAACACAGCATTAAAGCATAAATCATGGAGAAGTTTTCTGGATAATTTTAAGTCGAAATATGCTACATATATGAAAAATTATGTGACTTTATATACCAGTGACACTCCCCCTAAAAAACGTTGGTCATATCTTATGTTTTTGATGGTGCTGAAATCGACAATAAGCTTTATTTTGAGTTTTATGTGGGGAAACATTGTCAAAATCGCAATTTTACCCTAAAAATGAAAAAAAAAATGAAATTACTGGCTACAACTCTGTTCCATTTCAATATCTTTTTCTGAAAGTTTTATAGTACATATTTCTCACCTTTTTGAGTAAAATTTTACCTGTTTCAATCTTTCAATTTTATTATATTAAAAGTTATGAATTTTTTAAGTTAAAGGTGAAGATTCCTGAATTGCAAAGTTTAATCGCAAAAGTTAAGTAACAAAATTTGAAATGTAACTTTTTAGTCAAGTTTATGTTAAACATGGGGTACAAAGAACAACATTTTTTATGGAAAAAAATGGTGCAACTTTTAATTTTATAAAAAACGTGGTTTTATTTGTTTTTATTTTAAAAGTAAAATTGCAATTTTGATAATGTTCCTCCTCTAAAAATTCAAAATAAAACTCATTTTCGTTTTCAGCATCAGCAAAAATATAAAATATGATTAACATTAGCCGTTCACCACATCGTGGTCAGTATCTCGAGAAATGGGCGATTTTTGGGGGAGTGCCACTCGTCTATAAAGTCATATAACTTTTTCCCTTTTGCATGTTTTGACTTGAAATTTTCCACAAAACTTTTTTATGGCTTATTTTTTAAGGCGGTGTTAGTTAATATTATAAACTAAAAAGTTTATTACCCAATATTTTCAAGTAAACATGAAACTGACGAAATCTGACGACAAAATGTTTAAAAACTAACAGCTCCCCTTTTAGTTTGTTTAAATTTTTTTTTATATGACGTGGATGCTGTGAATGATAGTTAATAAATCTTTTACTACTTATAGGTTTTCTGTACCGTTCAGTGCTGAACACATTTTGCGGATTTCGTTTGATTCTCATGTCGAGATATGGGATGTTATTATCTATTTCTTCTTCATATGTGAATTTTAGATGTTTATTATAGTTGTTAAAAGTTTGTAAAGGTTCATTTATTTTATCTGCACGTAAAGTAAGTATTAAGTCATCTACAAAGCGTTTAATAAATTGAATATAAAAGGCAACTTATTCAAAGACTCCCTTACTAAATCATCCAATACATAATTACATAATATGCATGATATGCTAGATACCCATGAGGGTGCCAAAAATTTGTTTGTAGAATGTATATATGTACATGTACTCCGAAAATCTGAGATAAGTTACAGACATTTGAGAAAAAAATAATTATCCACCAGAATTTTACAACCGTCTAATTCAAAAAAGAATTCACATTATCAAAAATCAATCTAACTCCAGTAACTCCAATGCCAATCTAAAACAAACTCAAACCATACCTAACAATAATAATAGTAATATCACAAATCCAAATAAACACTACATATCCCTACCATACATTAGTGGATTCTCCGAACAAATCTCGAAAATGTTGGCAAGATATGATATTAATGTTGGACATAATTAATCTAAAACATCCGGAAAATAATTCTCAAAATTTAAACCCAAAGTTACTAAAGATCAGCAGTCGGATGTTGTGTATAAAATAAATTGTAAAGACTGCAATTCAACATACATTGGGCAAACACATCAATATCTACATAGAAGGATTGTTGCACACAAACATAGTGTACAAACCAACAAAATAAACACCACAGCCTTAGCCAAATATTCTGTAGAAAATAAACATAGTTTTGACTTTGAAAATGTACAGATTCTGGAAAAAGAGCAAAATTATAACAAAAGATGTATATTGGAGATGATTCATATAAAGAAAGACCAACATTATATCAATAATAAAACTGATATTAAAGAGCTCTCCAATATATATCACAATTTGATAAATTAAGTGTGGTTGTAAACACACCATTGGTAAACACTTTAAATACGGCATTTCTTATTTTTTTCTTTAAGTGCTACCTCTGATTTGTACCGTTATATAAATTTTGTTAGCCAGGATATATGCCAACGTCCTAAGCTTCTTCTGCCCAGTATCTTTTCCTATATAATGATCTACATAAACATATATATCATTTCTCATAACATGATTCCAAATAATATAAATTTCTTAATTTAATTGTATTTAATATCTCATTTTTCTTTATTTCAGTTTCGGTTACAAAACGTGATTTGTTTCAGAATCTTTTCAAAATCTTCTATATTTCCCCATCTCAAATACTTTGCTCTTATTAAGTAAATCCTTGTTATAGCGTTCAAGCATCTGTTCCTTATAAAACACAAAAAAAATACACATCTCAGTATACATATTTCGAGCTACATACTGAGATCATAATTGCAAAATATCTTTCTCCTATTATTGAACGTTAAACATTAGATTTATTTCCAAATTTATTTCTTTCGTATATTATGTAATTTGATCTCCTGTGTATAATCGTTTTGGTTTTACGACCACCGCCCAAAACCGTTCTGAAGTGCTTTTACCATATGCCCATGCCTGGCATTCTCTCATAACATCTTAGAGAAACGCGATGTGCATTTTTTAAATTTTTTAAAATATTACGTGTAATGTATATAAAATATGTGTGTTAACAGTGTAATCTTTAATTAAAAGTGCTTATTGAAAATGGCAAATAGCCGAAACCTCTAAGCAAAATCAAGTGTTTTATTTATAACAGACCGCAAACCCAGGAATTAAAAACTATTTAAAAATTCACGGTCAGGAAATAAGTAATATATATATATATATATATATATATATATATATATATATATATATATATATATATATATATATATATATATATATATATACAAATAGTATCTTAATTGACTTATTAGGAAATACGAATTTCAATAATAATAAATAATAATAAAATTAAATAATCAACATTCTTTTATAATCTAAATTCTGGTAAGTTACTCATTAATATTTTTTATTCTTTCATACATATTTTCTAAATTTTATCTTATTGCATTGTAGAAATTCTTGAGAAAGGAAATAAACATTTCCGAAAGCTTGAATATTGGATAATAGTGTACTTTAAGGCCCCAGTTTGACTTCTATACCCAAAAATAGTGAAATTCGTATATATATACACGGTGTAACAAAAATACAGGTCATAAATTAAATCACATATTCTGGGACCAAAAATAGTTCGATTGAACCTAACTTACCTTAGTACAAATATGCACACAAAAAAAGTTACAGTAATTTGAAGTTACAAAATGAAAATCGATTTTTTTCGATATATCGAAAACTATTAGAGAGTTTTTAATGGAAATGGACATGTGGCATTCTTATGGCAGGAACATCTTAGAAAAAAATTATAGTGAAATTTGTGCACCCCATAAAAATTTTTTGGGGGTTTTGTTCCCTCAAACCCCCCCAAACTTTTGTGTACGTTCCAATTAAATTATCATTGTAGCACCATTAGTTAAACACAATGTTTTTAAAACTTTTTTGCCTCTTAGTACTTTTTCGAAAAGCTAGTTTTTATCGAGATATTTTGAATATTTGTGAAATCCACCACATATTTGTATATTGTTAAGTACGGTTATGAGACCTAGTAATAATAATGAAAATTGATTTATAAATTACAGTTTGGGGTATATTTTGAACCATAATAAAAAAGAAGCCACATCTCGCTAAAAGGTGCCTGATCGGAAAAATACTAAGAGGCAAAAAAGTTTTAAAAACACCGTGTTTAACTAATGGTACCGCAATAATAGTTTAATTGGAACGTACACCAACATTTGGGGGTTTAAAGGCACAAAACCCCCATACAATTTTTAAGTAAACATATTAAAAAAGAAGCCGCATCTCGATTTAAACCTATTAATCGAAAAAATACTAAGAGACAAAAAAGTTTTAAAAACATTGTGTTTAACTAACGGTACCACAATAATAATTTAACTGGGACGTACATAAAAGTTTGGGGGGGTTTAAGGGAACAAACCCCCCCTAAAATTTTTATGGGGTGCACAAATTTTACTATAATTTGTTTTTAAGATGTTTCTGTCATAAGAATGCAACATGCCTATTTTCATTAAAAAATCTCTAATAGTTTTCGATATATCGGAAAAAATCGATTTTAGTTTTGTAACTTCAAAGGGCTGTAACTTTTTTTGTGTGCATATTTGTACTAAGGTAAATTGGGTTTAATCGAATTATTTTTGGACACAAAATATGCGATTTAATTTATGACCTGTATTTTTGTTACACCCTGTATATATATACAGGGTGTCTGCGTAACTTGGAACCATATGGAAAACTTTTTTAATATCAAGTAAAATTTAATAAAAAATTTTGGTCTTGGTAAAAGGTATATTATTTTAAAAAAGAGCATCATCAGTGTTGCCCAAAATAAGTATAACCATATTAATTATCAAAATGTTAAACTTAAAATTATGACCAAGGTAGAAGCTAAGTTTGGTTATACTTACAAGAACATGGTGAGCCAACCAAAAAATACGAAGGTCAAAGCCTTTCAAAAATGGACTAAAAGTCACATCAAAATGCTAACATAGCAAATTCCAAAGGATGGAAATAATTCCTAAGGATACGGCCCTAGGATAACATATGACTCCCACACGTAGTAAGTGGGTCAAAGGTAACAAATTAGGTCATTATGTTACAAGAGGTGACAGGCAACTAAGATGTGAGATTTCAAAAGCGAATCTCTCTGATGTCAAGACAATTGTTAATGGAACTTGAAGTATCATGAAAAGTTGGTTACACAGCTACTAAATTTGACCACCAAACCCATCTACACTTCCTTACCATATCATCATGAACGTTTGTCTGGAGGTATTAGAGATATTATTAAAAGATCAGTTGATAACATTCAAATTTCATTTAAGGTATCAAGTAATTTAGGACAGTGCCTTTCCAACTCCAAAGACCCTATTAACTACATGAATCGTAGCGGTGTCTATAAATTGCAATGCTCTGATTGTGATGCCACATATATAGGGAGAACTTGTAGGTCACTTGCCTCCAGTTCACTTGAACATATTAAAAGAGAGAATACATCAACCTTCTCTCAACATCTAAAACAAAACAACCATACTCTCAATATCCCTGATAACGTTTCCCTAATACATAACATTCCCGATAAAATCTTTCTGAGATTGGACCTCTACGAGGACCTTGAAATAGTCAAAGGGAAACAGAGAAGTCCAAATTGTGTTAATCGCCATGTGTCTTTCAATCGTGACTTTCAACCGTTACATCGTCAACTCTTCTCATAAATTACATTATAAATCTCTTTCTTATATTATCTTTATTTCTCCTAATTATTCTCATCTACTAATATTGTTTATATTCCTTTCTTTTCTCTTCTTATTCACATCCACATGTTCACTCAATTTTCGATAATCATCTAATCCTTTCTTCAAAAAAAAATTTTCTTCTCCCAAACAAACAATTTCAACTATATCTACAACATCCATTTGTCACAACTTGTACACAACTATATCTATTCAATATCTATCCCATTCTCTCCACATCATCTTTTTCAAACCGTTTTTCGTTTAGTGTCCAATCATAACTATTTCATTCTAAACTAAATCAACCAATAATACTTTACAATAAATCTTTCAAGTTTCACACACCTAGTAGTTATTCCATTCAGCCAACCTTTCATTCATCATCTGGTTTGTTTGGTTGCCTGGTCTCTGGAGTCCCCAGTCTCTCAATAATGTTCATTAGTCTCAATAGTGATGTCAAATTTACTTTTTATACCACAAACTCATCTATCTATCCACCTTTTTATTCTGTTTTATCTACTAATTTAATTAAATAAACACAATTTTTAATTTTCTCATATACTCAATAATCTTACTCAACACTTATCTTCATCTGACTCCACTTTAGTTGTAGCTTAGACACTTTTATCCAAGTTATTCATTTTTCTTTGCCCTAGATGTTATTTAACATAAAAGGACATAATAAAGAAATTTGGACTAAGCTTTTAATACAACCTTTTCAGTCTTGTAAATTTGTGTTGATGAACCCATCTGTATTTTATTAATTGATAAATAAGATTTTGCATTTACAACTTTTTCAGCATTTGATATCACGACCCCTATTTTGTCTCTAATTTTTCAGCCAGTCTCTCAGCCGTCATTTGTGTTGGTTCACAAATATAAATTATCTAATGTCAAAACACAAACCATAAATTACATTCTCTGTATGTTGTTTTGCCTACCTTTCTTCATCAATTTACTTACACTTCATTGATGATCGTGGGTA
Organism: Diabrotica virgifera virgifera; assembly: GCF_917563875.1. Lineage (NCBI taxonomy): Eukaryota > Metazoa > Arthropoda > Insecta > Coleoptera > Chrysomelidae > Diabrotica > Diabrotica virgifera. The sequence goes on from NC_065449.1 coordinate 123,684,940, forward strand.
TTCAAATTCCCCCTTCTATTTTGCATCTAGATAATCTATTCTCACTAACTCTTTATTTTTATAATTCCAACACATTTTTTTTTTTTTTTTATTAATGGCTTTGACAGAGCCAATTAGCCAGACTATTTGTGTTTTTTGTTTTTTTGTATGGTATTACAATAACAATTTTAAGTTAATATCTAAGCCTACTTATTATCTAAATTTACAGAGTGTTATACCTACTATCTTAATGGATACATTTTTCAATTTTGTGTGATATTTTTACAATTTTATAATTTTATTATCTAAGCCTATTTAAAATTTAAATTTACAGGACGTTACATATTCGTAGAGACATTGTAACGTCTGCTTATTTTTTGGAAAAAGAATTTCGTTTAAATTGACAGGTAAAGGACAATTTAGATCAATTAACTTTTCATACATTACTTTAATATTTTGTCTGTACAGTCCACACTCCAATATGAGGTGCTGTAGATCTCCCATTCCACCACAGGCGCAATATGGGTTATCACTGATACCTATGCTGTGTTTGTATGCTGGGGTTAGTGCGTGATTTGACCTCATTCTGTTTATTGTTTTTATAAATAGCCTATTTGATTCTTGTTTAAACCATCTCTCATTGGGAATTAGTGGCTGGCAATTTCTAAAATTTATTCCCGTTGTACTTTGGTTATATACACGTTGCCAATTTTGTTTGCAATGGTTATTACTGATATTATCTATATCGGTTACTGGTAGAAGTATGTTGCTTATGTTTTGTTTGGTTAAAGCTGCAGATTTAGCTAATTTGTCGACTTCTTCATTTCCTAATATTCCAGAATGTCCTTTCACCCAACAAATAATAATTGAACTGCCCGAGGAAGTAAAATCATAATATAGACTCTTAATTTCTATCTCAATGTGGTTTAGATTTTTTGTCGATTGGATAGAAGTGAGTTTGTCCACAATACTTCTACAATCGGTGAAAATGATATAATTGTCCATACCAACAGAGGCTATATATTTTAACGCAAGTAATAAAGCTGATAATTCAGCAGTATATATTGAAGCTTCATTAGGCAATCGGCATGATTCTTTGTATTCAGAATTCCAGTGATATATTGCACATCCGGTTTTATTTTGAATTTTGGAGCCGTCAGTAAAAATATATTGAAACATAGGCCACCTGTCTTTAATTATTTTGTTGATAATATTGCCTGGAAGGTTTGAATCCATGTAGTTTGTTTGTATTACCTTGGAAAAGAGAGTTTCAGGAGGTTTAGTGTAAATTAAAGGTATTTTATTTTTGTACATTTGGTTTTCATTCATTGTCAACTTCCTGTAGCTTTCAACGTATATGGGGGTTTTTTTAGTACACCAATATTTATGGCTTAAATCTAATATATTCAAGTTACGAATAGTCCTTAAGCAGCTGACGTTTTTTGAGATAGCTCTAGCTACAAACTTATCTGTACAAAACTGTCTACGTAGAGTAAGTGGTGGTTCCTTAGCTTCAATCTCAATAATAGTAATAGGAGTAGATTTTAAGTAACCGAGACAGAGTCTCAAACATTTATTCCTTTGGATTTCAACTTTATTAAGATATCCTGTTGACGCAGACCCATATAAATGACAACTATAGTCGAAAATTGGTCGAATCATTGAGCGATAGAATAGCAATGCAATATTCGGGTCAGCTCCCCAACCGGTTCTACAAAAAGCTCTAAGGATATTCATAGAATTTTCTGATTTCTTTATAATAGAATGAATTTGATCCTTCCATAACAATTTACGATCCAAATACGTCCCAAGATATTTAACACAATTTTTTATCGGAAATTCTCTTCTACCTAATTTGAAGGTGCCTTGAGGAATTTGGCGTTTTTTGGAGAAAAAACAAATTTCAGTCTTTGTGGTTGATATGGATAAGCCTAGAGAATGGTAATCATTTTTTACACAATCTAATGTAAATTCAAGTTGACGTCTACAAATGTCTAGGGAAGAATGGGAGGTGTACAACACAACATCATCTGCAAATTGTAAAATTAGAGTGTGGAGGTACTATATGTTCTAAATCTATATTGTACAATGAAAAGAGAAGTGGACTTAAAATGCTACCCTGTGGTATACCTATACTCGTTAACCTTGGTGGTAAAAGGTTCTCGTTTATTTTTAAGTAAGTCCATCTATTCTTGTACAAGGATACAATGAAATTTGAAATTTTAAGTGGCATTCCAAGATCTACTAATTTTTTATAAAGAATATCTAAATTTATGTTATCAAACGCTGAAGTTACATCTATAAATGCTGCAGCTGTCGACGCCTGATTTGTAAAATTGACCTGTAAAGAAGAGACTAGGGAAGTGAGAGCATCTTGTGTAGACCTGGATTTTCGGAAGCCGTACTGAGATTTGGGAAGGATATCTTCGGACTCAAGCCAGTATTCAAGCCGATTTTTGATTAATCTCTCTAGAGTTTTTAGTACACAGGAACTTAAAGATATAGGTCTGTAAGATTCAACTTTGTTATCTGGCTTTCCTGGCTTTTTTATAGGTAATACAATATAGTCCTTCCATGCTTTGGGAATTAAATTTTTGTTTTGCCATATAGTGTTAAAAATTTGTAGTAATAATAGTTTATATTCTGTAGGTAGAAAATATAGCATAGAATATGATATACAGTCCATCCCTGGAGATGAACTATTATTTTGCTTGAGTCCATGATTTAATTCCCATAATTCAAATGGTTTCTCTAGATTGAAGATTTCTCTGGGTACGGTAACTGTAGCTTCATTTATCTGACTTGGAACCCAAGGAGGTGAAATCTTGAAATGGAACTCTTCTATCCATGCAGCTTCGGTGTTTATCGGAAGTTGATTGGACTGCTTTCGGTTTTTGTAGCGATTTACTTTCTTCCAGACGTCGCTGATTGGAGTGTTGGAGTTTAAGCTTTCGCAGTAATTTATCCAAGTTTGTTTTTTTCTAATTTTAAAAGTTTTCTTTGCTAAGGCATCTAATTTTTTGTATTCAATTAGATTGTGAAGATTAGGATTTGTTTTATAATGTCTATATGCTGTTTTGCGGTTATTTGCAGCTGATTCGCAGTTATTATCCCACCATGGTTTTGGTATCTTGTTTGTAGGATATTTGTTATTGTTGTATGATTTTGGAATTGAAATGGTTGCGCATCGGTTTATTTCGGTAACTAATTCTTCATAAGTTTGTGGTTGTTTTCCCGAATAAAAGTTCGATGAATACAAATTCCAATCTGCTTTATGTAAATTCCATCTTTTGTGTGTATTGTCACCAGGTTGTATTGCTTGTTCCGAGTTTTCCAAGGCTATGATCAAGGGTAGATGATCAGAACCATGTGGATCTTGAATAACAGACCAAGTTAATTTAGATAAAATGTCCTGGGTACATATTGTTATATCGATTGCTGATGGGCTGGAAGTTAGTGCAAGAGTTGGAGAACCATCATTTAAGTATAATAGATTACATTGTTCTATCGCCTCTAATAAAACTTTACCGTGAGTATCATTATTTTCGCAACCCCATGCCATGTTGTGAGCGTTGAAGTCCCCTCCAATGATGAATGGAGAAGGAATGTTTTGAAAAAAATTGACCCATTCGTCAACCGTTACTCTAATACCTGGTTCTTTATATACGGATATTATATGTATTGGTTTCTTGATACACGAAATTTTAACAGCCATGCAAGTATAAGTAAAATTATAATTATCCAATAAATTTATCCCTTCTGTAATTATTTTATTTTTAATTAAAATTGCTGTGCCTCCGTACCCATCAGGGCGATCAGACCTAAAGCAATTATATCCTGAGAAGTTATAAAATTTTTCTGGTTTAAACCATGTTTCTGATAACATGGCCACATATACATTTTTTTGAATAAGTAAGGCTTCTAAATTTGGTTTATTAGAAACTGCTGAGCGACAGTTCCATTGTAAAAAGTTTAAAGGGTTAGTTGTGTCTGACATGATGTTTGAGATAGTAAGTCTTCTTGTGAGATTGCTGCCGTACTTAAGTATCTATTAATTTGTTGTATAATCTCTGTTTTTGATTTGTCTAAATTTTCAGTGAGTTTTAATGAACTAATTATATTAAGAACCAATTCTAAAATTACATTATTTAAGTGTGATGGTACTCCTTGTGTTTTCAAGTTTGTTGTATGTGTATGCTCTGTATATTTAGACGTATTATAAATACCACCTTTTTGTCTAGGAATATTTTCTTGAGAAAGTATTTCTTTTCTAGCTGATTCCAAAGTATTGGGAGAACTTGGCCGGTGTCGCTTAAAATTTATTTTTTCTGGGTTATTACTGCTGAGGAACATTTGTGAGGAGAATTTTTTTGCGGATGAAGCTGATTGATTTGGAATTACTTGATAAGATTGCTCATTCTGATTAGAATTGGTTGGCAAGGAAGAACTACTATTTCTGGCAGCAATATTGGCATATGAAACTTTCGGAATTTGTTTACATGCATCAAAGAAATTTAGATTTAATGATGACATCGTATTCTTAATTTGTTTCTGTCTAGAAAATTCAGGACATGAACTTAGGTGTGTAGTCAAATGATTACCTTGACAGCTGAAACAAGTTGGAGTATATTCATTTATTGTACAATCTTTTGTATTATGGAAATCATGACATTTGTTGCACCTGGGACGTGCTTTACAATTAAATCCAAGGTGTCCAAAACGAAGACAAGAGAAACATAATAGAACTTTTTGAACATAGGGTTCAACGTCTTTGATCACTTTATTAATTGTGATATATTTAGGAAGAGTTTGTGCTTTAAAATTAACAATACATGATTTTGTTGGAACTTTGTCTATTATTGTTTTATCTTCGATATGTTTCTCTACCTTTCTATTTATTCTTCTAACCGAAACTACTTCGAACTTACAGTGCATATCGTATTGTTTAATTTTATTTTTGATATATTCTTCTGAAAATTCTATATCTATGTCCCTAATTATACCCTGTCTATGGAGTATAAACTTCGGAACGTAAACATCTAAATTGTTGTTTGTAAACAATGAGCAAGTTTTTTGATTGATTAAAAAATTGGCTGATTGATAATCTTTAAATTTAATTCTAATTCTATTCTTGCCTATTGAATCAATACTAGTAATTTTGTTATCTAAATTCGAAAAATTAGAGAGTATAATGTCGCCAATTTTGATAGCATTAATCTGACCTTTAAAGTTTGGAGTATTATTTTCTATATATATATGGAAAGGTCCTACGTCACTGCTCTGATATAGAAAATGTTCTCTTATATTGTCTGTAGAAATATCAGATTTATTACTTACAGTTTCTCCTTTATTTTTTGATTTACCGTCCCATGTGTTATTTATATTGATGTTACTTTTCTCTATATTATCATCTTGATCCATCCTGTTAATATCTGGAGGTTTATCTGGAGGTCTCCCTGCATAGTCCATATTAAATTTTAAAGTTTTTAATAACTGAACACTTTGTCACTTCCAATTATTGACGTCTCCAAACGGAAACCCCAAATGGGGTAAAATAAATTCAAATACAATTAACTTCTAGGTTTTTCTTGGTCACGGGGAATAAAAAACTATTAAGGATGTAATATATCGAGTTTTACAAGCCCAAAATATATTATTTCACTATTTAAATAGTAATTTTCAGGAGCTGTTTTTTATATGACTGTAATTGACGTCTATAAAAGTCAAAAGTGATTCCAACACATTGACGTTAGCTGTTATCATTGCTTGTACTATAAACAACTATAAATTTAGTAGCTGTGTAACCAACTTTTCATGATACTTCAAGTTCCATTGACAATTGTTGTCTTGACATCAGACAGATTAGCTTTTGAAATCTCACATTTTAGTTGCCTGTCACCTCTTGTAACATAATGACCTAATTTGTTACCTTTGACCCACTTACCACGTGTGGGAGTCATATGTTATCCTAGGGTCGTATCCTTAGGAATTATTTCCATCCTTTGGACTTTGCTATGTTAGCATTTTGATGTGACTTTTAGTCAATTTTTGAAAGGCTTTGACCTTCGTATTTTTTGGTTGGCTCACCATGTTCTTGTAAGTATAACCAAACTTTGCTTCTACCTTGGTCATCATTTTAAGTTTAACATTTTGATAATTAATATGGTTATACTTATTTTAGGCAACACTGATGATGCTCTTTTTAGAGCGAAAACGTTTTGTTCGATGTTTGTAGCCCTATAGGGCTTTTTTAAAATAATATACCTTTTACCAAGACCGAAATTTTTTATTAAATTTTACTTGTAATTAATGGTATACAGCCAGCTACAGGAAATTCTTCCTTGTGGATTTTTTTAATATCAATTTTACGAAAAAAAGTCATTCTTTATAAAGTGCTCTGCATAGTTTAAAACCTAAGATGCAATCATCAGATATCAAATTTTGTCAACAGTATACGAGGTATGTCAAAAAATATGAATTTCGCTCAAGAGCAAACTACCTTTATATTTCAAAATATCAAAAAATTTTATTATGAAAAGTTATTTGTAATTAAAAACCATATTCAAATATGCAATAACAGCCTTCTACTTAAAAAAAAAATTCTGAAATTTTCCTAAATTACCGATTCCGAACATCATTTTTATTTGTTAGACATGTAATAGCTCTTATTAATAATTAAAAAAAAAGTTATTCTTCATAAAAATATGTGCATGGTCTAAACCTCAAGATGCAACCATCAGTTATTCAAGTTTGTTAATTTTATACGACGTGTGTCAAATAATATGAATTTAGAAATAATTTAGAAATTCATATTATTTGACACACCTCGTATAAACTTAACACACTTGGATAACTGATGGTTGCATCTTGAGGTTTAGACCATGCGCAGATTTTTATGAAGAATAACTTTTTTCCTAAAATTATTAATAAAAGAGTTATTACATGTCTAATTAATAAAAATGATGTTCGGAATCAGTAATTTAGGAAAATTTCAGAATTTTTTTTTCAAGTAGAAGGCTGTTATTTTATATTTGAATATGGTTTTTAATTACAAATAACTTTTCATAATAAAATTTTTTGATATTTTGAAATATACAGGTAGTTTGCTCTTGAGCGAAATTCATATTTTTTGATATACCTCGTATACTGTTGACAAAATTTGATATCTGATGATTGCATCTTAGGTTTTAGACTATGCAGAGCACTTTATAAAGAATGACTTTTTTTCGTAAAATTGATATAAAAAAAGTTTCCCATATGGTTCCCAGTTACGCAGACAACCTGTATATATACATTCTTTGTCTTGTGGGCCAAAAATAGACTGCATCCTCAAGAATCACTCCGTGATATATATATATATATATAACAAAGGAGCACTCGTAAGTGTAGGGTTTTATCGGTCAAGTGGGTGAAAAAAGAGACAAAGAATTCAGCTACTTCATCTATTTATTGAAGACGTTTCGTCTACTGCTCAGTAGACATCATCAGTTCATCTACAAAAAGAGTGTTATAAGAAACAACATCCAAAAGAGAGGTAAAAAAGCACTAGCGTTACCTTAAAAAGACATGTAGCAAAAGATAAGATGTACATAGTAAAAAAAACCTTATCCATGAACCAATGTAATGTATAAGTATGTAACATTTAAGTGTATAGTTAATATTTAAAAACTTTAGTACAGCCAAAGACAAGACCATGTGGTAACAGTCACATATAAAAAACAAGTGGAAAAAAGCTGGCTTGCCTTTTTTCCAAAGTCAAGAATGAACCAAGAAAAAACCAGATTCACACTTCCAAAAATTTAGTAGTGTTTAAGCATACTTCATTTTAACCTTAGGCAACATCATTAAATGAATATAGTGCTAATATGCAACTTCGAAAATTTAAAGTTGAATAGTTACCAGCAGGTCATCCTAGCCCAACGGACACACAAAAGAAAATGGAGTTTGAATTATCAGGTGTAAACTGACATCTCGCCAAGAGGCAGGCAACCTTTAAAAAATTTTATAACAAAGAGTGACTGACAACTGCAGCGCAGCGCGGTAAAATTTAAATTGATGTATTTAAAACAGTTATAAAAGTGTTTAAAAAGTGAAAGTAATATCAAGAAGTAATCAAGGGATGTACCTTATACCTCGTAGACAAGAATCACAGTTTATTTTAAACAAGTGAGGGCACTTCACACAATTATATGGAAAAGTGCCTACGTTAGTACTGGTCATCCAGTTACTAACGAATATATAAGATAGTACAATAGTATAACTCCCATATATCGCAGCTCAAAATGCAAGAAAAAATATGCAATAATTTAAGAAAATTTATAAATCAGTTTAGCAAATTGTAATTTATAATTAATATCAATAATGCAAAGTTTTATCCTATGGAAAATTTTAAATTGTTCAATCTATTAAGTAACTGTTATTATCAAAAAAAAAAAGTGGGAAAAGCTTGAAAAAACCACCAAAAACTTTTTTACAATAAAATAATTTAAGTGTAATAACATCTACTGATTCCGCAAGATCAATATTAAAAGAAGTGGGAAAAGCCTGAAAACCACAAAAACTTTTTTACAATATAATAATTTGAGTGTAATAATACCAACTAATTCTGCAAAATCAATGCATGGTATATTTGACTCAAGTTACTGATGTCAGTTCTCTTGTTAAGTACATTAGAGGTTTTTAATATGAAACACATCTCTAAGAACTGTCTTTTCGACAGGTTGCGTTCATTGCAAAGGATCTTGGCTTCATCAAAGTCCACCTTATGTTTTGTATCTATTGCATGTTGGGCTAAGGCACAAGTTGGTTTTTTCAAATTGATATCACTACGGTGTGAAATTAAACGTGATTTTAAAGCTCGCTTTGTCTGCCCTACATAACATGCGTCACATTCAGCACAAGGTATGTGGTAGACCACATTAACCTGTTCCAAAGGGGACAAGGGTGTTTTAGTCTTAGAGAACAAATTTCTGACTGATCTTGCGTTCTTAATTGCAATCTTAACAGGAATATTATTATTTTTATATAGTTTAATAAGTTTATCAGTAACCTGAGGAAAATAAGGAAGTGAAGAAAACTGGGAAACAGGAGTCCCAAGATTAGTAGTAGGCAGAATTGTGATGTTAACAGTATTATTCGATATTGATCTAAGTTGGTCACCATTGGGTATGTCGTTCAGAGAAGAACCGTAACTTTGGGAAAAAAGAAATTTATTGATAAGGGATGAAGGGTAGGAATTATCTACCAATATACTTCTGAGTAACAGAAGGGATTCCCTTCGATTAACCGGATGTGTCAACCTATGTAGCCTGCAGCTTAAAGCTTTAATAAGATTTATTTTATATTTAAAAGGATGACAAGAATGGTAGTTGAGAAACCTATTAGAGGCCATTGGTTTCCTATACCAGCTTGTACAGAGTGTGTTATCTCCACTTCTAGTGACACGCATGTCCAAGAAGGGGATACTCTGGTTGTTGGGGTCCTCGAGTTCACATGTGAACTGCAAGTGAGGATCAAACCCATTGAAGATGGACAAGGTGGCCTGAGTCTTGTCTGGTGGTAAGGCTAGTAATAGGTCGTCCACATAACGTTTAACAAAAGGAACTTGAAAATCTAAATAACCCAGCCGGTCAGAAACTAAATCATCCAAAACATAATTCACTAGGATGGGTGAAATCGAGGAACCCATTGGTGTCCCAAAAATTTGTAAATAAAATTTGTCGTTGAAGACCAAAAAATTAGTGTCAAACACTAATTGGAGCAATTCTGCAAACACTTCCCAGGAAACTGGAGAATTAGGTTGGATAATATTCCAATGATTTCTTAGTGAAGTAAGGACACTAGCCAAGGGAAGGTTAGTAAAAAGTGAAACTACATCAAAACTCACCAAAATATAACCATGTGGTAGCTTCAAGTCATTAATAAATTCACTAAATTGAAAAGAGTCAACAATGTTGTAATCATTATTGTAATTATAAGATTTTGACAAGATATCAGTCAAAAATTTAGCAATATGTATATTAGGTGAATTAATTGAGGAAACAATAGGCCTCATGCTCAATGTGGGCTTGTGAATTTTGGGCAGACAATAAAATCTTGGAGCATAACCATCATAATTATGTAATGACTTAGCTAAAGTTTGATCTATGATCTTAATATTTTTTAAGTGAGTAATGAATTTATTAATTTTGTTAGAAAATTTTGAACAGGGGTTTGAAGTAAGAGGTTGGTAGTACCTAACGTCATCTAACAATGATTGACTGAGGCTGATGTATTGATCTTTATCCATAAGAACAGTGGCATTGCCTTTGTCACTGGTGAGAACGAGAAGATTAGGGTGGGTTTTTAAAAACGATACCGTTTCCCTATAAATCTTATCAATTTCAGAAATGGATTGCCTAGGGCGGTTGGTATAATTCAACAGAATGTTGTTAGAAGATGACCTTAGGGAAAGAAGATCAGCATTGTCTGCATGAGACAATATATTTTCCACATCTGCAAGGGTCCTACTGATTGAATAATCTTTGAAGGTAGGTTCCAGACCAAATTTAGGGCCCAAAGATAATAACTTTAGAATATTTTGAGGAACATCCACATTAGAAAGATTCTTTATCCAATTAGGATTAAATGGAATTTTGTGGAAGTCTGGTGTACCCAATTTATCACGCTTACTCTGAAGATGTAAAATAGTTTTATTATAAACGAAATTAAATTTCTTGTGTAAAGAGGTCTCAAACCTATCTAACAAAGATGCAGGTAAAGTGTGATCTAAGAAATCAGTGACATTATTTATTTGACCAAAAATGAATTTAATATCTGAATGAACCTTCGATATATGGAAATTAAGTAATCGTGCCCTCACCTGTCTATTAAGAGCCTGGCTCCTGCGTTGGAGTGTGTGATCGTGGGTTCCTGTGGTAGTAGTAAGTATGTTAGAAGTGGTGTCTGTGATAAATCTAGGAATTTTCTTGGTTCTCCTGCACTCTAGAAGGAAAGTTCTTCTTGCTTCAGCTGTAGCTAGTTTTTCGGTCAGATTGGTCCATCTCTTAAGCTTTTTCACTGGTAGTTCCCCATGGATGCGCCTGGTATTAGCGTAAAAACCCTCTGTAACAGAAGACATCATAAAGGAGTACGACCGTCAATTCCAATATAACAAAGGAGCACTCGTAAGTGTAGGGTTTTATCGGTCAAGTGGGTGAAAAAAGAGACAAAGAATTCAGCTACTTCATCTATTTATTGAAGACGTTTCGTCTACTGCTCAGTAGACATCATCAGTTCATCTACAAAAAGAGTGTTATAAGAAACAACATCCAAAAGAGAGGTAAAAAAGCACTAGCGTTACCTTAAAAAGACATGTAGCAAAAGATAAGATGTACATAGTAAAAAAAACCTTATCCATGAACCAATGTAATGTATAAGTATGTAACATTTAAGTGTATAGTTAATATTTAAAAACTTTAGTACAGCCAAAGACAAGACCATGTGGTAACAGTCACATATAAAAAACAAGTGGAAAAAAGCTGGCTTGCCTTTTTTCCAAAGTCAAGAATGAACTAAGAAAAAACCAGATTCACACTTCCAAAAATTTAGTAGTGTTTAAGCATACTTCATTTTAACCTTAGGCAACATCATTAAATGAATATAGTGCTAATATGCAACTTCGAAAATTTAAAGTTGAATAGTTACCAGCAGGTCATCCTAGCCCAACGGACACACAAAAGAAAATGGAGTTTGAATTATCAGGTGTAAACTGACATCTCGCCAAGAGGCAGGCAACCTTTAAAAAATTTTATAACAAAGAGTGACTGACAACTGCAGCGCAGCGCGGTAAAATTTAAATTGATGTATTTAAAACAGTTATAAAAGTGTTTAAAAAGTGAAAGTAATATCAAGAAGTAATCAAGGGATGTACCTTATACCTCGTAGACAAGAATCACAGTTTATTTTAAACAAGTGAGGGCACTTCACACAATTATATGGAAAAGTGCCTACGTTAGTACTGGTCATCCAGTTACTAACGAATATATAAGATAGTACAATAGTATAACTCCCATATATCGCAGCTCAAAATGCAAGAAAAAATATGCAATAATTTAAGAAAATTTATAAATCAGTTTAGCAAATTGTAATTTATAATTAATATCAATAATGCAAAGTTTTATCCTATGGAAAATTTTAAATTGTTCAATCTATTAAGTAACTGTTATTATCAAAAAAAAAAAGTGGGAAAAGCTTGAAAAAACCACCAAAAACTTTTTTACAATAAAATAATTTAAGTGTAATAACATCTACTGATTCCGCAAGATCAATATTAAAAGAAGTGGGAAAAGCCTGAAAACCACAAAAACTTTTTTACAATATAATAATTTGAGTGTAATAATACCAACTAATTCTGCAAAATCAATGCATGGTATATTTGACTCAAGTTACTGATGTCAGTTCTCTTGTTAAGTACATTAGAGGTTTTTAATATGAAACACATCTCTAAGAACTGTCTTTTCGACAGGTTGCGTTCATTGCAAAGGATCTTGGCTTCATCAAAGTCCACCTTATGTTTTGTATCTATTGCATGTTGGGCTAAGGCACAAGTTGGTTTTTTCAAATTGATATCACTACGGTGTGAAATTAAACGTGATTTTAAAGCTCGCTTTGTCTGCCCTACATAACATGCGTCACATTCAGCACAAGGTATGTGGTAGACCACATTAACCTGTTCCAAAGGGGACAAGGGTGTTTTAGTCTTAGAGAACAAATTTCTGACTGATCTTGCGTTCTTAATTGCAATCTTAACAGGAATATTATTATTTTTATATAGTTTAATAAGTTTATCAGTAACCTGAGGAAAATAAGGAAGTGAAGAAAACTGGGAAACAGGAGTCCCAAGATTAGTAGTAGGCAGAATTGTGATGTTAACAGTATTATTCGATATTGATCTAAGTTGGTCACCATTGGGTATGTCGTTCAGAGAAGAACCGTAACTTTGGGAAAAAAGAAATTTATTGATAAGGGATGAAGGGTAGGAATTATCTACCAATATACTTCTGAGTAACAGAAGGGATTCCCTTCGATTAACCGGATGTGTCAACCTATGTAGCCTGCAGCTTAAAGCTTTAATAAGATTTATTTTATATTTAAAAGGATGACAAGAATGGTAGTTGAGAAACCTATTAGAGGCCATTGGTTTCCTATACCAGCTTGTACAGAGTGTGTTATCTCCACTTCTAGTGACACGCATGTCCAAGAAGGGGATACTCTGGTTGTTGGGGTCCTCGAGTTCACATGTGGACCTCGAGGACCCCAACAACCAGAGTATCCCCTTCTTGGACATGCGTGTCACTAGAAGTGGAGATAACACACTCTGTACAAGCTGGTATAGGAAACCAATGGCCTCTAATAGGTTTCTCAACTACCATTCTTGTCATCCTTTTAAATATAAAATAAATCTTATTAAAGCTTTAAGCTGCAGGCTACATAGGTTGACACATCCGGTTAATCGAAGGGAATCCCTTCTGTTACTCAGAAGTATATTGGTAGATAATTCCTACCCTTCATCCCTTATCAATAAATTTCTTTTTTCCCAAAGTTACGGTTCTTCTCTGAACGACATACCCAATGGTGACCAACTTAGATCAATATCGAATAATACTGTTAACATCACAATTCTGCCTACTACTAATCTTGGGACTCCTGTTTCCCAGTTTTCTTCACTTCCTTATTTTCCTCAGGTTACTGATAAACTTATTAAACTATATAAAAATAATAATATTCCTGTTAAGATTGCAATTAAGAACGCAAGATCAGTCAGAAATTTGTTCTCTAAGACTAAAACACCCTTGTCCCCTTTGGAACAGGTTAATGTGGTCTACCACATACCTTGTGCTGAATGTGACGCATGTTATGTAGGGCAGACAAAGCGAGCTTTAAAATCACGTTTAATTTCACACCGTAGTGATATCAATTTGAAAAAACCAACTTGTGCCTTAGCCCAACATGCAATAGATACAAAACATAAGGTGGACTTTGATGAAGCCAAGATCCTTTGCAATGAACGCAACCTGTCGAAAAGACAGTTCTTAGAGATGTGTTTCATATTAAAAACCTCTAATGTACTTAACAAGAGAACTGACATCAGTAACTTGAGTCAAATATACCATGCATTGATTTTGCAGAATTAGTTGGTATTATTACACTCAAATTATTATATTGTAAAAAAGTTTTTGTGGTTTTCAGGCTTTTCCCACTTCTTTTAATATTGATCTTGCGGAATCAGTAGATGTTATTACACTTAGGGCCGGTTGTTCGAACGCTAATCAACAATGATCACTATCAAATATTTAATTACTGTCACAACTGTCAATGTCAACTTTGGTTGGGTTGCTGAAAACATAATTATTAATTACAATTATGAAATTAATTAATCAATTATGTTAATAATTGTTATTTTAATTTATTAACTAATCTCATAATTATAATCAATTGTGTTTTCAGCAACAAAACCAAAGTTGACATTGACAGTTGTGACAGTAATTAAATATTTGATGGTGATCATTGTTGATTAGCGTTCGAACAACCGGCCCTTAAATTATTTTATTGTAAAAAAGTTTTTGGTGGTTTTTTCAAGCTTTTCCCACTTTTTTTTTTGATAATAACAGTTACTTAATAGATTGAACAATTTAAAATTTTCCATAGGATAAAACTTTGCATTATTGATATTAATTATAAATTACAATTTGCTAAACTGATTTATAAATTTTCTTAAATTATTGCATATTTTTTCTTGCATTTTGAGCTGCGATATATGGGAGTTATACTATTGTACTATCTTATATATTCGTTAGTAACTGGATGACCAGTACTAACGTAGGCACTTTTCCATATAATTGTGTGAAGTGCCCTCACTTGTTTAAAATAAACTGTGATTCTTGTCTACGAGGTATAAGGTACATCCCTTGATTACTTCTTGATATTACTTTCACTTTTTAAACACTTTTATAACTGTTTTAAATACATCAATTTAAATTTTACCGCGCTGCGCTGCAGTTGTCAGTCACTCTTTGTTATAAAATTTTTTAAAGGTTGCCTGCCTCTTGGCGAGATGTCAGTTTACACCTGATAATTCAAACTCCATTTTCTTTTGTGTGTCCGTTGGGCTAGGATGACCTGCTGGTAACTATTCAACTTTAAATTTTCGAAGTTGCATATTAGCACTATATTCATTTAATGATGTTGCCTAAGGTTAAAATGAAGTATGCTTAAACACTACTAAATTTTTGGAAGTGTGAATCTGGTTTTTTCTTGGTTCATTCTTGACTTTGGAAAAAAGGCAAGCCAGCTTTTTTCCACTTGTTTTTTATATGTGACTGTTACCACATGGTCTTGTCTTTGGCTGTACTAAAGTTTTTAAATATTAACTATACACTTAAATGTTACATACTTATACATTACATTGGTTCATGGATAAGGTTTTTTTTACTATGTACATCTTATCTTTTGCTACATGTCTTTTTAAGGTAACGCTAGTGCTTTTTTACCTCTCTTTTGGATGTTGTTTCTTATAACACTCTTTTTGTAGATGAACTGATGATGTCTACTGAGCAGTAGACGAAACGTCTTCAATAAATAGATGAAGTAGCTGAATTCTTTGTCTCTTTTTTCACCCACTTGACCGATAAAACCCTACACTTACGAGTGCTCCTTTGTTATATTGGAATTGACGGTCGTACTCCTTTATGATGTCTTCTGTTACAGAGGGTTTTTACGCTAATACCAGGCGCATCCATGGGGAACTACCAGTGAAAAAGCTTAAGAGATGGACCAATCTGACCGAAAAACTAGCTACAGCTGAAGCAAGAAGAACTTTCCTTCTAGAGTGCAGGAGAACCAAGAAAATTCCTAGATTTATCACAGACACCACTTCTAACATACTTACTACTACCACAGGAACCCACGATCACACACTCCAACGCAGGAGCCAGGCTCTTAATAGACAGGTGAGGGCACGATTACTTAATTTCCATATATCGAAGGTTCATTCAGATATTAAATTCATTTTTGGTCAAATAAATAATGTCACTGATTTCTTAGATCACACTTTACCTGCATCTTTGTTAGATAGGTTTGAGACCTCTTTACACAAGAAATTTAATTTCGTTTATAATAAAACTATTTTACATCTTCAGAGTAAGCTTGATAAATTGGGTACACCAGACTTCCACAAAATTCCATTTAATCCTAATTGGATAAAGAATCTTTCTAATGTGGATGTTCCTCAAAATATTCTAAAGTTATTATCTTTGGGCCCTAAATTTGGTCTGGAACCTACCTTCAAAGATTATTCAATCAGTAGGACCCTTGCAGATGTGGAAAATATATTGTCTCATGCAGACAATGCTGATCTTCTTTCCCTAAGGTCATCTTCTAACAACATTCTGTTGAATTATACCAACCGCCCTAGGCAATCCATTTCTGAAATTGATAAGATTTATAGGGAAACGGTATCGTTTTTAAAAACCCACCCTAATCTTCTCGTTCTCACCAGTGACAAAGGCAATGCCACTGTTCTTATGGATAAAGATCAATACATCAGCCTCAGTCAATCATTGTTAGATGACGTTAGGTACTACCAACCTCTTACTTCAAACCCCTGTTCAAAATTTTCTAACAAAATTAATAAATTCATTACTCACTTAAAAAATATTAAGATCATAGATCAAACTTTAGCTAAGTCATTACATAATTATGATGGTTATGCTCCAAGATTTTATTGTCTGCCCAAAATTCACAAGCCCACATTGAGCATGAGGCCTATTGTTTCCTCAATTAATTCACCTAATATACATATTGCTAAATTTTTGACTGATATCTTGTCAAAATCTTATAATTACAATAATGATTACAACATTGTTGACTCTTTTCAATTTAGTGAATTTATTAATGACTTGAAGCTACCACATGGTTATATTTTGGTGAGTTTTGATGTAGTTTCACTTTTTACTAACCTTCCCTTGGCTAGTGTCCTTACTTCACTAAGAAATCATTGGAATATTATCCAACCTAATTCTCCAGTTTCCTGGGAAGTGTTTGCAGAATTGCTCCAATTAGTGTTTGACACTAATTTTTTGGTCTTCAACGACAAATTTTATTTACAAATTTTTGGGACACCAATGGGTTCCTCGATTTCACCCATCCTAGTGAATTATGTTTTGGATGATTTAGTTTCTGACCGGCTGGGTTATTTAGATTTTCAAGTTCCTTTTGTTAAACGTTATGTGGACGACCTATTACTAGCCTTACCACCAGACAAGACTCAGGCCACCTTGTCCATCTTCAATGGGTTTGATCCTCACTTGCAGTTCACATGTGAACTCGAGGACCCCAACAACCAGAGTATCCCCTTCTTGGACATGCGTGTCACTAGAAGTGGAGATAACACACTCTGTACAAGCTGGTATAGGAAACCAATGGCCTCTAATATGTTTCTCAACTACCATTCTTGTCATCCTTTTAAATATAAAATAAATCTTATTAAAGCTTTAAGCTGCAGGCTACATAGGTTGACACATCCGGTTAATCGAAGGGAATCCCTTCTGTTACTCAGAAGTATATTGGTAGATAATTCCTACCCTTCATCCCTTATCAATAAATTTCTTTTTTCCCAAAGTTACGGTTCTTCTCTGAACGACATACCCAATGGTGACCAACTTAGATCAATATCGAATAATACTGTTAACATCACAATTCTGCCTACTACTAATCTTGGGACTCCTGTTTCCCAGTTTTCTTCACTTCCTTATTTTCCTCAGGTTACTGATAAACTTATTAAACTATATAAAAATAATAATATTCCTGTTAAGATTGCAATTAAGAACGCAAGATCAGTCAGAAATTTGTTCTCTAAGACTAAAACACCCTTGTCCCCTTTGGAACAGGTTAATGTGGTCTACCACATACCTTGTGCTGAATGTGACGCATGTTATGTAGGGCAGACAAAGCGAGCTTTAAAATCACGTTTAATTTCACACCGTAGTGATATCAATTTGAAAAAACCAACTTGTGCCTTAGCCCAACATGCAATAGATACAAAACATAAGGTGGACTTTGATGAAGCCAAGATCCTTTGCAATGAACGCAACCTGTCGAAAAGACAGTTCTTAGAGATGTGTTTCATATTAAAAACCTCTAATGTACTTAACAAGAGAACTGACATCAGTAACTTGAGTCAAATATACCATGCATTGATTTTGCAGAATTAGTTGGTATTATTACACTCAAATTATTATATTGTAAAAAAGTTTTTGTGGTTTTCAGGCTTTTCCCACTTCTTTTAATATTGATCTTGCGGAATCAGTAGATGTTATTACACTTAAATTTTTTTATTGTAAAAAAGTTTTTGGTGGTTTTTTCAAGCTTTTCCCACTTTTTTTTTTGATAATAACAGTTACTTAATAGATTGAACAATTTAAAATTTTCCATAGGATAAAACTTTGCATTATTGATATTAATTATAAATTACAATTTGCTAAACTGATTTATAAATTTTCTTAAATTATTGCATATTTTTTCTTGCATTTTGAGCTGCGATATATGGGAGTTATACTATTGTACTATCTTATATATTCGTTAGTAACTGGATGACGAGTACTAACGTAGGCACTTTTCCATATAATTGTGTGAAGTGCCCTCACTTGTTTAAAATAAACTGTGATTCTTGTCTACGAGGTATAAGGTACATCCCTTGATTACTTCTTGATATTACTTTCACTTTTTAAACACTTTTATAACTGTTTTAAATACATCAATTTAAATTTTACCGCGCTGCGCTGCAGTTGTCAGTCACTCTTTGTTATAAAATTTTTTAAAGGTTGCCTGCCTCTTGGCGAGATGTCAGTTTACACCTGATAATTCAAACTCCATTTTCTTTTGTGTGTCCGTTGGGCTAGGATGACCTGCTGGTAACTATTCAACTTTAAATTTTCGAAGTTGCATATTAGCACTATATTCATTTAATGATGTTGCCTAAGGTTAAAATGAAGTATGCTTAAACACTACTAAATTTTTGGAAGTGTGAATCTGGTTTTTTCTTGGTTCATTCTTGACTTTGGAAAAAAGGCAAGCCAGCTTTTTTCCACTTGTTTTTTATATGTGACTGTTACCACATGGTCTTGTCTTTGGCTGTACTAAAGTTTTTAAATATTAACTATACACTTAAATGTTACATACTTATACATTACATTGGTTCATGGATAAGGTTTTTTTTACTATGTACATCTTATCTTTTGCTACATGTCTTTTTAAGGTAACGCTAGTGCTTTTTTACCTCTCTTTTGGATGTTGTTTCTTATAACACTCTTTTTGTAGATGAACTGATGATGTCTACTGAGCAGTAGACGAAACGTCTTCAATAAATAGATGAAGTAGCTGAATTCTTTGTCTCTTTTTTCACCCACTTGACCGATAAAACCCTACACTTACGAGTGCTCCTTTGTTATATTGGAATTGACGGTCGTACTCCTTTATGATATATATATATATATATATATATATATATATATATATATATATATATATATATATATATATATATATATATATATATAAAACAAAAGATGAAAAGTTAATGGTTTATAGACCACTCGTACGAAATCAATCAAATAAAATAGAGAATGTGGAGAAATCCCCTTACGAATAATTCACACATCCACCATTTTGGGTTGGGAATATTTTTTGAATAGAATTAAAGATCCAAACACTAGTTCTTAGAAATGTGTTTCGCCCTCTTCAACCTCTCTGGGCTCATCAGTAAAGATGAGAGGTTGAATATCTTTAGACACATTCCACTCAAAAACAACATTCGAGGCCAAGACATAGCAGAAGCGTAGATCTACGCCAAATCTGAAAATGACAGTCTCAGTATGACAGAATGACAGTCACAATAATTCCCTAATTACTTAAAGTAAAATATATGTTTAAAACAAAAGATGAGAAGTTATTGGTTTAAGGACCACTCGTACGAAATCAATCAAATAAAATAGAGAATGTGGAGAAATCCCCTTACGAATAATTCACACATCCACCATTTTGGGTTGGGAAAATTTTTTGAATAGAATTAAAGATCCAAACACTAGTTCTTAGAAATGTGTTTCGCCCTCTTCAACCTCTCTGGTCTCATCAGTAAAGATGAGAGGTTGAATATCTTTAGACACATTCCACTCAAAAACAACATTCGAGACCAAGACATAGCAGAAGCGTATATCTACGCCAAATCTGAAAATGACAGTCTCAAGTTTTAATTCCCTAATTACTTAAAGTAAAACATATGTTTAAAACAAAATATGAGAAGTTATTGGTTTAACGACCACTCGTACGAAATCAATCAAATAAAATAGAGAATGTGGAGAAATCCCCTTACGAATAATTCACACATCCACCATTTTGGGTTGGGAAAATTTTTTGAATAGAATTAAAGATCCAAACACTAGTTCTTAGAAATGTGTTTCGCCCTCTTTAACCTCTCTGGGCTCATCAGTAAAGATGAGAGGTTGAATATCTTTAGACACATTCCACTCAAAAACAACATTCGAGACCAAGACATAGCAGAAGCGTAGATCTACGCCAAATCTGAAAATGACAGTCTCAATGTGAATTATTCGTAAGGGGATTTCTACACATTCTCTATTTTATTTGATTGATTTCGTATGAGTGCTCGTTAAACCAATAACTTCTCATCTTTTGTTTTAAACATATCTTTTACTTTAAGTAATTAGAGAATTAAAACTTGAGACTGTCATTTTCAGATTTGGCGTAGGTCTACACTTCTGCTATGTCTTGGTCTCGAATGTTGTTTTTGAGTGGAATGTGTCTAAAGATATTCAACCTTTCATCTTTACTGATAAGCCCAGAGAGGTTGAAGAGGGCGAAACACATTTCTAAGAACTAGTGTTTGGATCTTTAATTCTATTCAAAAAAATTTCCCAACCCAAAATGGTGGATGTGTGAATTATTCGTAAGGGGATTTCTCCACATTCTCTATTTTATTTGACTGATTTCGTACGAGTGGTCGTTACACCAATAACTTCTCACCTTTTGTTTTAAACATGTTTTGCTTTAAGTAATTAGGGAATTAAAATTTGAGACTGTCATTTTCAGATTTGGCGTAGATCTACGCTTCTGCTATGTCTTGGTCTCGAATGTTGTGTTTAGTGGAATGTGTCTAAATATATTCAATGTCTCATCTTTACTGATGAGCCCAGAGAGGTTGAAGAGGGCGAAACACATTTCTAAGAACTAGTGTTTGGATCTTTAATTCGATTCAAAAAATTTTCCCAACCCAAAATGGTGGATGTATGAATTATTCGTAAGGGGATTTCTCCACATTCTCTATTTTATTTGATTGATTTCGTACGAGTGGTCGTTAAACCAATAACTTCTCATATTTTGTTTTAAACATATCGCACACCTAGTTCAATTGTGCCACAACTGCAAAAAATTCGAATTTTGGGTTAAGTCTGTAAAATATTGCCTATATAATGGCCCATCTAATGCAATACAGCCTGAACTAAAATATTGTTTTGGATAAGTATAAAGTAAGTTACTTCGGTATTTCACTGTAGGGTTTTTGGAGGTTTTGAAAATGCAATACGGCCATAACTGGGAGATGTGGCGATAATATACACTACCACAATACAACCGATGTAATTCAATACGTTCAATACGGCCACAACTGCAAAAATCAAGAGAGATATGGCGATAATATACACTGCCATAATACAACAAGTATAATTCAATACGGCCACAACTGCAAAAATTAATTGATTTTTTCATTATATTGCCGCCGTGTCTCCTAAGTATTGTTTTATAAATGACTTTCTTCACAACGCAATATCGCCATAACTATCAAAACAATAATAACGTTTTATTTTTAATAAATTGTAATAAGATCCAGCCAATAAATGTATAATTTACTACCTAAATTGTAATTTTGAAGCCAGTCACTCTCAAAATAAATTATTTACAGGGCATAACGCATTTACTACAGAACGTTTTGCTCATTTCTCGAGAATATTGTTTTTTGCACTTGTGGCACTATTGAACTAGGTGTGCGATATGTTTTACTTTAAGTAATTAGGGAATTAAAACTTGAGACTGTCATTTTCAGATTTGGCGTA
The DNA here is from genome assembly GCF_917563875.1 of Diabrotica virgifera virgifera. Taxonomy (NCBI): domain Eukaryota; kingdom Metazoa; phylum Arthropoda; class Insecta; order Coleoptera; family Chrysomelidae; genus Diabrotica; species Diabrotica virgifera. The sequence goes on from NC_065449.1 coordinate 123,707,082, forward strand.
GATCTACGCTTCTGCTATGTCTTGGTCTCGAATGTTGTTTTTGAGTGGAATGTGTCTAAAGATATTCAACCTCTCATCTTTACTGATGAGCCCAGAGAGGTTGAAGAGGGCGAAACACATTTCTAAGAACTAGTGTTTGGATCTTTAATTCTATTCAAAAAAATTTTCCCTACCCAAAATGGTGGATGTGTGAATTATTCGTAAGGGGATTTCTCCACATTCTCTATTTTATTTGATTATTTATATATTTAAAGTTATTCAGCTAGTGAATTCAGAGGTTGAATCGGTCAATTTAGTTGGCAATTAAATAAAGAAGTCAACTACTTCATTGATATATTGAAAACGTTTCGCTTTACAATTTCGAAAGCTTCATCAGTTCACTACAAATAATGAAGTCTATAAGTATAAATAACCTTAACAAAAGTGATATAATTCTTACAAAGCAATTTGTAGTATGTTGAAGATGTTAAAACAAAAATTCTACAGATACTAGTCATTCTATAACAACAACTTAACGATACACTACGGAAAAATACACCATGTATTAATGTTCATTGGCTAGTTATTTAATTCGGTGATTTCAATCTCACTGAAGCCTTCATTTGTAGTTGATCACCGTTAGACGAATTAGCGGCAAATGAGATGTTATTTTTCCCTATGCCAAATCCACCCACTAGCCGACGACACGCATGTTTGTAAGATTTATGGCTCAAGCCCTTGAGTAAGAGGTAGAATATTGACTTAACTTATACAGGGGTGTTAGAGAAATTTTTTTGTTCGAAGGGTAGGATAATGTGGCAGAATTATTTGAAGCTTTAAATCTCGGAATATGGGTTGTGCTGATTTGTTTGTTATGTAAGATGGGATTTATTATGGCAGAATTATTTGATCTTTGCATCTCAGAATATGGGTTATGTGGGTTACAAAAAAAAATACCGGTGGGCCTGGAAATAGATATGAAAAACGGACTACTTACCAATATCGGAAGACGTCAATGATTTGGCAATAGATAAGTAGGAATAGAAGGAACGGAATTTTAAATTTGGGTTTTGTAATGTCGAAAAACGGAACAGCAGGGGCAGAAATAAAAATGAAAAATATATTGGGACAACAGATCTTGCATCAGACAACTCTAAAATGATCTGGAATAAGAACATCAAGGGAAAGAACAAAGAAAAATGTGATGTACCTAATAATTGTATGGCATATGCCTCCGAAATTTCGGTCATAAACAAATCAACCCAAAAGCGCATTTCCCAATCGAAATGGAAAACTGGGAAATTGTTGTGGTCTCACAAGAAGGACCAAGTAACCAGTGAGGAGATGAGGAGAGATGCAATGGAAAAATATGCCCTGCAATATAAGGACGAGAGAAGACTGAATGGTACGGCCACGTCTGCGGAGTAGAAAACACATGGATGGCAAGGTTGCAGAATGAAGCCCAAGACGAACAAGATGAAGAGGACGAACGAGAAAATCTTGGAAAAATAAATACATGGTGTATTTTTCCGTAGTGTATCGTTAAGTTGTTGTTATAGAATGAGTAGTATCTGTAGAATTTTTGTTTTAACATCTTCAACATACTACAAATTGCTTTGTAATTATTATATCACTTTTGTTAAGGTTATTTATACTTATAGACTTCATTATTTGTAGTGAACTGATGAAGCTTTCGAAATTGTAAAGCGAAACGTTTTCAATATATCAATGAAGTAGTTGACTTCTTTATTTAATTGCCAACTAAATTGACCGATTCAACCTGTGAATTCACTAGCTGAATACCTTTAAATTTAAATTAACGGTCGCATACCTTGCAATATATATATATATATATATATATATATATATATATATATATATATATATATATATATATATATATATATATATATATAAATAGTTGGTTTTTTAATTCCTGGGTGTGCGGTCTGTTATAAATAAAACACTTGATTTTGCTTAGACATTTCGGCTGTTTGCCATTTTCAATAAGCACTTTTAATTATTAAAACATTACACTCTTAACAAACATATTTTATATACAATACACGTAATATTTTGAAATTTTAAAAAAATGCACATCGTGTTTCTCTAAGATGTTCTGAGAGAATGAGCATTCTCTCAGAACATCTTAGAGAAACACGATGTGCATTTTTTTAAAATTTCAAAATATTACGTGTATTGTATATAAAATATGTTTCTTAACAGTGTAATGTTTTAATAATTAAAAGTGCTTATTCAAAATGGCAAACAGCCGAAACGTCTAAGCAAAATCAAGTGTTTTATTTATAACAGACCGCAAACCCAGGAATTAAAAAACCAACTATTTAAAAATTCACGGTCAGGAAATAAGCAATATATATATATATATATATATATATATATATATATATATATATATATATATATATATATATATATATATATATATATATATATATATATATATATATATATATATATATATATATATATATATATATATATATATATATATATATATATATATATATATATATTGATAAGGGGTACCTTGTCGCCTCAGAAACGGTGAATCGGTAGACGTTGTCGCCTCATATATGACGTTGTCGCCTCACTTTGGTGAGGCGACAACGTTTTGGGCTGAAAATTTTAGGACAGCTTCCCAACCACCTTATGAGTCGATGTGCAAAAAATAGTTTTGAGGTGACAACGTACCCCTTTTCACTATTTTTTGGTTCGTTAGTTCGGCAGTATATCACTGGCGCTAGTATCGGCATTGCAGCAGTGACTCGCTGTATGTTATCGCCTCAGCATATAAATTCTACTTTTTGGTTAACAACCGGTACCTTGTCGCCTCAGATTTTGGCAACGTCGCTTTCAGTTTGCATTGGGTATTAGGTCGTCAAATATAAAAATATGCGCCGTCGGTACCGTAACAAGGCAGCTAAAAAGTTTATGATATAAGTTGCAGCTTACGATTTAAAATTGTTGCCATATACAGGGTGTCCAGAAACTCTACCGGCAAACGAAAAAAGGAGATTCCTCAGATAATTTTAAGATAATTTAACCCAATTCACTTAGTCCGAAAATGCTTCCTAAGGGAGCTAGAGCTCTTTGAAGATGGCGTCTTGTAATTAGTTTTTCTTAAATACCGCCAGAACGCTTCTATTTAAAAAAACGAAAATTATTACGCATATTTATCATCTAGATATAAATCGATTCCATTCATTGGGAATTCCCAGTACCGGTCATAGCCGCCCGTTTTGGGTACGGCAATGGTTATTTGTTATTTTATCCCATACCTTTTTTATATTTAATTTTTAAGCATTTTTGACTACGGATTATTAAATTGTGAATTATTCTAGTACTAAAAGGTACCCTTGCTTTAAGTCCATAGAATATACCATTTTATAGAAAAATCGATTTGAAAATTATTCGTTTCTTGAATTAAAAAAGAATTAAAAAAAACTATTTAGAAAACAAAAACTGGTACGTTTGTTTATATTCCAGAGTTGAATCGGTTTCATTAATTGCAAATTTTTAGTACCGGTCATATGCGTCCGTTTTGGGTAGGTCAACGGTTATTTTATCGCATAACTTTTTGTCTTTAATTCTTAAGCATTTTTGACGCTAGATTATTAAATTATGAGGTATTCTGGTACTAAAAGTTACTCTTGCTTCAAGTTGGTAAAATACACCGTTTTTTTAAATTCTTTTCAAATTCAAAAAACGAAAAGTTTTCAAATAAATTTTTCTAGAAATCGATGTGTACTACCGACTTAAAGCAAGAGTACCTTTTAATTCTAGAATACCTCACAATTTAAAAATCCAGAGTCAAAAATACTTAAACGCTAAAGACAGAAAAGATATGCTATAAAATAACCGTTGCCCTACCCAAAATGGACGCCTATGACCGGTACTTAAAATTCACAATGGATGGAATCGATTTATCCCTGGAAGATGAATAGGCTTACCAAATTTCGTTTTTCTGAATAGAAGCGTTCTGGAGGTATTTAAGAAAAACTAATTACTAGATGCCACCTTCCAAGAGCTCTAGCTCTCTTAGGAAGCATTTTCGGACTAGGTGAATTGGGTTAAATTGTCTTAGGAAAATATCTGAGAAATCGCCTGTCTTCGTTTGTAGGTAGAGTTTCTGGACACCCTGTATAAACAAATTCTATAAGAGAGAGAGCATGCCGGAATAAAAATATTTTAGCTGGTCGCATAGGAATTAATAAAAATTACAAACAGAATATTAGTAATCATGGAGCGTATGTAATACTTAAGTAGTTATTATAATATGGAACTGAACAAGTCTATGCCCAAAGGATCATGAAGACGAAAGGATAGGAAAATTCTAACCAATCATTAATTTAATCATAAAAATAAAAAATTCATTATATTATGTGACTTTATTACAAAAGTAAGAACATAAATGATTTTTTCTGTAACCGCAGTAGGAAAAAAAATAACAGTTATGACAGAGGATAAACACTGATATACTATCGAAATTACAGAAAGTTGAAAAACACAAAAATGAACCTGAAAGGCTTAACTCAAATAAAAATAAACTAAAACCAAAATAAATATCTTTATGTTAGTGACATGCAAAGTGCATGGGAGTGAACAGTTTCAAAAATATCAAAAATGAAACAACAAAACACTATCCAACATCAGAAGTTTACTACTTCTGCTCTGAAAGAAAAACCCGTATTCTGACATTAAAATGTTTGAATAGAAATGACAACAGTTATATTTCAAGCAAAAAAATATAGGACGATAACATGAGAAACTAACAAAAATAAATTGACAAGACATCCAAAAAACGTTGTCCCCAAATTAAATGTTAAGCGGCGTCCTCATTGAGTCGACGTTGTAGATCGACTGTGTTTATCGACACTCTCGACTGAGTGTGTACGCGGCAATCGACTTTGTCGATCGACAAAAGATGTTGATCGAAGTGTCGACTGGTTTTCCATGCTCTGTCGGTAAAATCAAAGGGTAGTCGAGTCGAATCCGAAGTGTGGACGTGCATTCGACCTTCGACCTTCGACATTTAAAAATACAGTAAAAATAATTCAGCGTGCGGCGTAGTCTGCCTCATCTAAAGTCTCGTGTTTTGTACTTGTCGACAAAATGGAATGGGAAAAGAAAAAGTGATTGCATTTATTGAAGCTTACAAATTAAAAACAAATGTGTACACTAGAAGCAAATATTATATAGACCGAAACATGAGACACGATGCTTTGATGGAAATTGCCAGTGAATTTAATATAGAAAAGCAGGTGATAGAATCTTCTTTTACGCGATGATTTACGTTTTTAGTTGTGATAATAACAAATGCGGCACAAACAATAATGGCGTCATCTTCGTCACACATTTTCGTTTCGACTGTCGACAAATATTCTGCCTACCTGGTGTGAACATCGAAGCTTTTTCGATTTGTCGGTCGACAGTGTCGATAGACAGAGTCGATTGACAATGTCAACTCAATGAGGACGCCGCTTTAAGGAACAAGAGTCTTCGACAAAACGAAAGATGTATAGCATTTACATTTACGTTAATTTTGGTAATTCTTACTTAAAAAACCATAAGAGAGAGGGTATAAACTATGCATGTAGTGGAAGAATGCGAACCCTCTCTATATTTCTTATTAAGTATAGAACGATGGTAAATAATACGATTGCTTTAAAGCATATTTTAAGACCCAAAAATTTTGACGATCTCAAGTGTTCCAAGAGTTTTATATGTCAAAAATGAATAACCATTTTCAATTTCGTTGCAACGCGAAACTACAGGCGCATCATATTCTAGTCCAATCAGAGAGCGCTGCAAGCGCCTCTACAGGTTTCGAAACTTATTAGTCTCTCATCAGGAGACGCATATACTGCTCTCTCTGACCCAACTAGGACAAACCCCGGCGTGCAGTCACGAATTGCAACGAACGAAATGGCAGGGATGCCCTAGCGGCAACTGCTAGCAAAAGACTAAGTTTTCAACCTAATAGCACATAAAACAACACCAAAAATGTTGCTCCACATCCTACCAGATTGAAAACAATGGGAACCTTCTCTGGTTACACCTTTGAGGCTTCTAAAATTTCCAAGCCGTAACGGATGCTGAGACTAAGGAAGATGAGGGAATTTTACAATTTATAATTCAGTCTCATCTGCTCAGCGCGGTAAAGTTCCAACGAGAATGGTTTCCTTCGTACTCCAATCAGAGTAAACATGTAAATCAAAAATGAATAACCATTTTCAATTTCGTTGCAACACGAAACTACTTAGTCTTTAGTTTTATATGTATATAATAGTTTTAAAAAGACCTTCAGTTCTCCTACTCGTATTATCGCGTTGCACTTGGGTACGTATCTAAAACTATGTTGCTATGAACACCTCCATTTAATACTAAAAGGATCAGCTGATTTTACGTGTTCAACAGAAAGACAAATACAGGAATTGGCCAAGGGCTATAAATACATAATTTGAAAACGTTGCTGACAAATCGTTGGAGTTTGGAAATTGCTTCTCTCGCTAACAAAGATATTCAAGAACAAAAATTGCCAAAGCTAGTACCACTTGTACGTGATATTAAAATATTCTGAGAAGAAAGTATTAAAATTGGTGTGAGGTGTCAGAAGACGTTTGAGAGCAATATTGATAATTTTGAAACATAAAAATTTAGTTAACTATGCTCTAGCATTAGCCATTATTTTTAACAGAAGACGAATAGGTAATGTTCAGTATTTAAAAATTCAGCACTAGTAACGAAAGATAAACGGACTTCAGTGATTTTGAAAATGTTTTAACTGAAGGAGAAAAGGCACTTACGAGAGGACAAAAAATTCCAGTGTGTTCTGGTAAAGGTTCTTGAGCTGTTGTTATTTTACTTCCAAAAATGTTACAAGGTTTCATAGAAACTTTAATAAAACATAGACATAAAAACATGTCTGACGTCGTCCGACGTTAATAACTATATGTTTGCAGTTCCAGGCAGTAAGCTAAAATGGGACAAAGGGGATGTTTCGATCCGTAAATTGACAAGCAAAATGAATTTAACAAACCCCGAAGCTATATCAAGCAACAAATTACGCAAAAATATTGCAACAGTAGCACAAATTTTAAGTATGTCCAAAAATTAAACTAAAGAATTTGTCAAGTTTATGGGGCATGACGAAAAAATGCATGATGAATGACATGAATTACATGCTGACATTTATCAAACCGTAAAATTGTCAAAATTTTTAATAGTAATGAAAAGGGATTCTCTTCCTTTAGAATATAAAGGAAAATCGCTTAAAGAACTAAATTTTCACCACGATTTAGAAATGCGGATGAAAATAAAAAAAAGCAATCTTCAAAATACGAATATTAATTTTCCAAGTATTGCAGGTATGCAAGAAGTTAAAAAAAGTAAAGCGTTGGTTGCAAAAGATAACGTTCTGGCTCAAACAAGTAAATAATTTAAAACGGACAGTGACGATAAGTACTATGCAAATAAAAAACTACTCAAAGCATCAAAAAACCAAGCAAGGGAACATTCCGAATGAGATTCATATGAGATTCATATGTGCCTTATTCATGTGTGCCAACACTTTTCAAATTATATTCAATATGGCGTATATCCATCTAGATAAAAAGGTGAATTCCAATATTATAAAATCAAAAATTCAACATCTTATAAAAATAAAATATTTATATCATATGTAAGTTTTTTATATGATGCTTAAGTGAAAATATAGAAATATTTTATTTTACTTTTTGTTGCTATTTTTGTATTTTTTTTATTCTTAGATATAATAAACATCTAACCAACGCCTAAATTAAAGGGTTTGACATTTAAGCAAAACATAATGAAATCATTTTTGTAGAAGAAAAAAATTAAATAGGTACCTAAAAACCTACCTTTGAGTTTTTCTCAAATTTTTTTGAGATTAGGATAAAAAGACCACTACACAAATTGTAGATTTTTTATCGCCAACAGCTTTTGCGTTGAATTTTTTAAACGATGCAATGTTTAGCCAGAAATTTCAGAAAACCATTTTCGCCCTTAAAACCACCCCTTATGGATTATTTTCGTACACTTTGCTGTAAGAATACGTTTTGTTGGAACATTTTTACAGCTATGTATACTAGTTCACTGGTTTTTAATTAAAATTTTTAAATAAGTCGTTGACACTTTTTTCTGTGAGATAGGTTTACTGCAAATAATAAATTATATCGTAAAGAGCCTTTATAATTTTACTGTATAAGAGCAATAATTCACACAAAATAATTTGGCTTAGCTTAATTTATTGCAAAATACTAGCTTTGGAATATCTACTAATAACAAATTTTTAAACATATAATCCAAACAAGCCATGTTCATATCTTAACCTTATTTAACCTTCCGATGACCAACCTTTTTCTGTTACACGGATGACCAAGGGGGGGGGGGGAATGACCCCAGGTCAAAAATGACAATTAACAAAAAAATAAAGTTTTTTTTCTTGAGTTTTTTTTTTAGCATGGACTTTATGTCTTTCAGCCAGTCACAACATGAGTATTAGTGTCATGTGTAGTGTGTATGTTGAGTAAGTGTCTTGTTACTTTGCAAAGTCGACGTCATTAGCGTAAAACTTCTTGTAATTACACATAATAGACGCCATTTTACTAAACATCAACTTCAGAATATATTTTTTATTCGTAAAATATAGGGAATTTTTTTTATTTCAAAATATGAGGATATCTAGAATGATATTAAAGTCAAATAAAAAAATAATAAGTTCAAAATTGAAAATACTTTTGAATTTATTAAAGAAAAACATACGCTGGGGTTACAATTTCCCCCGCTTGGTCATCCGAAGGTTAAAATATCAAAAATAACCATCCTTTATTTTTAATGTAAACAACAGTGGAACATGTGAACAAATTCCCACTATTTCTTTACCTATATCCGTAATAAATACCTATACTACCTCTCGCTGTGCACCAAAGTTCGACCCACTCAATCCTTTATTCATTTTCGAATATTTGGCAACGCCGTCTGAGGCAACAACGTACCGGCTTTCATTCTTAGTCATATATAGTTTTGAGGCGACAGCGCATTGGATTTAATCGTAAATTTATATATAAAAAAAACATTTAAAATCGTTTCCCCTCTTTAGAGATTCTTAATTAGAAAGTTCCCCTCATTGTATATCTGCATATATTTTTTGAAAAAAAGAACTACAAAAGGGTGAGGCGAGGTCGTCATAGTTTTCACCGCGAGGCGACAACGTACCTTTTATCGATATATATATATATATATATATATATATATATATATATATATATATATATATATATATATATATATATATATATATATATATATATATATATATATATATATATATATGTCAAACGATGACTACCGGGACTTTTTTTAAGGTGTATATACAGACGCAAAATCTTGAGTACATTACTATTTTCTACACGGTACACTATATACTTTTTAAAAAACTGTAATATTTTTGAGTTTCTCATATATTGATGAGTTCCGGTACATTTTAATTTTTCTCAGGTAACGTATTTAGTTAATTATTTATGTCAAACGATGACTACCGGGACTTCTTTTAAGGTATCTATCCAGACCCAAAATCTTGAGTACATTACTGTTTTCTACACGGAACACTATATACTTTTAAAAAACGGTAATATGTTTGAGTTTCTCATATATTGATGAGTTCCGGTACATTTGAATTTTTTTCTGGTAACGTATTTAGTTAATTATATGTCAAACGATGACTACCGAGACTTCTTTTAAGGTGTCTATATAGACCAAAATCTTGAGTCAATTACTATTTTCTACACGGTACACTATATATTTTTTAAAAACAGTATACAGTGTATAAAGAAACAATATATTCTACACTTTGAAATATTGCGATTTAAGCCAACTTACTTTAATAAAATGTTGATATGTATTAAGAATTATACAGGGTGTTGTGCAATTTTAAATTTTTTTTACTACAACTTTCATGAATGTGGACATTTATGTATAAAAATTTATGACTGGAGGCGTCTGAGTATGTGCAACTATAATTTGATACATACGTTGATGTAGCTTATATAGGCCGCCACATATGCCACGTATACGGGATAAATTTGGGCTTAACATTTTGCTTTTCAAGTTATCGCTATTTGTGTGAAAAAACTTGTTAATAACTTCAAAACTCAACAGTTTTCGAGCTAATCGCATTTTTCAAATCAGCCATGCGGGTTACCTCGTAATTTGAATGGTGAGAACTATTTACATTTTTTACAAAATGATTTTATTGATTTGTTGGTAGAATTGCCATTAAACTTAAGGCAAAATTTGTGGTTCATGCAAGATGATGCACCCCCACATTATACGAGGGCAGTGAAAACATACCTAAATACCGAATTTCCTGAACGCTGGATTGGTCGTGGTGTATGGTGGTACATAGGGAGCAAAGAAATAACGTGTTTACAAGAATCCCATATACATTCGCAAACCAACTTTATTCGCAAACCAACTTTGGGAAGAAACAGATAATACAGCAGTTTGTTTTGAACCAACGATGCTATTTAATATGAGACGATCTTTTATGCAACGTATTGATACCTAAATACATTGAAGAAATTGGTGGATATATCGAACACTTACTTTAAAAAAAAGTTTAATGTTATTCAGTTTAACTATTTCTTACTTTGGTTTATAAATAAAATGTATTTTATTATGACTTTAATTTAATATAAAACGTAAAATGTTTGATATCAAATCCTATAAAACGTTATTAAGTATCCTACTGATGTATATAAAAAATATTAGCGTATACTATTTTTATCGTCAATCTTTTGGAAACTATCAATTTAGTCAAAAGTACTCGTATTCACAAGTATTATTGTTTTTGTTTTTTTTTCCTTTGTTGCCTGCAGTAATTGCATTTAAGCCGAGTTATGCAGCTGATCTGAAAAATACGATTAACTCGAAAACTGTTAAGTTTTGAAGTTATTAACAAGTATACAAGTATATTTTTATACATAAATATCCACATTCATTAAAGTTATAGCGAAAAATAAAATTTTAAATTGCAATTTCAACACCCTGTATCTTTCTTAATATTAACATTACAATATTTTAAAGTGTAGAATCTACTGTTTATTTTTGTAAAATTACTTAAGGACAACCCTGTATACAGACCTAAAATCTTGAGTACATTACTATTTTCTACAGAGTACCCTATAAACTTTTTAACAAACTGTAATATTTTTGAGTTCCTCATATATTGGTGAGTTCCGGTACATTTTAATTTTTTTCAGGTAACTTATTTAGTTAATTAGTATTAAGGTGTAAATACAGACCCAAAATCTCTTACTATGTCCTGTTTGGTAGGTATACATACTTTTGAAAAAACTGTAATATTTTTGATTTTCTCATATATTGATGAGTTCCGGTACATTTGAATTATTTTCAGGTAACGTATTTAGTTAATTATATGTCAAACGATGACTACCGGGACTTCTTTTAAGGTGTCTATACGAGTACAGATCAAAATCTTGAGTACATTACTATTTTCTACACGGTACACTATATACTTTTTAAAAACCAGTATATAGTGTATAAAGAAACAGTAGACTCTACACTTTAAAATATTGCGATTTAAGCCAACTTGCTTTAATAAAATGTTGATATTAAGAATTATACAGGGTGTTGAAATTGCAATTTTAAATTTTTTTGCTATAACTTTCATGAATGTGGACATTTACATATAAAAATTTATGACTGGAGGCTTCTGAGTATGTGCAATTATAATTTGATACATACATTGATGTAGCTTATATAGGCCGCCACATATGACACGTATATGGCATAAATTTTGGGCTTAACTTTTTTGTTTTTCAAGTTATCGCTATTTGTTTGGAAAAAAGGTAAACTTGTTAATAACTTTAAAACTCAACAGTTTTCGAGCTAATCGCATTTTTCAAATCAGCCATGCGAGTTACCCTTGTAATTTGAATGGAAAGAAATATTTACATTTTTTACAAAATGACCTTATTAATTTGTTGGAAGAATTGTCATTAAACTTAAGGCAACATTTGTGGTTCATGCAAGATGATATACCCCCACATTATACGAGGGCAGTGAGAACATACCCAAATACCGAATTTCCTGAACGCTGGATTGGTCGTGGTAGTCATTTTCGTTGGCCACGAGGTAGCCCAGAATTTAATCCGCTCGATTTTGGTGTATGGTGGTGTATAGGGAGTAATGAAACAACGTGTTTACAAAAATCCCATAAACACTCGCAACCAACTTTTTAGGAAAAAATAAATAATACAGCAGTTTGTTTTGGTAACGTATTTAGTTAATTAGTATTAAGGTATAAATAGAGATCTTACTATTTTCTGTTTGGTAGGTACACTATATACTTTTAAAAAAACGGTAATATTTTTGATTTTCTCATATATTGATGAGTTCCGGTACATTTTAATTTTTTTCTGGTAACGTATTTAGTTAATTAGTATTACAGTGTAAATACAGACCCAAAATCTTGACTACATTACTACTTTCTACACGGTACACTATATACTTTAAAACAAAACGTAATATTTTTGAGTTTCTCATATATTGATGAGTTCCGGTACATTTGAAACTTTTTTCAGGTAACTTATTTAGTTAATTAGTACTATTAAGGTGTAAATAGAGACCCAAAATTTTGGGTACATTAATACTTTCTACACGGGACACTACATACTTAAAAGAAAAACGTAATATTTTTGAGTTTCTCATATATTGATGAGTTTCGGTACATTTTAATTTTTTTGAGGTAGGTAACATATTTAGTCAATTAGTATTAAGCTGTAAATACAGACCCAAAATCTTGAGTACATTACTATTTTCTACACGGTACACTATATACTTTTACAAAAACGGTAATATTTTTGAGTTTCTCATATATTGATGAGTTCCGGTACATTTTAAACTTTTTTCAGGTAACGTATTTAGTTAATTAGTATTAAGGTGTAAATAGAGACCCAACATCTTGAGTACATACATTACTATTTTCTATATGGTACGCTACATATTTTTTAAAAACGGTAATATTTTTAAGTTTCTCATATTTTGGTGAGTTCCGGTACATTTGAATTTTTTTCAGGTAACGTATTTAGTTAATTAGAATTAAGGTGTAAATACAGACCCAAAATCTTGAGTACATTACTATTTTCTACACGGTACACTATATACTTTTACAAAAACGGTAATATTTTTGAGTTTCTCATATATTGATGAGTTCCGGTACATTTTAAACTTTTTTCAGGTAACGTAATTAGTTAATTAGTACTAAGTTGTAAATAGAGCCCAAAATCTTGAGTACATTACTACTTTCTACACGGTACACAATATATTTAAAAAAACGTAATCTTTTGAGTTTCTCATATATTGATGAGTTCCGGTACATTTTAAACTTTTTTCAGGTAACGTATTTAGTTAATTAGTATCAAGGTGTAAATAGAGCCCAAAATCTTGAGTACATTACTACTTTCTACGCGGTACACTATATACTTAAGAAAAACGTAATATTTTTGAGTTTCTCATATATTGATGAGTTCCGGTACATTTTAATTTTTTTCAGGTAGTTAACATATTTAGTTAATTAGTATTAAGGTGTAAATACAGACCCAAAATCTTGAGTACATTACTATTTTCTACACGGTACACTATATACTTAAAAAAAACGGTAATATTTTTGAGTTTATCATGTATTGATGAGTTCCGGTACAATTTAAACTTTGTTCAGGTAACTTATTTAGTTAATTAGTATTAAGGTGTAAATAGAGACCCGACATCTTGAGTACATTACTATTTTGTATATGGTACGCTATATACTTTTTAAAAAACGGTATTATTTTTGAGCTTCTCATATTTTGGTGAGTTCCGGTACATTTGATTTTTTTTTTCAGGTAACGTATTTAGTTAATTAGTATTAAGGTATAAATACATACACAAAATCTTGAATACATTACTACTTTCTACACAGTACACTATATACTTAAAAAAAACGTAATAATTTTGAGTTTCTCATATGTTGATGAGTTCTGGCATATTTTAATTTTTTTCTGGTAACATATTTAGTTAATTAATAGAGAGCGGATTTTCGGTCAATTTGTAAAAATCAGAGTTGTAATCGGGAACTCGTGATATAACTAAAAAGAGGTTACCACTTTTTTCTAAAGAAAAATTAATTGGGGTTTTTTGGAGTGACTAAATTACGATTTTGTCAGATTTAAAATCCAAAATAGTGGATTCGGTATGGTGCGTGGACTGCTTATTAGAAATTTATAGCCACTTTACACGATGCAAGTAATTGCGCAATTAATTGCACAATTTCTTGCGCAAGAATTGAGGGCCATAACCACCCCTTGTGGGGTTAGATAGTTGTTTTACTAATAAAAATTAAGGCCCATAACCACCCCTTATGGGGTTAGATTGTTTAATATTTAGAGACCGGTTACCTGTTTACTTATCTTTATGTCTATGAAAATCGCATTGAAGACTGTCAACTTATCTTTCGTGCAAAGTGCATTCGTATTTAACGAAAGGATAACAGTAAACTCAGACAAAAGGGCGTGTAGAAATTACCGCAAATACTGCAGTACGTTGAAATTGGCCATACCGCATATTCATCGATGAGTCAGTTTTTGACCGCTAGGACGAAAGCGGTTTAGTTGTTGGTGACGTATTCAAGTGTGATATAGGTATTATAAATATGGCTGAATCTAGCACACAACTTAGAGTACCTATTGCAATAACAGTGAAGAAGTAGATAACTAGTAACCCGTAATTTAAATATAATGGTACTCATATATACTATGTTAACAATACATTGCTTATTTAACGAAAAGTAATATTGTGGATTATGGGGTCGCGAGAAACAGAGTTTAATTAAGACTCGATGGAACATTCGGAAGTTAGTGAAAAAATGATCGTCAGATTTGTAGCAGAGTGAGGACAGACAGGTGAAGTTTATATAACCGTGATAAATACAAAGCAGTTCCCATTCCCATCTTTATGTTTCATTCACAGGTTAACCTGAAATAACCGGACGATATCCGTTCTCTATAAATTAATTAACGAGGAATTTGTTTTAATCTTTATAAAGATAAGTATTTATTTTTCTCATCAATCAGTTTCTCGATAACACTACTATTTATCGATTAGAAGATTTGATGGAAGATTGTATATGGCAAATTTTTTCGAACGAATTTTTGTTATGTAGGTACTTAGTTCTGTTGTGCAAGGTACATACTTATGAAATATGTACAACTTCAATGATGTCATTACTCTTATTCCTTATTACCACCAGTCGTTAACGAAAAAAAAAACAAAGTCAGCGATAGACTCTGTCGGTAAATGTTCGCCACCTATAATGTGTAAAACTTCAATGATGTCGTTACTCTCTTACTCCTTATTACCACCAGTTATTAACCTTCCGATGACCAACCTTTTTTTGTTACACGGATGACCAAGAGGGGGAAAAATGACCCCAGGTCAAAAATGTCAAAAATGACAATTAACAAAAAATAAAGTTTTTTTTTTAATTTTTAATTTTGTTTGGCATCCAGTCACAAAATGAGTATTAGTGTCATGTGTAGCGTGTATGTTGAGTAAGTGTCTTGTTACTTTGCAAAGTCGACGCCATTAGCGTAAAACTACTTGTAATTACATATAATAGACGCTATTTTATTAAACATCAACTTCAGAATATATTTTTTATTCGTAAAATATAGGGATTTTTTTTTATTTCAAAATATGAAATGAGGATATCTAGAATGATATTAAAGTCAAATAAAAAAATAATGAGTTTAAAATTAAAAATACTTTTGAATTTATTAAACAAAAACATACGCTGGGGTCACAATTTCCCCCGCTTGGTCATCCGAAGGTTAAGGAAAAAAGCAAAGTCAACGATAGACTCTGTAGGTAATAAATGTTCGCCAAATGTTTGTGAATCACAGGTCTAAGCAAAAAGAACTGACCCTGAACTAATCACCATACATACGTGTATGTCTATTGATCGCTTCCATGACACACTTTTTAATTTAATGAATGATTCAAAATATTTTCGTTAATTCGAATTTATTTCAGTAATCAACTCGATTCCCGTACTTTCGAATAAGATCCGAAATCTTCAATATGTAGGTGCCAATTTTTAATTTGTACATAATAGACCTTCCTTTACAAATAGTTGAAAATAACTAATCTTATAATATCTACGTAAACCACTAGCGGCAAAATTTTCGGGGCCGAATGTCCCGGTAGTCGTGTATATATCCATATATTTAAAATGTCTTGCAAGTCAAAACACTTTTATATGATTGATAAATAATTAACGGCAACAGCGTTGCCAGGCTCAGTTGAAGGAAAATCAGTATGGGTGTGGTCTGAAGTGCAGGTTGATAGAGAAGTCATTTTTTAGTCACCTAAATAAGTATGTGTTTGCTGAAGCACCACATTTGTTAAAACTCGTATTAATTTGGATGCTAATTATAGAACTGCAGTTCTCACGGTTTCTAATTACCGTCCATACAGGGTGTAGGTGTACTATTTCATAGGGACAGTATTGGTATCTCGTAAAGTAGGGGAATTTTTTTAGTGGGTAGTTACTTCTTGAGCTAGCTGTACATGCAGGCGATAATTTTTCGTAACTGATAGTGATTTATCAACGATTCAAATATTAACCATTTCTTGGGCGATGCGATTTTATGAATGTCTGAAAGTGTTTTTAGTACCTATTATTGATTAAAAGTTTGGTTCAAGAAACTTTTTAGTAAAAGAGAATGTCAGTAGTTGTTATGTTGAAAAAGTAACTATTCGTTACAAAGTACTCGGTACTTACGAATACTGAAAGTAACGATTACTATACAGAGAGGCAAACAGTTACTTTGATACTTTGATTATTCTGATTACTTCGTTATTTCGTACCAATCGTATAAAAGCGAGCAACGACGACGACTATTGTAGTTTTTATATCGGAATACCTATACAAAATGCCTACCTACTGAGAAATAAGATTCTCGATATGATTACCGGTACTCAAATGCAAAAGTAACAAAAGTAATTATAGTAATCAAAGTGACGAATACTGTACATGATTACTTTATACAAAAGTAACGATTTGTAACGAATACTCGAAAGTAACTATAATCAACATCACTAGTCAGTAGACTATACAAATTGGTGTCATTGGAATCTTTGATTTTATGGTTTGGTTATTAATATTAAAAATACTTGAAAACGTCTCGTAGGACATTTATTTTATTTATTTCTTTTACCTACCTTCCAGGTTCGTATTTAAAAAACGAATGTCGATGGTGGTCCTGAAAGTACGAAACATTGTATTATAAAACTAAACACGTATAAATGTAGTATTTCTCAAGTGTTTTTTTAAATATTTTGTGAAATAAAGGAGTTAGGACAAACATTAGAAAACGGGACTTTTTAATTATTTTTAAATATTAAATACGGATCTGGTTTCCTTAATGCTGATTTAGCAAATTTATTTTTCTACGAGCGTGCAAAAATGTCTACTTTCTCGCACGCGTTTTAGTTTAGAAAGTTTCACTTTTTCGCACGCGTTTTACTTTTCCGCACGCGTGTAGATATTTTAATATGGCCTTAAAATAATTATAATACATGCAATAAACTAATATTTAGATATTATTTACTATTTTATTTCAAATGTATCTTATTGTGTTCCTGTTTTAATGAAATTAACGCGACAATTCGATGAAATAAAATTATTTTGACTTAATATTCGAAAGTCAAATCGGTAGACAATAACAGTCGTTTTGGATCATCGTCATGGAAAGCAAGATCGTCGTCATGCTAACTAATTATATTGAAAGTTTGGTTTTGACAACCTTGTCAAAGAATTCATTTGTGTATGTATTTTCGTAATAATTAAATTAATTGATTAAGATTTGGGTATTTTTTAAAGACTTATAGAAAAAATATTATTCCTAACTCTTGCAGAAAGTCTCTTTTCCGCACTCGACTGCTTGCCGAACTCCCGCTTCGCGTCTTTCGGCAAACTGCAGTCGCGTCCGGAAAAGTATGACTTTCTGCACTTGTTAGGAAAATAACTATTGTTTCATAAATACCCAACTTTTTCCCGATTTCAACATTTCCCTATCTTTTCTACTTTACGAGGTACCAATACTCTCCCTATGAAATAGTATACACTATACACCCTGTATACCTGTGGCTTATATTGCAGTAGTAATAAACAGTATTTATGTTACTAATAAGTACTATTGACCTAGTCGTTTCATGTTTCAGTATATTGATTGTGTTGTACTTTGTATATTATATAATTAATTTTTTTACAAATTTTATTTAAACATCTTACATAGGTTCATTGCAATGAACCTATCCAATATGATATCGTATAGGTTGGGTGCTGCTAGCACCACTAAGGATAGTGGGCCCCACGACGGACGGTCGAGTTATATACGCCCTCCGACAGTTATAATAAACTAAAATGTGTTAACTGTTGTAACATAAATCAAGCAGAGCCTGTGGTTTTGATGATTCGAATTTTTCAAATTTAGTTTTTCCATATTTTATGACCATAGTATCAAAAAGGAACATGAGCTGTAAGCCTTCAGTATCAATTAAACTAGCATAGATTATAGGTTAAGTTAGAGTATCGTTATCGTATATGTTCATTAAACCTAATAAGTAAATGGTATTCACAATATAGGCATTATCAAGTTTATTCTCTTCTCCTCTAGCTACAAATAAAGTCGTCAAGATTAGTTAAAACGAAACTTGAAACATGTAACTGTCAAGGATGCTAGAACTCGAAATTATAATTTTAAGTATTGGGTATAAAGGAGAATTTTAAATGTGAACAGAAAATGAATTTTTTTCTTACATTTATAACTTATATGAGCTCATAAAAATAAGTATCCTACTAGATTGATGACTATTTTTGCGAGATCCTTAAAACTGATTTGTACCGGAAGCAGGCATTATACATAAATTGATTTCCGGGACAGTCCTGGAAGTCATCATTAGACGTATAGGAATTCCGGCCAGACCCGGAATTCAGCAAATGTCCCTGAAGTCATCGTTAGCTCGCTTAGAATGTCCCGGGACTCATCGCTTGACATATATATATATATATATATATATATATATATATATATATATATATATATATATATATATATATATATATATATATATATATATATATATATAGAGGTTGAAGAGGGCGAAACACATTTCTAAGAACTGGTGTTTGGATCTTTGATTCTATTCGAAAAATTTTTCCCAGCCCGAAATGGTGGATGTGTGAATTGTTCGTAAGGGGATTTTTCCACATTCTCTATTTCATCTATTTATATATATATATATATATATATATATATATATATATATATATATATATATATATACAGGGTGGTTCATCTTATTCGCCTCGGTCTCTGTATGGAAAACCACTTGATATTTTAAAAAAATTTCTTCACAGAAATATACAGGGCCTTTAATACTACAACCTAAAAATAATGTGAATTATACAGGGTGTTCCAAAAAAGAGTGGTATATCAAAGTTATATTTTTTCTTATGGAATGCCCTATATCTGATGACATTATTGAATTGACCTTAAAAAATAAGCTATACTTTCATAAGGGTTCCCTATACCTAAATACAGGGTGTTTTGATTTATTTCGATTTTTATAAAAATGTAAGGTTTTAGAAAAAAATAAATATCTACGAATCTAAGAAACAGTAACAAACTATTTCTTGGATCTTAATAATAGACTATTTAGCATACTTAAACAGATGCTTATTGCAACAAAATTTCTTACAGGGTGGTCAAAATATGAGATTGTTCTTTTAACAAATTCAAGCTGTAATAACTTACTTATTTTAAATGGAACACCCTGTATCTTACTAGTCTATCGCGTTGAAAATTTGCTTAGCTTTCAATTTGTATTAGGGTTTCCTATACCTATCTTTTTACAGGGTGGTCAAAATATTAGATTGTTCTATTAACAAATTCAAGCTGTAATAACTTACTTATTTTAAATGGAACACCCTTTAGCTTACTAGTCTATCGAGTAGAAAGTTTACTTAGCTTTCAATTCTTATTAGGGTTTCCTATACCTATCTCCCTTCATTTTTTAAATATTTAAAGATTTTAATAGTTAAGAACAATCTAAACAGTTAATAGAAAAATCTAATATTTTAACCACCCTGTAAAAAGATAGGTATAGGAAACCCTAATACAAATTGAAAGCTAAGTAAATTTTCTACGCGATAGACTAGTAAGATACAGGGTGTTCTATTTAAAATAAGTAAGTTATTACAGCTTGAATTTGTTAATAGAACAATCTCATATTTTGACCACCCTGTAAAAAATTTTGTTGCAATAAGCATCTGTTTAAGTATGCTAAATAGTCTATTATTAAGATCCAAGAAAGAATTTGTTACTGCTTCTTAGATTCGTAGATATTTATTTTTTTCTAAAACCTTACATTTCTATAAAAATCGAAATAAATCAAAACACCCTGTATTTAGGTATAGGGAACCCTTATGAAAGTATAGCTTATTTTTTAAGGTCAATTCAATAATGTCATCAGATATAGGGCATTCCATAAGAAAAAATATAACTTTGATATACCACTCTTTTTTGGAACACCCTGTATAATTCACATTATTTTTAGGTTGTAGTATTAAAGGCCCTGTATATTTCTGTGAAGAAAATTTTTTAAAATATCAAGTGGTTTTCCGTACAGAGACCGAGGCGAATAAGATGAACCACCCTGTATATATACATATAATATATATAATATATACATATATATATAAAAAACAAAATATGCTCAAGGTGGAATGCAACCATAGACACGTGTTTCTGACTTATTAGTCGTCATCAGTATGATATAGATAAACAGGAGCAATGCAACCAATTTGTGGCTATAATGTTAGAAGACCCTCAGGATTCGAGAGCAACAACTAACAAATCCACGGAGGAAGCTACAGCTACCTGAGGCAAGGAATGCCAAACGTTTAGAACGTTTTAAACAATCAAACAAGGAGAGGTTAGCGCGAGTTAATAAACATCGGCATGGCTCGCAATAAGTATGAAAAACAAAATATGCTCAAGGTGGAATGCAACCATAGACACGTGTTTCTGACTTATTAGTCGTCATCAGTATGATATAGCTAAACAGGAGCAATGCAACCAATTTGTGGCTATAATGTTAGAAGACCCTCAGGATTCGAGAGCAACAACTAACAAATCCACGGAGGAAGCTACAGCTACCTGAGGCAAGGAATGCCAAACGTTTAGAACGTTTTAAACAATCAAACAAGGAGAGGTTAGCGCGAGTTAATAAACATCGGCATGGCTCGCAATAAGTATGAAAAACAAAATATGCTCAAGGTGGAATGCAACCATAGACACGTGTTTCTGACTTATTAGTCGTCATCAGTATGATATAGCTAAACAGGAGCAATGCAACCAATTTGTGGCTATAATGTTAGAAGACCCTCAGGATTCGAGAGCAACAACTAACAAATCCACGGAGGAAGCTACAGCTACCTGAGGCAAGGAATGCCAAACGTTTAGAACGTTTTAAACAATCAAACAAGGAGAGGTTAGCGCGAGTTAATAAACATCGGCATGGCTCGCAATAAGTATGAAAAACAAAATATGCTCAAGGTGGAATGCAACCATAGACACGTGTTTCTGACTTATTAGTCGTCATCAGTATGATATAGCTAAACAGGAGCAATGCAACCAATTTGTGGCTATAATGTTAGAAGACCCTCAGGATTCGAGAGCAACAACTAACAAATCCACGGAGGAAGCTACAGCTACCTGAGGCAAGGAATGCCAAACGTTTAGAACGTTTTAAACAATCAAACAAGGAGAGGTTAGCGCGAGTTAATAAACATCGGCATGGCTCGCAATAAGTATGAAAAACAAAATATGCTCAAGGTGGAATGCAACCATAGACACGTGTTTCTGACTTATTAGTCGTCATCAGTATGATATAGCTAAACAGGAGCAATGCAACCAATTTGTGGCTATAATGTTAGAAGACCCTCAGGATTCGAGAGCAACAACTAACAAATCCACGGAGGAAGCTACAGCTACCTGAGGCAAGGAATGCCAAACGTTTAGAACGTTTTAAACAATCAAACAAGGAGAGGTTAGCGCGAGTGTTCTAACATTATAGCCATTATAGGTCTTCTAACATTATAGCCACAAATTGGTTGCATTGCTCCTGTTTAGCTATATCATACTGATGACGACTAATAAGTCAGAAACACGTGTCTATGGTTGCATTCCACCTTGAGCATATTTTGTTTTTCATACTTATTGCGAGCCATGCCGATGTTTATTAACTCGCGCTAACCTCTCCTTGTTTGATTGTTTAAAACGTTCTAAACGTTTGGCATTCCTTGCCTCAGGTAGCTGTAGCTTCCTCCGTGGATTTGTTAGTTGTTGCTCTCGAATCCTGAGGGTCTTCTAACATTATAGCCACAAATTGGTTGCATTGCTCCTGTTTAGCTATATCATACTGATGACGACTAATAAGTCAGAAACACGTGTCTATGGTTGCATTCCACCTTGAGCATATTTTGTTTTTCATACTTATTGCGAGCCATGCCGATGTTTATTAACTCGCGCTAACCTCTCCTTGTTTGATTGTTTAAAACGTTCTAAACGTTTGGCATTCCTTGCCTCAGGTAGCTGTAGCTTCCTCCGTGGATTTGTTAGTTGTTGCTCTCGAATCCTGAGGGTCTTCTAACATTATAGCCACAAATTGGTTGCATTGCTCCTGTTTAGCTATATCATACTGATGACGACTAATAAGTCAGAAACACGTGTCTATGGTTGCATTCCACCTTGAGCATATTTTGTTTTTCATACTTATTGCGAGCCATGCCGATGTTTATTAGCTCGCGCTAACCTCTCCTTGTTTGATTGTTTAAAACGTTCTAAACGTTTGGCATTCCTTGCCTCGGGTAGCTGTAGCTTCCTCCGTGGATTTGTTAGTTGTTGCTCTTGAATCCTGAGGGTCTTCTAACATTATAGCCACAAATTGGTTGCATTGCTCCTGTTTAGCTATATCATACTGATGACGACTAATAAGTCAGAAACACGTGTCTATGGTTGCATTCCACCTTGAGCATATTTTGTTTTTCATACTTATTGCGAGCCATGCCGATGTTTATTAACTCGCGCTAACCTCTCCTTGTTTGATTGTTTAAAACGTTCTAAACGTTTGGCATTCCTTGCCTCAGGTAGCTGTAGCTTCCTCCGTGGATTTGTTAGTTGTTGCTCTCGAATCCTGAGGGTCTTCTAACATTATAGCCACAAATTGGTTGCATTGCTCCTGTTTAGCTATATCATACTGATGACGACTAATAAGTCAGAAACACGTGTCTATGGTTGCATTCCACCTTGAGCATATTTTGTTTTTCATACTTATTGCGAGCCATGCCGATGTTTATTAACTCGCGCTAACCTCTCCTTGTTTGATTGTTTAAAACGTTCTAAACGTTTGGCATTCCTTGCCTCAGGTAGCTGTAGCTTCCTCCGTGGATTTGTTAGTTGTTGCTCTCGAATCCTGAGGGTCTTCTAACATTATAGCCACAAATTGGTTGCATTGCTCATGTTTAGCTATATCATACTGATGACGACTAATAAGTCAGAAACACGTGTCTATGGTTGCATTCCACCTTGAGCATATTTTGTTTTTCATACTTATTGCGAGCCATGCCGATGTTTATTAACTCGCGCTAACCTCTCCTTGTTTGATTGTTTAAAAACGTTCTAAACGTTTGGCATTCCTTGCCTCAGGTAGCTGTAGCTTCCTCCGTGGATTTGTTAGTTGTTGCTCTCGAATCCTGAGGGTCTTCTAACATTATAGCCACAAATTGGTTGCATTGCTCCTGTTTAGCTATATCATACTGATGACGACTAATAAGTCAGAAACACGTGTCTATGGTTGCATTCCACCTTGAGCATATTTTGTTTTTCATACTTATTGCGAGCCATGCCGATGTTTATTAACTCGCGCTAACCTCTCCTTTTTTGATTGTTTAAAACGTTCTAAACGTTTGGCATTCTTTGCCTCAGGTAGCTGTAGCTTCCTCCGTGGATTTGTTAGTTGTTGCTCTCGAATCCTGAGGGTCTTCTAACATTATAGCCACAAATTGGTTGCATTGCTCCTGTTTAGCTATATCATACTGATGACGACTAATAAGTCAGAAACACGTGTCTATGGTTGCATTCCACCTTGAGCATATTTTGTTTTTCATACTTATTGCGAGCCATGCCGATGTTTATTAACTCGCGCTAACCTCTCCTTGTTTGATTGTTTAAAACGTTCTAAACGTTTGGCATTCCTTGCCTCAGGTAGCTGTAGCTTCCTCCGTGGATTTGTTAGTTGTTGCTCTCGAATCCTGAGGGTCTTCTAACATTATAGCCACAAATTGGTTGCATTGCTCCTGTTTAGCTATATCATACTGATGACGACTAATAAGTCAGAAACACGTGTCTATGGTTGCATTCCACCTTGAGCATATTTTGTTTTCATACTTATTGCGAGCCATGCCGATGTTTATTAACTCGCGCTAACCTCTCCTTGTTTGATTGTTTAAAACGTTCTAAACGTTTGGCATTCCTTGCCTCAGGTAGCTGTAGCTTCCTCCGTGGATTTGTTAGTTGTTGCTCTCGAATCCTGAGGGTCTTCTAACATTATAGCCACAAATTGGTTGCATTGCTCCTGTTTAGCTATATCATACTGATGACGACTAATAAGTCAGAAACACGTGTCTATGGTTGCATTCCACCTTGAGCATATTTTGTTTTTCATACTTATTGCGAGCCATGCCGATGTTTATTAACTCGCGCTAACCTCTCCTTGTTTGATTGTTTAAAACGTTCTAAACGTTTGGCATTCCTTGCCTCAGGTAGCTGTAGCTTCCTCCGTGGATTTGTTAGTTGTTGCTCTCGAATCCTGAGGGCCTTCTAACATTATAGCCACAAATTGGTTGCATTGCTCCTGTTTAGCTATATCATACTGATGACGACTAATAAGTCAGAAACACGTGTCTATGATTGCATTCCACCTTGAGCATATTTTGTTTTTCATACTTATTGCGAGCCATGCCGATGTTTATTAACTCGCGCTAACCTCTCCTTGTTTGATTGTTTAAAACGTTCTAAACGTTTGGCATTCCTTGCCTCAGGTAGCTGTAGCTTCCTCCGTGGATTTGTTAGTTGTTGCTCTCGAATCCTGAGGGTCTTCTAACATTATAGCCACAAATTGGTTGCATTGCTCCTGTTTAGCTATATCATACTGATGACGACTAATAAGTCAGAAACACGTGTCTATGGTTGCATTCCACCTTGAGCATATTTTGTTTTTCATACTTATTGCGAGCCATGCCGATGTTTATTAACTCGCGCTAACCTCTCCTTGTTTGATTGTTTAAAACGTTCTAAACGTTTGGCATTCCTTGCCTCAGGTAGCTGTAGCTTCCTCCGTGGATTTGTTAGTTGTTGCTCTCGAATCCTGAGGGTCTTCTAACATTATAGCCACAAATTGGTTGCATTGCTCCTGTTTAGCTATATCATACTGATGACGACTAATAAGTCAGAAACACGTGTCTATGGTTGCATTCCACCTTGAGCATATTTTGTTTTTCATACTTATTGCGAGCCATGCCGATGTTTATTAACTCGCGCTAACCTTTCCTTGTTTGATTGTTTAAAACGTTCTAAACGTTTGGCATTCCTTGCCTCAGGTAGCTGTAGCTTCCTCCGTGGATTTGTTAGTTGTTGCTCTCGAATCCTGAGGGTCTTCTAACATTATAGCCACAAATTGGTTGCATTGCTCCTGTTTAGCTATATCATACTGATGACGACTAATAAGTCAGAAACACGTGTCTATGGTTGCATTCCACCTTGAGCATATTTTGTTTTTCATACTTATTGCGAGCCATGCCGATGTTTATTAACTCGCGCTAACCTCTCCTTGTTTGATTGTTTAAAACGTTCTAAACGTTTGGCATTCCTTGCCTCAGGTAGCTGTAGCTTCCTCCGTGGATTTGTTAGTTGTTGCTCTCGAATCCTGAGGGTCTTCTAACATTATAGCCACAAATTGGTTGCATTGCTCCTGTTTAGCTATATCATACTGATGACGACTAATAAGTCAGAAACACGTGTCTATGGTTGCATTCCACCTTGAGCATATTTTGTTTTTCATACTTATTGCGAGCCATGCCGATGTTTATTAACTCGCGCTAACCTCTCCTTGTTTGATTGTTTAAAACGTTCTAAACGTTTGGCATTCCTTGCCTCAGGTAGCTGTAGCTTCCTCCGTGGATTTGTTAGTTGTTGCTCTCGAATCCTGAGGGTCTTCTAACATTATAGCCACAAATTGGTTGCATTGCTCCTGTTTAGCTATATCATACTGATGACGACTAATAAGTCAGAAACACGTGTCTATGGTTGCATTCCACCTTGAGCATATTTTGTTTTTCATACTTATTGCGAGCCATGCCGATGTTTATTAACTCGCGCTAACCTCTCCTTGTTTGATTGTTTAAAACGTTCTAAACGTTTGGCATTCCTTGCCTCAGGTAGCTGTAGCTTCCTCCGTGGATTTGTTAGTTGTTGCTCTCGAATCCTGAGGGTCTTCTAACATTATAGCCACAAATTGGTTGCATTGCTCCTGTTTAGCTATATCATACTGATGACGACTAATAAGTCAGAAACACGTGTCTATGGTTGCATTCCACCTTGAGCATATTTTGTTTTTCATACTTATTGCGAGCCATGCCGATGTTTATTAACTCGCGCTAACCTCTCCTTGTTTGATTGTTTAAAACGTTCTAAACGTTTGGCATTCCTTGCCTCAGGTAGCTGTAGCTTCCTCCGTGGATTTGTTAGTTGTTGCTCTCGAATCCTGAGGGTCTTCTAACATTATAGCCACAAATTGGTTGCATTGCTCCTGTTTAGCTATATCATACTGATGACGACTAATAAGTCAGAAACACGTGTATATGGTTGCATTCCACCTTGAGCATATTTTGTTTTTCATACTTATTGCGAGCCATGCCGATGTTTATTAACTCGCGCTAACCTCTCCTTGTTTGATTGTTTAAAACGTTCTAAACGTTTGGCATTCCTTGCCTCAGGTAGCTGTAGCTTCCTCCGTGGATTTGTTAGTTGTTGCTCTCGAATCCTGAGGGTCTTCTAACATTATAGCCACAAATTGGTTGCATTGCTCCTGTTTAGCTATATCATACTGATGACGACTAATAAGTCAGAAACACGTGTCTATGGTTGCATTCCACCTTGAGCATATTTTGTTTTTCATACTTATTGCGAGCCATGCCGATGTTTATTAACTCGCGCTAACCTCTCCTTGTTTGATTGTTTAAAACGTTCTAAACGTTTGGCATTCCTTGCCTCAGGTAGCTGTAGCTTCCTCCGTGGATTTGTTAGTTGTTGCTCTCGAATCCTGAGGGCCTTCTAACATTATAGCCACAAATTGGTTGCATTGCTCCTGTTTAGCTATATCATACTGATGACGACTAATAAGTCAGAAACACGTGTCTATGATTGCATTCCACCTTGAGCATATTTTGTTTTTCATACTTATTGCGAGCCATGCCGATGTTTATTAACTCGCGCTAACCTCTCCTTGTTTGATTGTTTAAAACGTTCTAAACGTTTGGCATTCCTTGCCTCAGGTAGCTGTAGCTTCCTCCGTGGATTTGTTAGTTGTTGCTCTCGAATCCTGAGGGTCTTCTAACATTATAGCCACAAATTGGTTGCATTGCTCCTGTTTAGCTATATCATACTGATGACGACTAATAAGTCAGAAACACGTGTCTATGGTTGCATTCCACCTTGAGCATATTTTGTTTTTCATACTTATTGCGAGCCATGCCGATGTTTATTAACTCGCGCTAACCTCTCCTTGTTTGATTGTTTAAAACGTTCTAAACGTTTGGCATTCCTTGCCTCAGGTAGCTGTAGCTTCCTCCGTGGATTTGTTAGTTGTTGCTCTCGAATCCTGAGGGTCTTCTAACATTATAGCCACAAATTGGTTGCATTGCTCATGTTTAGCTATATCATACTGATGACGACTAATAAGTCAGAAACACGTGTCTATGGTTGCATTCCACCTTGAGCATATTTTGTTTTTCATACTTATTGCGAGCCATGCCGATGTTTATTAACTCGCGCTAACCTCTCCTTGTTTGATTGTTTAAAAACGTTCTAAACGTTTGGCATTCCTTGCCTCAGGTAGCTGTAGCTTCCTCCGTGGATTTGTTAGTTGTTGCTCTCGAATCCTGAGGGTCTTCTAACATTATAGCCACAAATTGGTTGCATTGCTCCTGTTTAGCTATATCATACTGATGACGACTAATAAGTCAGAAACACGTGTCTATGGTTGCATTCCACCTTGAGCATATTTTGTTTTTCATACTTATTGCGAGCCATGCCGATGTTTATTAACTCGCGCTAACCTCTCCTTTTTTGATTGTTTAAAACGTTCTAAACGTTTGGCATTCTTTGCCTCAGGTAGCTGTAGCTTCCTCCGTGGATTTGTTAGTTGTTGCTCTCGAATCCTGAGGGTCTTCTAACATTATAGCCACAAATTGGTTGCATTGCTCCTGTTTAGCTATATCATACTGATGACGACTAATAAGTCAGAAACACGTGTCTATGGTTGCATTCCACCTTGAGCATATTTTGTTTTTCATACTTATTGCGAGCCATGCCGATGTTTATTAACTCGCGCTAACCTCTCCTTGTTTGATTGTTTAAAACGTTCTAAACGTTTGGCATTCCTTGCCTCAGGTAGCTGTAGCTTCCTCCGTGGATTTGTTAGTTGTTGCTCTCGAATCCTGAGGGTCTTCTAACATTATAGCCACAAATTGGTTGCATTGCTCCTGTTTAGCTATATCATACTGATGACGACTAATAAGTCAGAAACACGTGTCTATGGTTGCATTCCACCTTGAGCATATTTTGTTTTCATACTTATTGCGAGCCATGCCGATGTTTATTAACTCGCGCTAACCTCTCCTTGTTTGATTGTTTAAAACGTTCTAAACGTTTGGCATTCCTTGCCTCAGGTAGCTGTAGCTTCCTCCGTGGATTTGTTAGTTGTTGCTCTCGAATCCTGAGGGTCTTCTAACATTATAGCCACAAATTGGTTGCATTGCTCCTGTTTAGCTATATCATACTGATGACGACTAATAAGTCAGAAACACGTGTCTATGGTTGCATTCCACCTTGAGCATATTTTGTTTTTCATACTTATTGCGAGCCATGCCGATGTTTATTAACTCGCGCTAACCTCTCCTTGTTTGATTGTTTAAAACGTTCTAAACGTTTGGCATTCCTTGCCTCAGGTAGCTGTAGCTTCCTCCGTGGATTTGTTAGTTGTTGCTCTCGAATCCTGAGGGCCTTCTAACATTATAGCCACAAATTGGTTGCATTGCTCCTGTTTAGCTATATCATACTGATGACGACTAATAAGTCAGAAACACGTGTCTATGATTGCATTCCACCTTGAGCATATTTTGTTTTTCATACTTATTGCGAGCCATGCCGATGTTTATTAACTCGCGCTAACCTCTCCTTGTTTGATTGTTTAAAACGTTCTAAACGTTTGGCATTCCTTGCCTCAGGTAGCTGTAGCTTCCTCCGTGGATTTGTTAGTTGTTGCTCTCGAATCCTGAGGGTCTTCTAACATTATAGCCACAAATTGGTTGCATTGCTCCTGTTTAGCTATATCATACTGATGACGACTAATAAGTCAGAAACACGTGTCTATGGTTGCATTCCACCTTGAGCATATTTTGTTTTTCATACTTATTGCGAGCCATGCCGATGTTTATTAACTCGCGCTAACCTCTCCTTGTTTGATTGTTTAAAACGTTCTAAACGTTTGGCATTCCTTGCCTCAGGTAGCTGTAGCTTCCTCCGTGGATTTGTTAGTTGTTGCTCTCGAATCCTGAGGGTCTTCTAACATTATAGCCACAAATTGGTTGCATTGCTCCTGTTTAGCTATATCATACTGATGACGACTAATAAGTCAGAAACACGTGTCTATGGTTGCATTCCACCTTGAGCATATTTTGTTTTTCATACTTATTGCGAGCCATGCCGATGTTTATTAACTCGCGCTAACCTTTCCTTGTTTGATTGTTTAAAACGTTCTAAACGTTTGGCATTCCTTGCCTCAGGTAGCTGTAGCTTCCTCCGTGGATTTGTTAGTTGTTGCTCTCGAATCCTGAGGGTCTTCTAACATTATAGCCACAAATTGGTTGCATTGCTCCTGTTTAGCTATATCATACTGATGACGACTAATAAGTCAGAAACACGTGTCTATGGTTGCATTCCACCTTGAGCATATTTTGTTTTTCATACTTATTGCGAGCCATGCCGATGTTTATTAACTCGCGCTAACCTCTCCTTGTTTGATTGTTTAAAACGTTCTAAACGTTTGGCATTCCTTGCCTCAGGTAGCTGTAGCTTCCTCCGTGGATTTGTTAGTTGTTGCTCTCGAATCCTGAGGGTCTTCTAACATTATAGCCACAAATTGGTTGCATTGCTCCTGTTTAGCTATATCATACTGATGACGACTAATAAGTCAGAAACACGTGTCTATGGTTGCATTCCACCTTGAGCATATTTTGTTTTTCATACTTATTGCGAGCCATGCCGATGTTTATTAACTCGCGCTAACCTCTCCTTGTTTGATTGTTTAAAACGTTCTAAACGTTTGGCATTCCTTGCCTCAGGTAGCTGTAGCTTCCTCCGTGGATTTGTTAGTTGTTGCTCTCGAATCCTGAGGGTCTTCTAACATTATAGCCACAAATTGGTTGCATTGCTCCTGTTTAGCTATATCATACTGATGACGACTAATAAGTCAGAAACACGTGTCTATGGTTGCATTCCACCTTGAGCATATTTTGTTTTTCATACTTATTGCGAGCCATGCCGATGTTTATTAACTCGCGCCAGCCTCTCCTTGTTTGATTGTTTAAAACGTTCTAAACGTTTGGCATTCCTTGCCTCAGGTAGCTGTAGCTTCCTCCGTGGATTTGTTAGTTGTTGCTCTCGAATCCTGAGGGTCTTCTAACATTATAGCCACAAATTGGTTGCATTGCTCCTGTTTAGCTATATCATACTGATGACGACTAATAAGTCAGAAACACGTGTCTATGGTTGCATTCCACCTTGAGCATATTTTGTTTTTCATACTTATTGCGAGCCATGCCGATGTTTATTAACTCGCGCTAACCTCTCCTTGTTTGATTGTTTAAAACGTTCTAAACGTTTGGCATTCCTTGCCTCAGGTAGCTGTAGCTTCCTCCGTGGATTTGTTAGTTGTTGCTCTCGAATCCTGAGGGTCTTCTAACATTATAGCCACAAATTGGTTGCATTGCTCCTGTTTAGCTATATCATACTGATGACGACTAATAAGTCAGAAACACGTGTATATGGTTGCATTCCACCTTGAGCATATTTTGTTTTTCATACTTATTGCGAGCCATGCCGATGTTTATTAACTCGCGCTAACCTCTCCTTGTTTGATTGTTTAAAACGTTCTAAACGTTTGGCATTCCTTGCCTCAGGTAGCTGTAGCTTCCTCCGTGGATTTGTTAGTTGTTGCTCTCGAATCCTGAGGGTCTTCTAACATTATAGCCACAAATTGGTTGCATTGCTCCTGTTTAGCTATATCATACTGATGACGACTAATAAGTCAGAAACACGTGTCTATGGTTGCATTCCACCTTGAGCATATTTTGTTTTTCATACTTATTGCGAGCCATGCCGATGTTTATTAACTCGCGCTAACCTCTCCTTGTTTGATTGTTTAAAACGTTCTAAACGTTTGGCATTCCTTGCCTCAGGTAGCTGTAGCTTCCTCCGTGGATTTGTTAGTTGTTGCTCTCGAATCCTGAGGGCCTTCTAACATTATAGCCACAAATTGGTTGCATTGCTCCTGTTTAGCTATATCATACTGATGACGACTAATAAGTCAGAAACACGTGTCTATGATTGCATTCCACCTTGAGCATATTTTGTTTTTCATACTTATTGCGAGCCATGCCGATGTTTATTAACTCGCGCTAACCTCTCCTTGTTTGATTGTTTAAAACGTTCTAAACGTTTGGCATTCCTTGCCTCATGTAGCTGTAGCTTCCTCCGTGGATTTGTTAGTTGTTGCTCTCGAATCCTGAGGGTCTTCTAACATTATAGCCACAAATTGGTTGCATTGCTCCTGTTTAGCTATATCATACTGATGACGACTAATAAGTCAGAAACACGTGTCTATGGTTGCATTCCACCTTGAGCATATTTTGTTTTTCATACTTATTGCGAGCCATGCCGATGTTTATTAACTCGCGCTAACCTCTCCTTGTTTGATTGTTTAAAACGTTCTAAACGTTTGGCATTCCTTGCCTCAGGTAGCTGTAGCTTCCTCCGTGGATTTGTTAGTTGTTGCTCTCGAATCCTGAGGGTCTTCTAACATTATAGCCACAAATTGGTTGCATTGCTCCTGTTTAGCTATATCATACTGATGACGACTAATAAGTCAGAAACACGTGTCTATGGTTGCATTCCACCTTGAGCATATTTTGTTTTTCATACTTATTGCGAGCCATGCCGATGTTTATTAACTCGCGCTAACCTCTCCTTGTTTGATTGTTTAAAACGTTCTAAACGTTTGGCATTCCTTGCCTCAGGTAGCTGTAGCTTCCTCCGTGGATTTGTTAGTTGTTGCTCTCGAATCCTGAGGGTCTTCTAACATTATAGCCACAAATTGGTTGCATTGCTCCTGTTTAGCTATATCATACTGATGACGACTAATAAGTCAGAAACACGTGTCTATGGTTGCATTCCACTTTGAGCATATTTTGTTTTTCATACTTATTGCGAGCCATGCCGATGTTTATTAACTCGCGCTAACCTCTCCTTGTTTGATTGTTTAAAACGTTCTAAACGTTTGGCATTCCTTGCCTCAGGTAGCTGTAGCTTCCTCCGTGGATTTGTTAGTTGTTGCTCTCGAATCCTGAGGGTCTTCTAACATTATAGCCACAAATTGGTTGCATTGCTCCTGTTTAGCTATATCATACTGATGACGACTAATAAGTCAGAAACACGTGTCTATGGTTGCATTCCACCTTGAGCATATTTTGTTTTTCATACTTATTGCGAGCCATGCCGATGTTTATTAACTCGCGCTAACCTCTCCTTGTTTGATTGTTTAAAACGTTCTAAACGTTTGGCATTCCTTGCCTCAGGTAGCTGTAGCTTCCTCCGTGGATTTGTTAGTTGTTGCTCTCGAATCCTGAGGGTCTTCTAACATTATAGCCACAAATTGGTTGCATTGCTCCTGTTTAGCTATATCATACTGATGACGACTAATAAGTCAGAAACACGTGTCTATGGTTGCATTCCACCTTGAGCATATTTTGTTTTTCATACTTATTGCGAGCCATGCCGATGTTTATTAACTCGCGCTAACCTCTCCTTGTTTGATTGTTTAAAACGTTCTAAACGTTTGGCATTCCTTGCCTCAGGTAGCTGTAGCTTCCTCCGTGGATTTGTTAGTTGTTGCTCTCGAATCCTGAGGGTCTTCTAACATTATAGCCACAAATTGGTTGCATTGCTCCTGTTTAGCTATATCATACTGATGACGACTAATAAGTCAGAAACACGTGTCTATGGTTGCATTCCACCTTGAGCATATTTTGTTTTTCATACTTATTGCGAGCCATGCCGATGTTTATTAACTCGCGCTAACCTCTCCTTGTTTGATTGTTTAAAACGTTCTAAACGTTTGGCATTCCTTGCCTCAGGTAGCTGTAGCTTCCTCCGTGGATTTGTTAGTTGTTGCTCTCGAATCCTGAGGGTCTTCTAACATTATAGCCACAAATTGGTTGCATTGCTCCTGTTTAGCTATATCATACTGATGACGACTAATAAGTCAGAAACACGTGTCTATGGTTGCATTCCACCTTGAGCATATTTTGTTTTTCATACTTATTGCGAGCCATGCCGATGTTTATTAACTCGCGCTAACCTCTCCTTGTTTGATTGTTTAAAACGTTCTAAACGTTTGGCATTCCTTGCCTCAGGTAGCTGTAGCTTCCTCCGTGGATTTGTTAGTTGTTGCTCTCGAATCCTGAGGGTCTTCTAACATTATAGCCACAAATTGGTTGCATTGCTCCTGTTTAGCTATATCATACTGATGACGACTAATAAGTCAGAAACACGTGTCTATGGTTGCATTCCACCTTGAGCATATTTTGTTTTTCATACTTATTGCGAGCCATGCCGATGTTTATTAACTCGCGCTAACCTCTCCTTGTTTGATTGTTTAAAACGTTTTAAACGTTTGGCATTCCTTGCCTCAGGTAGCTGTAGCTTCCTCCGTGGATTTGTTAGTTGTTGCTCTCGAATCCTGAGGGTCTTCTAACATTATAGCCACAAATTGGTTGCATTGCTCCTGTTTAGCTATATCATACTGATGACGACTAATAAGTCAGAAACACGTGTCTATGGTTGCATTCCACCTTGAGCATATTTTGTTTTTCATACTTATTGCGAGCCATGCCGATGTTTATTAACTCGCGCTAACCTCTCCTTGTTTGATTGTTTAAAACGTTCTAAACGTTTGGCATTCCTTGCCTCAGGTAGCTGTAGCTTCCTCCGTGGATTTGTTAGTTGTTGCTCTCGAATCCTGAGGGTCTTCTAACATTATAGCCACAAATTGGTTGCATTGCTCCTGTTTAGCTATATCATACTGATGACGACTAATAAGTCAGAAACACGTGTCTATGGTTGCATTCCACCTTGAGCATATTTTGTTTTTCATACTTATTGCGAGCCATGCCGATGTTTATTAACTCGCGCTAACCTCTCCTTGTTTGATTGTTTAAAACGTTCTAAACGTTTGGCATTCCTTGCCTCAGGTAGCTGTAGCTTCCTCCGTGGATTTGTTAGTTGTTGCTCTCGAATCCTGAGGGTCTTCTAACATTATAGCCACAAATTGGTTGCATTGCTCCTGTTTAGCTATATCATACTGATGACGACTAATAAGTCAGAAACACGTGTCTATGGTTGCATTCCACCTTGAGCATATTTTGTTTTTCATACTTATTGCGAGCCATGCCGATGTTTATTAACTCGCGCTAACCTCTCCTTGTTTGATTGTTTAAAACGTTCTAAACGTTTGGCATTCCTTGCCTCAGGTAGCTGTAGCTTCCTCCGTGGATTTGTTAGTTGTTGCTCTCGAATCCTGAGGGTCTTCTAACATTATAGCCACAAATTGGTTGCATTGCTCCTGTTTAGCTATATCATACTGATGACGACTAATAAGTCAGAAACACGTGTCTATGGTTGCATTCCACCTTGAGCATATTTTGTTTTTCATACTTATTGCGAGCCATGCCGATGTTTATTAACTCGCGCTAACCTCTCCTTGTTTGATTGTTTAAAACGTTCTAAACGTTTGGCATTCCTTGCCTCAGGT
Organism: Diabrotica virgifera virgifera; assembly: GCF_917563875.1. NCBI lineage: Eukaryota > Metazoa > Arthropoda > Insecta > Coleoptera > Chrysomelidae > Diabrotica > Diabrotica virgifera. The sequence goes on from NC_065449.1 coordinate 123,742,656, forward strand.
AGCTGTAGCTTCCTCCGTGGATTTGTTAGTTGTTGCTCTCGAATCCTGAGGGTCTTCTAACTTTATAGCCACAAATTGGTTGCATTGCTCCTGTTTAGCTATATCATACTGATGACGACTAATAAGTCAGAAACACGTGTCTATGGTTGCATTCCACCTTGAGCATATTTTGTTTTTCATACTTATTGCGAGCCATGCCGATGTTTATTAACTCGCGCTAACCTCTCCTTGTTTGATTGTTTAAAACGTTCTAAACGTTTGGCATTCCTTGCCTCAGGTAGCTGTAGCTTCCTCCGTGGATTTGTTAGTTGTTGCTCTCGAATCCTGAGGGTCTTCTAACATTATAGCCACAAATTGGTTGCATTGCTCCTGTTTAGCTATATCATACTGATGACGACTAATAAGTCAGAAACACGTGTCTATGGTTGCATTCCACCTTGAGCATATTTTGTTTTTCATACTTATTGCGAGCCAGGCCGATGTTTATTAACTCGCGCTAACCTCTCCTTGTTTGATTGTTTAAAACGTTCTAAACGTTTGGCATTCCTTGCCTCAGGTAGCTGTAGCTTCCTCCGTGGATTTGTTAGTTGTTGCTCTCGAATCCTGAGGGTCTTCTAACATTATAGCCACAAATTGGTTGCATTGCTCCTGTTTAGCTATATCATACTGATGACGACTAATAAGTCAGAAACACGTGTATATGGTTGCATTCCACCTTGAGCATATTTTGTTTTTCATACTTATTGCGAGCCATGCCGATGTTTATTAACTCGCGCTAACCTCTCCTTGTTTGATTGTTTAAAACGTTCTAAACGTTTGGCATTCCTTGCCTCAGGTAGCTGTAGCTTCCTCCGTGGATTTGTTAGTTGTTGCTCTCGAATCCTGAGGGTCTTCTAACATTATAGCCACAAATTGGTTGCATTGCTCCTGTTTAGCTATATCATACTGATGACGACTAATAAGTCAGAAACACGTGTCTATGGTTGCATTCCACCTTGAGCATATTTTGTTTTTCATACTTATTGCGAGCCATGCCGATGTTTATTAACTCGCGCTAACCTCTCCTTGTTTGATTGTTTAAAACGTTCTAAACGTTTGGCATTCCTTGCCTCAGGTAGCTGTAGCTTCCTCCGTGGATTTGTTAGTTGTTGCTCTCGAATCCTGAGGGTCTTCTAACATTATAGCCACAAATTGGTTGCATTGCTCCTGTTTAGCTATATCATACTGATGACGACTAATAAGTCAGAAACACGTGTCTATGGTTGCATTCCACCTTGAGCATATTTTGTTTTTCATACTTATTGCGAGCCATGCCGATGTTTATTAACTCGCGCTAACCTCTCCTTGTTTCATATATATATATATATATATATATATATATATATATATATATATATATATATATATATATATATATATATATATATATATATATATATATATCAAGTAGTGACTCTTGAGGGTGCAGTCAGTTTATTTGGCCCACAAGACAAAGAAAACTCTTTGACTTACTGTCAAGCTTTCGAATTATATTTAATTCTTTTTCAAGACATCTACAAAATTTATAAATATAAAAATTAAGTAATTACAATGTATATTTTGTTTACTCACTAGTCGTTGAGATTGGTTGAAAAAGTTGAAACTTTACTAGAAGGACAATCACACACATATTAAAATATTTAAATAATTTTAGTCAATCTATTACATTATGTTGTGTCCATGGTTCGTTGTTCAACATGTACGAAGTGTATACCATTTCTTTAGAAGGAAAGCAAAACCAGTAACAATAGTTTTTTTATAATTACAGTTATTAATTTGATTGATGTAAAGTAAATTAGTCCAGTCAATGTGTCTACCAGCATAAAATGAATTTTTAATGGTGGAATGTACGATAGAAAATCAGATTATGATGTTGTGTCAAATGTTTGTTGATATGCTAATATGTAACAATAAATGTTACTTAATTTGTCTATATCTGACTTTCTATTTATACATTTTCTATTTTTCTGGATGTGTGTCATTTCTACAAATAACCTTTTCTGTTCATTTTTCACCCTCTCTAAGATTGACGCTTGTGAAAAATTAAATGTATGATTTAGATTAATTGAGTGATCTGCTAATGCACAAGCTTGCGATTTTTTTTGTATTAATATCACTTCTGTGGGAAATTATTCTGCTGTGTAATGTCCGAGATGTTTCTCCTATATAAACCTTATCGCAGTCTGAGCAAGGTATTTGATACACAACTTTTGAACTTTCCTTAGTCGTAAGTGGATCTTTAGTTTTGTTGTATAAATGTGCTATAGTTTTAACGTTTCTGGTAGCAATTTTTATGTTTTCGAGTCCTTTAAATAATTTGAGAAGTTTTGGTGTTAAGAATGGAATATAAGGTAAAGATCCAAATGTTTGTGGTGTTGTTGGTACTAAGGTGTCGATTGTTGGGCTAGTGTTTCTTTCTTGGCTTGCCATATTCACTGTGGGTGTTTTTTTTTTATTGTTGGTATTGTCAATCAATGTGATGGAAGCTGGAGAGGTAGCAGTACTAAAAATTAATTTATTAAGTAGTCCTACTGGATAAGAGTTTTCCATTAATATGTTGTTTAGTCTCTTCAAACTCTTTTCTCTATATGTTGGATGAGATATTTTTATTACTCGACTTTTTAGTCCCAAAATTAATTTTATTTTTGTTCTTGTAGGATGTTCAGAATAGTAATTTATGAATCTATTGCTAGAAATCGGTTTTCGATACCATTCTGTTTTGAGACTATTATCTTGAGTGCGATGGACTAGCATATCCAGAAAAGGGAGACTGTTGTTTTGTTCTCTTTCTGCAGTGAACTGTAGTTGGCTACATTGGTTGTTGAAAATATTTAAAACCTCATTTATTTTATCATTGGGTACTGCTAGGATCAAATCATCTACAAAACGTTTGACAAATGGAATATGAAAAGGTATTATTTTTAAACATTCTTCAATGAGATCATCAAGAGCATAATTACACATGATTGGCGATAATGAGCTTCCCATAGGAGTGCCTGCTGTTTGTTTGTAATAACGGTTATTAAATTTACAGATGTTGGTATCAAATATGAAATATAATATTTCTTTTAATGAATTTAAATTTAATGTGCAATGTGCCTGGATCTCATTCCAGTGTTTTTCTATGCTGTTTAGAATTAAATAAGACGGAATATTGGTATACAAAGATACCACATCAAAACTTACTAAAATGTATGTTTCTGGGATTTTTTTATTATTTATGAAGTTACTAAAAACAAAAGAATCTTTAATTACTATATCGTTGTTGAAATTGTATGCATTTGTTAAAATTGTTGTAATAAAATTCGCTAACTTACTATTGGGGGAATCTATTGAAGAGATTATTGGTCTCATTGAAAGAGTGGGTTTATGTACTTTTGGCAATGCGTAGAAACGTGGAGCTACTGAATTGTAAATTTTTAATGATTTTGATTCACTAGCAGAGATGTTGCCATTATTCGCTAATTTAGATACAAGCTTGTTTGATTTTTGTTGCAATGTACATGTTGGATCATTTGTGAGTTGTTTATAATACTTAACATCATTTAACAAAGATTGACTTTTATTTGTATAATCGTCCTTGTACATTGCAACAGTTATGTTACCTTTATCACTGCGGAGAATGTATAATTCTGGATTCTTAATTAAAAATCTTTTTGCTTCACAGAACAAGTCATTAAAGAAATGATTACTATTGTTTGTTTTATGCAAATAGTTTGTTATAATGTTTGTGCTTTTTTGACCGAAACATATCTTTGTTATTAGTGTCAAATTTTGCAATTAGTTGTTCTATATCAGACAACAAGTCAGATAATTTAAAATCTCTAAGATTAGGAAAAAGACAAAATTTCGGTCCTAAGGCTAAAAACTTTTTAATGTTAAATGGAAATTCTACATTAGTTAAGTTATGAAACCATTTCTCTTGAAATTTAACCATGGCAAAATTGTCAATTTTTTTAATTTTTGGAATTTATTTATATTTTGGCATTTTATGCAATTATAATGGATATTATATTTTATTTTTTTGCCGTCTATTATATTCATCAATAATATGCTTTGGCATTGACTGGCCTAATTTAGATTTAATATTTGCTAATTGTTTTTCAAAATATTTTATGTCCGATATTGTGGAACTAATTTCAAGATTTAATATTTGTTTCTTAATATTAGAATTAAAACTTTGTATTTTGTTACCTGTTTTGCCTCCTCTATGATGTAATAAATTATTTACATTAACCATACTGTTCTTTATGTGCTTCGGAAAGATGTGATGTTTTCTACATTTCAGAAGGAATATTTGCCTGTTTCGTAAAGTAGCTAACTTGATATTAAACTTGGCCCATTGTTTGAGTAATCCAACCTGAGTAAGTCCATACCGCATTTGGATGTTCTCAAAAAACCCCATTTGTAAAATATAAGATGGTGGTATTCTTGACTGTAGATTTATATATCAAGTAGTGACTCTTGAGGATGCAGTCAGTTTATTTGGCCCACAAGACAAAGAAAACTCTTTGACTTACTGTCAAGCTTTAGAATTATATTTAATTCTTTTTCAAGACATCTACAAAATTTATAAATATAAAAATTAAGTAATTACAATGTATATTTTGTTTACTCACTAGTCGTTGAGATTGGTTGAAAAAGTTGAAACTTTACTAGAAGGACAATCACACACATATTAAAATATTTAAATAATTTTAGTCAATCTATTACATTATGTTGTGTCCATGGTTCGTTGTTCAACATGTATGAAGTGTATACCATTTCTTTAGAAGGAAAGCAAAACCAGTAACAATAGTTTTTTTTATAATTACAGTTATTAATTTGATTGATGTAAAGTAAATTAGTCCAGTCAATGTGTCTACCAGCATAAAATGAATTTTTAATGGTGGAATGTACGATATAAAATCAGATTATGATGTTGTGTCAAATGTTTGTTGATATGCTAATATGTAACAATAAATGTTACTTAATTTGTCTATATCTGACTTTCTATTTATACATTTTCTATTTTTCTGGATGTGTGTCATTTCTACAAATAACCTTTTCTGTTCATTTTTCACCCTCTCTAAGATTGACGCTTGTGAAAAATTAAATGTATGATTTAGATTAATTGAGTGATCTGCTAATGCACAAGCTTGCGATTTTTTTGTATTAATATCACTTCTGTGGGAAATTATTCTGCTGTGTAATGTCCGAGATGTTTCTCCTATATAAACCTTATCGCAGTCTTAGCAAGGTATTTGATACACAACTTTTGAACTTTCCTTAGTCGTAAGTGGATCTTTAGTTTTGGTGTATAAATGTGCTATAGTTTTAACGTTTCTGGTAGCAATTTTTATGTTTTCGAGTCCTTTAAATAATTTGAGAAGTTTTGGTGTTAAGAATGGAATTTGTAGATGATTTGATCCTAGCAGTACCCAATGATAAAATAAATGAGGTTTTAAATATTTTCAACAACCAATGTAGCCAACTACAGTTCACTGCAGAAAGAGAACAAAACAACAGTCTCCCTTTTCTGGATATGCTAGTCCATCGCACTCAAGATAATAGTCTCAAAACAGAATGGTATCGAAAACCGATTTCTAGCAATAGATTCATAAATTACTATTCTGAACATCCTACAAGAACAAAAATAAAATTAATTTTGGGACTAAAAAGTCGAGTAATAAAAATATCTCATCCAACATATAGAGAAAAGAGTTTGAAGAGACTAAAAAACATATTAATGGAAAACTCTTATCCAGTAGGACTACTTAATAAATTAATTTTTAGTACTGCTACCTCTCCAGCTTCCATCACATTGATTGACAATACCAACAATAAAAAACCACCCACAGTGAATATGGCAAGCCAAGAAAGAAACACTAGCCCAACAATCGACACCTTAGTACCAACAACACCACAAACATTTGGATCTTTACCTTATATTCCATTCTTAACACCAAAACTTCTCAAATTATTTAAAGGACTCGAAAACATAAAAATTGCTACCAGAAACGTTAAAACTATAGCACATTTATACACCAAAACTAAAGATCCACTTACGACTAAGGAAAGTTCAAAAGTTGTGTATCAAATACCTTGCTCAGACTGCGATAAAGTTTATATAGGAGAAACATCTCGGACATTACACAGCAGAATAATTTCCCACAGAAGTGATATTAATACAAAAAAATCGCAAGCTTGTGCATTAGCAGATCACTCAATTAATCTAAATCATACATTTAATTTTTCACAAGCGTCAATCTTAGAGAGGGTGAAAAATGAACAGAAAAGGTTATTTGTAGAAATGACACACATCCAGAAAAATAAAAAATGTATAAATAGAAAGTCAGATATAGACAAATTAAGTAACATTTATTGTTACATATTAGCATATCAACAAACATTTGACACAACATCATAATCTGATTTTCTATCGTACATTCCACCATTAAAAATTCATTTTATGCTATTAGACACATTGACTGGACTAATTTACTTTACATCAATCAAATTAATAACTGTAATTATAAAAAAAACTATTGTTACTGGTTTTGCTTTCCTTCTAAAGAAATGGTATACACTTCATACATGTTGAACAACGAACCATGGACACAACATAATGTAATAGATTGACTAAAATTATTTAAATATTTTAATATGTGTGTGATTGTCCTTCTAGTAAAGTTTCAACTTTTTCAACCAATCTCAACGACTAGTGAGTAAACAAAATATACATTGTAATTACTTAATTTTTATATTTATAAATTTTGTAGATGTCTTGAAAAAGAATTAAATATAATTCGAAAGCTTGACAGTAAGTCAAAGAGTTTTCTTTGTCTTGTGGGCCAAATAAACTGACTGCATCCTCAAGAGTCACTACTTGATATATAAATCTACAGTCAAGAATACCACCATCTTATATATATATATATATATATATATATATATATATATATATATATATATATATATATATATATATATATTATATATATACAGCGTGTCTACTTGAGTTGGAAACATATGGGAAACTTTTTTATTATTAATTTTACGAAAAAAAGTTATTCTTTATAAAAAGTTCTGCATGCCCCAAAGCCTAAGATTCAATTATCAGATATCAAATTTTCTCAATATTATACGAGGTATGTCAAAAAATATGAATTTCGGCTAAGGGTAAAGTACCTTTATTTCTCTCAATATCGAAAATTCTTATTATGAAAAGTTGTTTGGAAATAAAAACCAAGCTCAAATATATAATTACATGCTTCTAATTGGAAAAAAATATTTTCCAAATTTTTCTCAAATTTATTGATACTAACTTCGTTTTTATTCATTACACATACGATAACTCTTTTATTATTACTTCTACGAAAAAAAAGGTATTCTTTATAAAAATCTCTGTATGTCCTAAGACCGAAGATTCAACCAACAGATATGACATTTTATTAATTTTATACGAGTTATGTCAAAAAATATGAATTTCACTCAAGAGTAAAGTACCTTTATTTTTCACAATATTGAAAACGGTTATTAAAAAAGTTGTTTAGAATTAAAAACTATGTGTCAATATGCAATTACATCCTTCTAATTGAAATACTGTGAAATATAAAGGTGCTATAATATTGAGCGAATTTCATATTTTTTGACACACCTCGTATAAAATTAATAAAAGTTGATATATCATGGTTGTGTCTTAGATTTTAGACCATGCAAAGTTTTTTATGAAGAATAACTTTTTTTCGTAAAATGAATAATAAACGAGTTATGATATTTGTAATAATTAAAAACGATGTTGGGTATCCATAAATTTGAGAAAAATATTTTTTTTTTCAATAAGAAGCATGTAATTCCATATTTCATCTTAGTTTTTAATTCCAAACAACTTTTTATCATAAGAATTTTCGATATTGAGAGAAATAAAGGTACTTTACCCTTAGCGGAAATTCATATTTTTTGACATACCTCGTATAATATTGAGAAAATTTGATATCTGATAATTGAATCTTAGGTTCTGGGGCATGCAGAACTTTTTATAAAGAATAACTTTTTTTCGTAAAATTAATAATAAAAAAGTTTCCCATATGTTTTCAACTCAAGTAGACACGCTGTATATATATATATATATATATATATATATATATATATATACAGAACTGGATTCGAAATCCGATGTATTTATCGACCGTGCAAGTATATTCTATAACACTATAAAACAGTGTTGAAATTATCGGGAAATGCGGGATCGCATTTCCCGATAATTTCAACACTGTTTTATAGTGTTATAGTATATATATATATATATATATATATATATATATATATATATATATATAGTGATTTTTTTTGAATAACGGCAATTCGGTCAGATGAAATAAAACTCTATTTGTTCTAGGTCTCAATATTTCGTCACTATTTGGTGACTTCTTCAGGAGAAAACTGTAAATTTATTAAGATTAGATATGGACAAAAATCAAAACATTTCATTACTTACAACTATAAGAGTGATAATTTAAATTCGTTTAACATATTATATTGAACATTGACTTGAGAAATGACTGATGTTATTTTGACATATATTTCGGAGTTATGGTAACTGCAATATATTTTATGTTAATAGAATATTGACTAATATTGAAAAAAATTTTATTTGTTATTTTTAGTGAATACGTCAAAGTAAACAAGAAAAAGTATTTGCGAAATTTTAAGGTGGAAAGGTAATAGTAGACAAATGAAAAAGGACTTGAAGTATTTTAAATTGACTATAAAATGTAATCGATGGTAGGTAATGAGTTAGTGTAAGACTGGTATTCAGAACTTGAATAAAAATAAGGTAGATTCATTGTTAGTAGATTAATTGAGTAATTTGTTTGTATTTTTTAAATTTTGGGAAAGAATGTTATGAATTACTTAGAATATTACAGTAGATATTACTCAAATGGTTAGTGTCAGTCTTATAATTAATTGATTCTGGAGTTTTGTTAATATGTACCATCTCAAGGAAGAGTCGTTTTTTATAGTTGTCAACTTGTTCCAAAATTTTTACATTATTAAAATCAAATTTATGTCCTGTATTTAAGTGGTGATCTACTAAGGCACAACAGTTTTTTTTGATGTTGCAGTCACTTTTATGTTGAGTGACGCGTTGCTTAAGCCACTGTTTACTTTGACCAATATAACAACCTTGACATTCAATGCAATTTATTTTGTAAATTATGTTGCTCTTTAATGTATTTGGAGTATTAGCTTTAGTTTTTGAGATTATTTTATTATTATTATTTTATTTATATTATTCTCAAAAACTAAAGCTAATACTCCAAATACATTAAAGAGCAACATAATTTACAAAATAAATTGCATTGAATGTCAAGGTTGTTATATTGGTCAAAGTAAACAGTGGCTTAAGCAACGCGTCACTCAACATAAAAGTGACTGCAACATCAAAAAAAAAACTGTTGTGCCTTAGTAGATCACCACTTAAATACAGGACATAAATTTGATTTTAATAATGTAAAAATTTTGGAACAAGTTGACAACTATAAAAAACGACTCTTCCTTGAGATGGTACATATTAACAAAACTCCAGAATCAATTAATTATAAGACTGACACTAACCATTTGAGTAATATCTACTGTAATATTCTAAGTAATTCATAACATTCTTTCCCAAAATTTAAAAAATACAAACAAATTACTCAATTAATCTACTAACAATGAATCTACCTAATTTTTATTCAAGTTCTGAATACCAGTCTTACACTAACTCATTACGTACCATCGATTACATTTTATAGTCAATTTAAAATACTTCAAGTCCTTTTTCATTTGTCTACTATTACCTTTCCACCTTAAAATTTCGCAAATACTTTTTCTTGTTTACTTTGACGTATTCACTAAAAATAAAAAATAAAATTTTTTTCAATATTAGACAATATTCTATTAACATAAAATATATTGCAGTTACCATAACTCCGAAATATATGTCAAAATAACATCAGTCATTTCTCAAGTCAATGTTCAATATAATATGTTAAACGAATTTAAATTATCACTCTTATAGTTGTAAGTAATGAAATGTTTTGATTTTTGTCCATATCTAATCTTAATAAATTTACAGTTTTCTCCTGAAGAAGTCACCAAATAGTGACGAAATATTGAGACCTAGGACAAATAGAGTTTTATTTCATCTGACCGAATTGCCGTTATTCAAAAAATCACTATTTAACACAGTACGGTCGAAAATATTTGTACAAATATATATATATATATATTTATATATGGGATTTTTCCACATTCTCTATTTCATCTGTTTTATATATATATATATATATATATATATATATATATATATATATATATATATATATATATATATATATATATATATATATATATATATGTATATATATTGTCCGAAAGCTCGACAAAAGTTCAAAGTGTTTCTCTTTTAATCAGCCCAAAACACATTGACTGCATTCCCCAAAATTATTCATTTTATATATATATATATATATATATATATATATATATATATTTCAGACCTTTCAGACCTTTCCTTATATTAATTTTAAGATGCATTTTAATATATGACAGTAACAATTTTTATTTTAATGTCAATGTTATTTATTTGTGAAATCTTTTAACTTTCTGTAAGTATTTTAAAATCTAGTTTGTACGTCTTTGTAAGTTGTTAAAATTGTTGTTACAGTATACTCCTGAAGAAGCCATCAAAAAAATGTGCGAAATATTGAGTTTTTAGAAAAAATAAAGATTTTTTATTATAGACCACATACCTGATATTTCCTACAGATTTATATATATATATATACATCCTACTATCAATTTGGCATCGATACATTATGCATTTACCATCGATTTGGCATCGTCTTGCAAAGTGGCATCTGTATATCGATGCCACTTTACACTACCTTAATAACTTTATTCCTGTACTTGCTACCAGAAGTCTAATCAGCTCGGTAGTTAGAGATTTGATTCCTTGATGTTACTTTAATATATCAGCTTTCCTTGTTTACCTCTTACTAAGTTATATAAGTTTATTCCATAAAATGTTTGAGTCCAAAATGATCGTACAGTGAAAATATTATATACATTTAGTTCAGTGTTTTACCGTTTTGTCGCTGCCGTTATATACATGAAAACGTATATCCCACTTTCATTATCAATCATTTTGGCATCAGAAATTTGGCATCACTGTTGAATACAATATTATTCACAACGAAAAATAGACAATTTGAGAATGTATATATTATTTTCATAAAGAAATCAGTCTGGCATCATGTTTTATTGTTTTCACCCAATTTTGAAAAAATGTGAAAACTTTGTATTATCCACGTCCGTCTGTCCGTCTGTCTGTAACCACAACTCCTCCGTCAATATACCAGCTAGAATGACAAATGAGGTATCAAATGAAAGCTGATAATCCAAGGATGGTACTAAAGGTGAGATATTTGACCTTGGCGGTCTGTCCGTCGGTCTTTACGACCGCGAATATAACTCCTCCATCATTATACCAGGTAGAATGACAAATGAGGTGTCAAATGAAAGCATATAATCCAAGGATGGTACTAACGGTGAGATATTTGACCTAGGCTGTCTTTCCGTCGGTCCCTCCGACCGCAAATATAACTCCTCCGTCATTATACCAGGTAGAATGACAAATGAGGTGTCAAAAGAAAGCTTATAATACAAGGATGGTACTAAAGGTGAGATATTTGACTTAGGCGGTCTGTGACTCGGTCCCTCCGACCGCGAATATAACTTATCCGTCATTATACCAGGTAGAATGACAAATGAGGTGTCAAATGAAAGCTGATAATCCTAGGATGGTACTAAAGGTGAGATATTTGACCTAGGCTGTCTTTCCGTCGGTCCCTCCGACCGCGAATATAACTCCTCCGTCATTATACCAGGTAGAATGACAAATGAGGTGTCAAAAGAAAGCTTATAATACAAGGATGGTACTAAAGGTGAGATATTTAACTTAGGCGATCTGTGCGCCGGTCCCTCCGACCGCCAATATAACTCCTCCATCATTATACCAGGTAGAATGACAAATGAGGTGTCAAATGAAAGCTTATATTCCAAGGATGGTAATAAAGGTAAGATATTTGACCTAGGCTGTCTTTCCGACGGTCCGTACGACCGGGAATATAACTCCTCCGTCATTATACCATGTAGAATGAGAAATGAGGTGTCAAATGAAGGTTGATATTCCAAGGATGGTACTAAAGGTGAGATATTTGACCTACATGGTCTGTCCGTTGGTCCGTCCGACCGCGAGTATAACTCCTCAATCATTATACCAGGTAGAATGATAAATGAGGTGTCAAATGAAAGCTTATAATCCAAGGATGGTACTAAAGGTGAGATATTTGGCCTAGGCAATCTTTCTGTCGGTCCGTACGACCGCGAATATAACTTCTCCGTCATTATACCAGGTAGAATGAAAAATGAGGTGTCAAATGAAAGCTTATATTCCAAGGATGGTACTAAAGGTGAGATATTTGACCCAGGCTGTCTTTCCGTCGGTCCGTACGACCGCGCATATAACCCCCCCGTCGTTATACCAGGTAGAATGACAAATGAGGTGTCAAATGAAAGCTGATAATCCAATGATAGTACTACAGGTGAGCGATTTGACCTAGGCTGTCTTTCCGCCGGTCCGTACGACCGCGACTATAACTTCTGCGTCTTTATACCAAGTAGAATGACAAATGAGGTGTCAAATGAAAGCTGATAATCCAATGATGGTACTACAGGTGAGCGATTTGACCCAGGCTGTCTTTCCGCCGGTCCGTACGACCGCGACTATAACTTCTGCGTCTTTATACCAAGTAGAATGATAAATAAGGTGTCAAATGAAAGCTTATAATCCAAGGATGGTACTAAAAGTGAGATATTTGGCCTAGACAATCTTTCTGTCGGTCCGTACGACCGCGAATATAACTTCTCCGTCATTATACCAGGTAGAATGACAAATAAGGTGTCAAATATAAGCTGGTAATACAAGGATGGTACTAAAGGTGAGCTATTTGACCTAGGCGGTCTGTCAGTGGGTCCGTCCGACCGCGAATGTAACTCCTCTATCATTATACCAGCTATAATAATAAATGAGGTGTCAAATGAAAGCTTATAATCCAAGGATGGTACGAAAGGTGAGATATTTGAGCTGGGTACTCTTTCTGTCGGTCCGTACGACCGCCAATATAACTCCTCCGCCATTATACCGGGTAGAATGACAAATGAGGTGTCAAATAAAAACTTGTGGGTGAAAACCTAGGACTTACGAAGTCCAATTTAAAAATAGGGCATATCAGAGATATGCCTTAGACATCATAGAAGACAATGACACAGAAAAATCAAACAAGCAATATGTCAAAAGGGCCTTAGTTATGTATCTTCGGTCCTGTTGGTCCAATCGTGATATATAGCACCTCAAATGATAGGATTTGACAAACAGAATACAATGAGAGAAAAATCAAATACAACCTCATGTCAAAAGGGCCTTAGTCGCGTATCTTCGGTCCTATAAGACCAATCGTGACGTACGGCATCTCAAATAATAGGACTTGACAAATAAAATACAATGACACAGAAAAATCAAATACAGCAACAAGTCAAAAGGGCCCTAGTTATGTATATCTAGTCCTATTGGTCCAATTGTGACGTACAGCAGCTCAAATGGTAGGGTTTAATGAACAGAATACAATGACACAGAAAAATCAAATACAGCAATATGTCAAAAGGGCCTTATTTGCGTATCTTCGCTCCTATTGGTCCAATCGTGGCGTACAGCACCTAAAATAACTGGATTTGACTAATATAATACAATGACGTACGAAAATCAATTACAGCATCATGTCAAAAGGGCCTTAGTCTTGTATCTACGGTTCTATTGGTTCAATCGTGACGTACAGCGTCTGAAATGATGGGATTTAACTGGCAGAATAAGATGGTGTAGACAAATGAAAATGACGGCATGTAATAACACTTTAAAATTGTAGAAATAAAATGGATTAACTTACATGGTATGACATATTAGGTGAGAGTATTTAACAAATAGAATACGATTACATACGTTCAGTTTTTGACAAGCGACTTCTCTACATATGATAAACGCGAAAGGGCCCCAACGTTCACTGCTCGACATAGGCCTCCCGTTCACTGCATATACCCACTGCTTTCTGACGCTGTGACTTGAGAGGATAGGATTTAACGAATAGAACGACAAAGAAGACTAAACAAGGCAGCTCACGGGAAAAACACAACTGTCCGTTTTATACTCTACAGGGAAGCATCAAATATTCAACGTAAGAATATATTAGAGTATAACGGTATGATAAATATTTTTCTTCTTTTTTTCATTTAGTGCATTCCGTACGTTTTTTAAACATAATCAGGAGAAGTTGTTGAATTTCTGAAGTCTATAAAAGAATTTCTTAACAAACCTTTTTTTAATTGTGTTATGGATTATTTTTAAGAATGTGTTTAAAAGGCAGTTCGCAGGCTTATTGTTCAATGGTCTTATCACTTTCAAGCGCCTGTCTTTTTTGTAGGACTATTAATTGTTACTTGTGATTTCAACCATTCTAGCGGGGCAATGCCTTTTCTATAACTGAAATGAATATTGTTATCCATTTAATTTTTTTCCTCAATTAATTGAATGCCTCCTACTGGTGTTTGGTCTAAGCTTACCGCTTTTCCCCATTTAAGCTAAACTGCTCGTCAAAAGTTAGGGATATAGAAAATTATGCTCATTTTCATAGCTAATTTTTTCGAGAACAGATTAACGGATTCCACTATTTTTTTTTAATATTTTAGATTTTTCTTTAGTATTTACACAGTTGTGCAAAGGTTTACACAAACTTCTTTTTTGTACTTATACCGAGTGGTAGGTATAATTACAGAAAAGAAGTTTGAGTAAACCTCTTGATAGGTATTAGTTACGTATCTTCACTCCCATTGGTCCCAACGTGTCGTACGGCGGCTCAAATCATTGGAATCAGCCAATAGAATACAATGACTAGGGAGCGGATTTATATGCGATCAATTTTGATAAATATTCGCATATATATGCGGTAAAAAATTACGAAATATGCGCAAGATATGCACAAAAATTCAAAAAATGCGCATTTCGGAAAACCACAAATTTTCTGTCTTATTTAGTAATCTTATTTATTATTTTTCAAATAAAATCATTTTTTATATATGCAATTTATTCACAGTTTTTACAAAAACTGCTACCAATAGTTACCTATTTAAAATAAAACAACAATATCACTATAAATATATCTTCGATTATAATTCACTACAATGTGTTTTTCCAAATTCTTTACGAGGAAACATATTCTTTGATCAGACAAAATATTTTTATAACTTGAAAAACTCCTTTCAACATCGATAATTGTTGCGTATTTAAAATAACTTGTTAATTTCCGTTAGAAAATCGTAAAACTTTGGCTAAAGGTGTAAATTCTCTTAACAATAGAGGATTTAAAAAATCACCAGAATTATAGGTAGGTACCTACCCTAATAGCACAAGGACGTCCAATGGACGTCCTTCACGGACTTCAGGGACGTCCATTGGACGTCCGTTTTCGTCCGAGGAACGTCCTTTATAC
Organism: Diabrotica virgifera virgifera; assembly: GCF_917563875.1. Classification (NCBI taxonomy): domain Eukaryota; kingdom Metazoa; phylum Arthropoda; class Insecta; order Coleoptera; family Chrysomelidae; genus Diabrotica; species Diabrotica virgifera. Next base: position 123,758,321 of record NC_065449.1, read on the forward strand.
GTCCTATTTTGGTCCAAATGTCGCGCTACCGAACGTCCATTGGACGTCCATCTAATGTCCGAGGGGACATATATTGGATCTTAATCGGACGTAAATTGGACCTTAATCGGGCGTCCTAGGGGACGTAAATTGGACCCTAATCGGACGTAAATTGGACCTTCATCGGACGTAAATTGAACCTTAATCGGACGTAAATTGGACCTTAATCGGACGTAAATTGAACCTTAATCGGACGTAAATTGGACTTTAATCGGACGTAAATTGGACCTTAATCGGACGTAAATGGGACCTTAATTGGACGTAAATTGGACCTTAATCGGAGTAAATTGGATCTTAATCGGACGTCTTAGGGGACGTGAATTGGACCTTAACAGGACGTCCAATTTTGGTCCAAATTCCACGTTGCCAAACGCCCAATGGAGGTCCACCTAACGTCCGAAGGGACGTTCGGTGGACGTCAATTGGGCCTTCATAGGACGTCCCAGTTTGGTCCAATGTATTGCTGCCGATCATCCATCTAACGTCCTGGGAGGACGTTCGGTGGACGTCTAGAGACGATATTTATACCTGTGGAGAATGTATTGTGGGAAATAAAAAATATATTTTTTAAGGAACTTATATTACATCTTATATTAATTTACAATTATTGGATATTAGATTATTTACATTAAATTATAATTACATTTCTCCAAGAAATTAACGCACCACCTTAAAAATGGGCCATTTTTGATGTCTCGAATTTCCTAAAGCCATTGTCCCATCTAAGTGATTTTTTTAATAATATTATAGCCTAGGCTATATGGGCTACCTCCATAAGCTTGTCATGCACGGGGAGCTATACTGTAATAATATTATATCACATCGCTGAGGGAACTCTACATTACATATACTTTTCGAATCAAAACTTTTATTCTCTTAATATTATTACTTAAAAAATATATACTACATTCGTCTCGCTAAACTCGAAAAATAACTTATAAACCATAAAAATCTCCAAAAATATAAATGACATAAATGAGAATTGGCACAATTATTATTATGGTTTTAAGTTGATTTTTCGGATTTAACTACAATATTATGCAAAAAATTATGTTATATCGCAGATTTAAAATGGGTTTATCTCGAAAACAGTTATATTAAGTTTAGCGAGATGATTGTAGTACACTTTTTTTAAGTAAAAATATTAAGAGAATAAAAGTAGACTGGTACGCAATCTGATTTTTGCATAAGAGTTTAATGAAATGGTAACAAATCAATTGGAAGTTCTGTCCGACAAAATACATGGAACGTTTTCGGTAGTCTGATGTTCCAAGTTTTTAACCTGTTCCACAATTAAAACTTCCCCGGTTCCAGTATTCCCGTACATCAAAGTTTGTCCGACTAGACACCGTGAAGCTATTAACAAATTTTCAGCTTGCTGTTAATCAACTTTTTTTATTACGCGGGATCCAGGTCTATAAATGAATACAATAAATAAGTAGGTAGGTACATATTATACACTTATTTATACGAGTACAATTAATAGTATAGCTGGTTTTTGGGATGTTACAAGCAGCATTTGCATTTCCACAGAGATACTTATGACAGAAATAATAAAATACCGAGACGGACTATTATTATAATAATTTACAATAGGACCCGACGGCCGACGCTATAGGGACAGGTAAAATTTATGACTGAACAATGCACCGAGCATCGATACAAGCAATATGTACCGGTCGAAGGTTATTTTTTATTGTGCCAAATGGACGTATATAGTACCTACCTTTAAAAATCGAATACACAAATTAAAAGATATTTAACAACCATAAAGATTTGTCAAACTCTATCACCGACTTCATGAAAACAAGTATTACTACATTCTTTGATGGTTTTTGCTGTAAATTTTAAAGGATTGACATGAAATTTGGCATACGCATAGCTAACATGCCAAAGAAAAAAAGTGATATTGTGCCAATGTGTGCTATTGCCCTGGGGTGAGTTTCACTCTTTCTCTGGGGTGAAAAACGTTCAAAATAAGTCCGGACTTCGATAAACTGATTAATATTAAGCAACCTTTATTCCATACTTACAAAGTATGTGTACTTACAAATTAGTATGTGAATTTGGGGGGTGAGTTTCACCCCGAGGAGGGGTGATATACAAAATATAGATAGATACACAAAAGATATACAAAAATGTTTCAAAACATCGAACAAATGTGGTAAAATGCAAATATACATATCATATTATGATAAAATTGCGATTTTGGCGATTTGCCTTTTTGGATAGAATGATGATGATGTTGATTAGGATAAAACTGCGAAGAATTTTTTTATCGAAATATAGTAAAAAATATGAAAAATATACCAAAAAGCTTGAAAAAATATGTAAGTATGTAAGGAAAAACGTAAATAATTAAATAAACTTTTGACAACACAACACAAAAGTTTGAAACACTCACTATTTGGATTGGTTGTCCTGGCTTGTGATTTTCTTCTTTGCAGATGACGCTCACGGATCGATGTCAATGTCCAACGGACGTCCGAGCACGGACGTCCAATGGACGTCCAAAGGACGTTCATATTTATTCAACACGTAAGTACGTCCAACGTCGGACGTCCGAAGGACGTTCATTTATAGTCCATCCGCATTAGGACTAAAACTGGACCTATTTTGGGCACACGTACGCTTAACTTCAAAAAGATGCTCTCAATATTCATCTGTAGTAAGGATACATTGATAAAAATTATATTTTTGCTTATTAGAATTAACCACCAAACTTCTATCATCTTGGTAACGGGAATAATAAAACATTATAAAGTCCACTTTACATCAACAATAATTGAACAAGAAATTGACGACAAGTTATTCAAGGTCAAATTTGGCTTATACAAAACACAATTCTACTTCCAATTTTGCCGTGAATAAACAGAAAATAAAGAAATTTGACAAAATAAAACATATCCAATTGTTCTATTTCATCAAATTCCTTCATTTTCTTTTACAAATCATACATTTTGTACTCGTCAAATTTGGCCTTGAATAACTTAGTCAATTTATTGTTGATGTAGAGTGGACATAACGAATAATTTACCGATCAGATTTTCACACTTTACATAAAAACAAAAACATGTATTAGATATTAAACTACATATACAGTTTTGAATTAAATATGATTTATAATCTTTTCCATTTAAACTATTTTATTAACATAATTAAGTTAATATTTTATTAAATAATTTTGCTGTTTAATCCCCTTATTGGTAGAATATGTCCAATATGGACGATTGGAAAAGGTCCGTATTTCGTCCGAGTACGGACGTCCAAAGGACGTTCATATTTATTCCACCCGAAGGACGTCCAACACCGGACGTCCGAAGGACGTACATATTTAGTCCACCCGAAGGACGTCCAACGCCGGACGTCCAAAGGACGTACATATTTAGTCCACCTGAAGGACGTCCAACGCCGGACGTCCAACGCCGGACGTCCAAAGGACGTACATATTTAGTACACCCGAAGTACGTCCAGCGTCGGACGTCCAAAGGACGTCCGTTTATGGTCCATGGACGTTAGGACCAAAAATTGACCTATTTTGGACGTCCAAAGGACGTCGTGTGCTATTAGGGTATTAAATATAACAAAAGTATATAAAATTCGGATTTCCGGGTAAAACATCCTTCGTCATTTTAACATCCTACAATCATTTCATAACGGCGGCGTATTATCCTATAAGTACTTTGTGTAGAGATCGTTTATTTTCTAAGAAAAAATGAAAGGCGGTTAATGAGCTGTCTCTCTTGGTTCTCGAATTAATACAGACCACAGCCTGTGCGTGGAAATATTTTGTCGAATTAAAAAATTTAAATTTTGTTTTGGACTAATGAAATAAAACATTTTAGTAGTTCCAAAATGACACAAAATCTAGGCATCGGATAAAAAAGTTTATTTGAAGAAAGTGTATTTTTTGTTCTTCTTAATGGCGGTACAGGCTCGTTTTTTTAATATTGTATTTAATTACAGAATAATTTTCAAATATTACCTAATATATTTTTCAAATTGGGCTCTGTACCGCCATTCTTTATTATATTACGGATACGTGTGCCAAATATCTTGAAAAAATATTCAAAATTACAGCCGCAATCTTGGAACGCGTTTTGGCTACCTGTTGATCGCTACTGTATCACCTTAAACAATTTTTTAAACAAATTCACAAAAATAATTTTTTCATTACGAACGATTTTGTAGATAAGTTGGGTTATTCTGAGCAAAAAAGGTATCTTGAGATTTTTCTCTAAAATTGATTTTTGTCGAGTTATATGGCCATTTTCGCATTTTTCAGGTTTTAAATCGCGTATAACTCGACAACAATCAATTTTAGAGAAAATTGACAAGAGACCTTTTTTGTTCAGAATGTCCAAAATTATCTAAAAAAAATTGTTCAAAGTGAAAAAATTATTTTTGTGGATTTGTTTAAAAAATTGTTTAAACAATTTTTCGACCACGGCACCTTGTGAATATGTTATAAGGACCTCTTTTTGAGTAAGTTTGTGCAAAAAAATCGAATCGGAATAATTTCACTAACAGGGGCGACGATAAATCCGGGACTATAGCGCTAATTATTAATAATTAAAAATAACAGCTTTGTAATAAAATAATGACAAAAATCTCTTAAGGACCTTGAAGCAAGGGTTTGAAACTTGATCTGCTCACTTTTTAATTTCATAATAATAACTTTTAATCGAGTTATTAAGACTTAAAAATGGCCATTTTCGCATTTTTCAAATTTTTAATCGCATATAACTCGACAACAATCAATTTTAAACAAAAATGGCAAGACACCTTTTTTGCCCAGAATGACACAAGTTATCTAAAAAAAATTGTTCGAAATGAAAAAATTGTTTTTGTGAATTTGTTTCAAAAAAATTTTTTAAACAATTTTTCGACCAATGCACCGCCCGGCACCCTTTGGATATGTTATAAGGACCTCTTTTTGAGTAAGTTTGTGCAAAAAAATCGAATCGGAATAATTTCGCTAGCGGGGGCGACGATACTGCCCGGTCTACTTTTGATGCTGATGGTGATAGAATAGATACTTTTTATATAACAAAAATAAAACTTTTTTTAAACTCTTTAAAAAATTTGTGGCGGGTTTTCCCCGAAAAGTGCGTTATTTTTTGGACATTTTACGTTGAACTAGTCGATTTGGAATTTGACGAATAAGAACCAACTTTTGATTAGCTCCAACTCTGTTTTTATTGTGTGTCCAGACTTCATACATACATCATTTTTTTTACTGTTTTATAAGCTTTATATTTGCTAGGAATAGTTTTTCGATCAAATACTTACTTTTTGATTTATTTGCGAAAAACCATCTAAAAACAAAAGTTACAAGGAATTTAATTAGTTTATCCACTTACGGACTTATTTGGACCTATATTTTTTCACACTCGAGAAGGGGGTGGTACTCATCCCCAGAAAAAAAGCACACACTGGCACTCTGATGTTCATTTCGCGAAATATCGCAGGGTTCGTATTTAAAATTTTTAATTTACTCCTCATCCCTTTCCGTGGGGGTTCGTTTTTGGTATCATTCGATAGACTTTTGAAAAATATTGAACACGCATTTTTTAGTTTTTCGATCTGACGTTCATTTCGCGAAATATTCGCTTTTTTGTGAAACTTTGTGACTCGCCCATCATTTCTTCAGATTTGGGAACACTTAATAATCGGAGGGGGCCAAGTCAGGAGAGTAAGCCGCATGAGAAAGTAATTAGAACCCCAACTCGAATTTTTGCTACTGTCACAACGCTCTTGTGAGTCGATGTATTGTCTTAGGTCTTGAGAACAATTTTTTCTTCTGCTTATGGAGTCGTTTTTCATTCATCACATACCGGAACTCACCACATAAATTTTGAAGACCCTGACATCAAAACTGTATTAAATTATATGTGATCTAAGTAAGTTAATGAAAAGTCAGAATAGATAGATTCGAACACTTATAAAAAAAATTGTAACAAGCAATTGGACATCGTAAGTTCTAATTTTTCACAAAAAGTGACCGGAAGTTGAACCGGCAGTCGATATTTGAACCCTTCGTGTAACTTTTTGTCAGCTGATATGACGGATGAATTTTGTTCACCTACAGATATGGACGAACAGACAGGCATGAAACCGGAAGTATGTATTTGTTCTGGTCTTTCTTAGTCGTGTTGACCAATAGTTTGTACTATTTCGACGAATTTAAAACAGTACTTTCGGTTGCAACTCTGGAACAGGCAGTCCGAGGTCAAACTTCTCACATGTAATATCATATTTTGGTTATAGGCTTTCATTTGACACCTTATTTGTCATTCTTTCTGTCCTACTAATAGACGAGTTGTGTTTATTGACGGACAGACATGGATAATTCTAGGTTTTCACATTTAATGATAAAAACAATAATTATACAATTCAGTTAACCTGACTATATCATTGTGATAATGACTTCTTATCTAAAAGTGACAACGGCAATAATTGCCGTTGTAATAATTATTATTCCATTCACTCACGATAAAATATCGCAAAACCTCCAGATTTTAAAGAACCGCTTGGATTGACATAAAATTTGGCACACACGTAGCTAAAATGCCAAAGAAAAAAGTGAGATTATGCCGATATGTTCTCTTGTCCTGGATGTGACTTTCACCCCTTCTTGGAGGTGAAAAAACATACGTGCAAAATAAGTCCGGAAGTGGATAAACTGACTAATTCTAATTCTAAGCAAATTTTGTTCTATAAAAGTTTTAGGTCAATACTTTTCGAGGTATGTGCGAGTGAATATGTTTATTTTTCATAGAAAAACACGTTTTGGACGGATTTTCGCAAATAACTCAAAAAGTAAGTATGTACATATTTTATCGAAGAAAATATTCCTAGCAATAATATAGCTTATGAAAAAGAGGTGTCAGTATAAGGTCTGTAGACCCAGTAGAAGCAGGGTTGCAGCTAATGAAAAATAGGTTCTTATTCGTCAAATACCAAATCGAATATTTCAACGTAAAATAACCAAAAAAATAAAGCACTTTTCGGGAAACACTCATCATAACTCTTTTAAAGTGTTTAAAAAAAATTTTTTTTGGTGTTTTTAAAACAGTTTCTAGCGTGAAATGTAAGCAAGTTACGCTGAAAATAAAATCGTTCCCTTTTTTTTGGCAAAAGAAAGTCATGAAAATTAATTGTTACCGCTTCACACGTTACTTTAGATAAATGTATTGTTTATACAGGGTGTCTCCGAAGATAGTGCGTTCCTTTAAGGTGTGGATATAATACACAATTTAGAACAAAAAGGTGTTGTAACATTTTTTCCTAAAGTTAACCGTTTCAACAAAAATTACGTTGTTCTCCATAAGAGTAAATTTTTATTTTCATAAATTTATATGACCTGGCAACATGGCGTAGAAGAACCTGTGACTGTGAAATTTAATCTAATGGGACCCCTTTTTTATTTACTAATTGAGTATCAATTTGCATATCAAAATGTATTTTCGTTTTTTGGTCAAACGGCTGAATTTAGAATAAAATGTTATAAGACTTTTTTTGCTCTACATTGTGCTTTCTATCTATACCTTTAAGGAACGCACTATTTTCGGGGAAACCCTGTATATGATCTGTAAGTTGCATTGGTTCAAAATGCTTATTTTTGAAAGGGGTTTTGTTGAAAGGCCTCGAACGAATCACTAGTCACGAGTATGTATATGCAAATTTTGAACAGCCATATCTTAACCAATTTTTGTCTTCCAGAAAATCAAAAAATTCCAAATATTTAAAAAAGCAACACCTACATTTTTTACTCTTTAAGATATTTGGTATCACTAATAATTTTTAAGTTATTTTGACAAAAGTCTTTTTTTCAAAATTAAAGATTTAAAAAAATTTACTTTAAAACCAAATTTTTCCACAAATAAGCACTTTGAACTGATGAAACTTACAAACACAAACAATACATAAAGTTACTTGTGAAGTGGTAACGATTAATTCCATTTGGGCTGTTAATTAGGGGGAGTTTTTAGAATATTTTTAACCAAAAAAAAAGGAACAACTGTATTTTGAGCGTAACCTGCTTACTCTTGCTGCTGGAAACTTAAAAAAAAATAAAAATAAACGTTTTCTTAAACACTTTAAGAAAGTTGTAATAAGTTTTCCTAGAAAAGTGTTTCATTTTTTTTATTTCACGTTAAAATATTCGATTTGGAATTTGAGATATAAGAGCTTATTTTTCACTATAGTCTGTTTTTAAACAAGAGGAGTCATTCAAATTTCCCGCGCCGTACACCTTGTTTGTAATTGGTACAACCTCAGGCAATTTTACTCATATCAAATTTTGACACTATTGGCATTTCATAGATTAGTTTATTTATTTTATCAGCAATTTTTGTATTTTCTGCGTTCTTCCTTTTATTTTTAGATTTTTAGTCAAGATTACCGTCAAAGGCCGATATGATCAACCAAAAAGAAGATTTATCTGATGATATTTCTAGTGACTTTCTTGGGTGTGAATCTGCCATTTAGTTTACCTACTCCTCTTGGTTTTAAAACAAAGCTTATCAATAACTCTGCTTCTACTGGGTCTACAGACCTGACACATATACCATTTTTTCACTTTTTTATAAGCTATATTTACTATTTGCTAATTTTTTTTCAATAAAGTACCTACTTTTTGAATTATTTGCGAAAAACCGTATAAAAACGTTTTTTTTTTGTTGAAAAATGAACATATTCACTCGCAAATATCTCTAAAAGTATTGACTTAGTGAAAAACGCTATAAAATAGAAGTTGCTTAGAATTAGTCAGTTTATCCAATTCCGGACTTATTTGAACGTATTTGTTTTCATACCCTATAACCGACGAAACTCACCTCCAGATCAAAAGCACATATCGGCACAATATCACTTTTTTTCTTTAACATATTAGCTATAGGTACGTGTCCCAAATTTTATGTCAAACCAAGCGTTTCTTCAAAATTCTGACCAAAAACCCTAAGTAAATTAAACGAAAATATAAAATGAATTTTTCAAACAAATATTTTAAGTCGGTATGAGAAATTTTAATTTAACAGATGAAATCAAATAAACACAATTCAACTCGTAAAATATTTAGACCCTTGCTTGGTAATCCAGCTGAACAGGTAAAGAACCTACCTTTTATGTAGTTTATAATCTGAGAGGATGGAATATTTTACCAAAATATTCCATCCTCTAAGTTTACAATAGACCTTTTCTACCTGTCCTCAAAAGATCGGTATTTTTAACTCGTGGCAACGTCGAAAAGCGGCAAAATGATGGGAAATACACATTTTTATGTGGTGGAAGTCAAAATGGTTATGAAGTGTAAAAATTTTTGTATATAATTTAAATTTTTAAAATTAAAATTTTAGAAAACTGAGAACGATACAGGGCGTTAAAAAATGCGCTCAACAAACATACACGAATTAAAATTCGAAAATGATAGTATTTCTTGGTGATGCCAAATGACTGCAACATGAAAAGATGACATAATGATAGCGGGATGTATATATATATATATATATATATGTATATACAGGGTGAGTCATCAGGAACTGTACATACTCCTACCTCGTATAGAGGCCCCTATGGGGAATAACAAATGACCATTAAAAAGTGTCTGCTCCCATTGTTTAATAATATACAGGGCGAGTTTCGCATTTTGACAGAAAATTTTATTCGTCATAATTTTTGAACGGTCGGTCAGATCGATGTGTCTCTTATTTTGGTCAATCGTTACACTATTGCCACCTAATCAACTGATTTATTCAAACTAGAAAAATGTATATACAGGGTGAGTCATCAGGAACTGTACATACTCCTACCTCGTATAGAGGCCCCTATGGGGAATAACAAATGACCATTAAAAAGTGTCTGCTCCCATTGTTTAATAATATACAGGGCGAGTTTCGCATTTTGACAGAAAATTTTATTCGTCATAATTTTTGAACGGTCGGTCAGATCGATGTGTCTCTTATTTTGGTCAATCGTTACACTATTGCCACCTAATCAACTGATTTATTCAAACTAGAAAAAAATCAGGTCCGGCTTTAAAAAAATTAGTTCGTTTTGGTCTTAGAAAAAATTTCACCCTGTATAAGCTTTTTGAAAACTCTAATATGAATTTTACAAATTAGACAAATAGGCAATTAAAATAACATATTTATTTTTTTCCGCACACGATTGCTTAATTTTTTATAAAAAAATCAAATTTGATTATGAATTAAAAGTTTGGTAAAGGTAACCATACATTTAACAAAATTAACTTTTATTACCAAAATAAATTTTTTTTTAACAAATATTTAATTTATGTTACCACCAATCAACTGATTTATTCAAACAAGAAAAAAATCAGGCCCGGATTTAAAAAATATGTTCGTTTTGGTCTTAGAAAAAATTTCACCCTGTATACGCTGTTTGAAAACTCTAATATGATTTTTACAAATTAGACAAATAGGCAATTAAAATGGCATATTTATTTTTTTCCCTACACGATTACTTAATTTTTTATAAAAATCAAATTTGACTATGAATAATTAAAAGTTTGGTAAAGTGAACCATAGATTAAAATAAAAATAACTATTATTACAAAAATGAATTTTTTTTGAACAAATATTTAATTTATGTTATCACCCAATCAACTGATTTATTCAAACTAGAAAAAAATCAGGCCCGGATTTAAAAAATTATTTTGTTTGGGTCTTAGGAAAAATTTCACCTTGTATACGTTTTTTGAAAACTCTAATATGAATTTTACAAATAAGACAAATAGGCAATTAAAATGGCATATTTATTTTTTCCCCACACGATTACTTATTTTTTTATTAAAAAATCAAATTTGACTATGGATAAAAACTTTGGCAAAGTTTTTGCATAAATTTAAAAAATTTTCACCATTTTTTTTTCTATAACACGTCTACATCTAAAACTTCCCATAACACTTCTTTTGGACTCTATAGTTTAACATAGACGTGATCAAATTGATAAATTTTAAATTTTTCCACCCAATTTTTGCGATTTACAAGTTTGCAACTTTTACAAGAAGAAGACTGAAAGTCTACAACAATTTTCATAGTCTTCACAATGGTAAGAGGTATGTGATGTAAAAATTTCAGAAAAAAAATATTAAAATGGAACCGAGTTGTAGCGAGTTAAACCGTGAGTTCATTTTTTTTCATTTTTAGGTTAAAATTCCGATTTTGACAAATTTGATTTTTTAATAAAAAATTAAGTAATCGTGTGGGGCAAAAAATAAATATGCCATTTTAATTGCCTATTTGTCTTATTTGTAAAATTCATATTAGAGTTTTCAACAAGCGTATACAGGGTGAAATTTTTTCTAAGACCAAAACGAACTAATTTTTTAAATCCGGACCTGATTTTTCTCTAGTTTGAATAAATCAGTTGATTGGATGGTAACATAAATTACTTATTTGTGCAAAAAAATTATTTTTTTAATAAAAGTTATTTTTTTTAAATACATGGTTCACTTTACCAAACTTTTAATTCATAATGAAATTTGATTTTTTTATAAAAAATTAAGTAATCGTGTGCGGAAAAAAAATATGCCATTTTCATTGCCTATTTGTCTAATTTGTAAAATTCATATTAGAGTTTTCAAAAAGCATATACAGGGTGAAATTTTTTCTAAGACCCAAACGAACTAATTTTTTTAAAGCCGGACCTGATTTTTTTCTAGTTTGAATAAATTAGTTGATTAGGTGGTAATAGTGTAACGATTGGCCAAAATAAGAGACACATCGATCTGACCGTTCAATAATTATGACGAATACAAATTTCTGTCAAAATGCGAAACTCGCCCTGTATATTATTAAACAATGGGAGCAGACACTTTTTAATGGTCATTTCTTATTTCCCATAGGAGCCTCTATACGAGGTAGGAGTATGTACAGTTCCTCATGACTCACCCTGTATATATATAAATCAAATGAAATAGAGAATGCGGAGAAATCCCCTTACGAATAATTCACACATCCACCATTTTGGGTTGGGAAAATTTTTTGAATAGAATTAAAGATCCAAACACTAGTTCTTAGAAATGTGTTTCGCCCTCTTCAACCTCTCTGGGCTCATCAGTAAAGATGAGAGGTTGAATATCTTTAGACACATTCCATTCAAAAACAACATTTGAGACCTAGACATAGCAGAAGCGTAGATCTTCTCCAAATCTGACAATGACAGTCTCAAGTTTTAATTCCCTAATTACTTAAAGTAATAGCTATTTGTATAACAAGGGAGGAAAGTGCTACTTTTCCTCCCGAGAATGAAGTTTACTGCCCGACGCGTAGCGGAGGGCAGTAATCATTCAAGGGAGGAAAAGGCACTTTACTCCCATGTTATACATATGGTTTTTCCACCTTCATCAAATAACAAGTCATTTTTTCATTTTTACTTAATTTATTTATGTAACTAACCAACAAAATTTATTAGAACTAAAACTAACAAGTGGGTACAATATAACTGTCAACTGTCAAATATAAGTCAAATTATTAAAGTAAACATTGTTAAATTAGAATAACAATTTACTGTTTTTTAACATTCTGCAAAATATAGAGTGTTTTTAAATAACCGTTAAAATGTATAGATACTTACGTAATAGAAAATAGATATTGTGCAGGGCGTCAATAAGTTATATTTCATGAACGAAATACCATGACGTCACTTTTACTTTTCCTCCCTAGGAAGGAAAAATATTTTCCGCCCTAGGGAGGAAAAGTACAACTTTGCTCCCTACAGTCACGTCCGGAAAAGTAAACTTTCGGTAGAGGTAGGTGGAAAAATATATGTTTAAACCAAAAGATGTAGAGGTTATTGGCTCAACGACCATTCGTACGAAATCAATCAAATGAAATAGAGAATGCGGAGAAATCCCCTTACGAATAATTCACTCATCCAGCATTTTGGGTTGGGAAAATTTTTTGAATAACCAATTTTTGAACCAATAACCTCTACATCTTTTGTTTTAAACATATATTTTACTTTAAGTAATTAGGGAATTAAAACTTGAGACTGTCATTGTCAGATTTGGCGAAGATCTACGCTTCTGCTATGTCTAGGTCTCGAATGTTGTTTTTGAATGGAATGTGTCTAAAGATATTCAACCTCTCATCTTTACTGATGAGCCCAGGGAGATTGAAGAGGGCGAAACACATTTCTAAGTGTTTGGATATTTAATTTTATTCAAAAAATGTTCCCAACCCAAAATGGTGGATGTGTGAATTATTCGTAAGGGGATTTCTCCGCATTCTCTATTTCATTTGATTGATTTCGTACGAGTGGTCATTGAACCAATAACCTCTACATCTTTTGTTTTAAATATATATATATATATATATATATATATATATATATATATAGTCAATAATACCAAACTTCTTTATATATATATATATATATATATATATATATATATATATATATATATATATCTATAAATATATATATATATATATATATATATATATATATATATATATACATCCCGCTATCATTATGTCATCTTTTCATGTTGCAGTCATTTGGCATCACTAAGAAATACTATAATTTTCGAATTTTAATTCGTGTATGTTTGTTGAGCGCATTTTTTAATGCCCTGTATCGTTCTCAGTTTTCTAAAATGTTGATTTTAAAAATTTAAATTATATACAAAAATTTTTACACTTCACAGCCATTTTGACTTCCACCACATAAAAATGTGTATTTGCGGTGTATTTGCCGTCAATCGATGTTGCCACGAGTTAAAAATATCAATCGTTTGAGGCCAGGTAGAAAAGGTATATTATAAACCATATAAAAGGTGGGTTCTTTATCTACCTGTTCGGCTAGATCGGCTGGTAAGGGTCCAAATATTTTACGAGTTGAATTGTGTTTATTTTATTTCATCTGCTAAATTATAATTTTCTCATAACGACTTAAAATATTTGTTTGAAAAATTAATTTTGGGTCATTCCATTTCAAATCACTCAATTTTGGAGCAAAAAAAAATTTGGACCTCTGATTTGTCTGAAAATTGGTATATAGCTTCTGCGGGACGTAAAAATAAGATATTTAAGGTCAAAAAATCTTCTTCTTCTTTTTTTCTCAAAATGTTATTTTATTCGATTTTACAGTGATTTGGTGTTTATTTATACAAATTTCCATTTTCTCTCGTAAAGTATCAACGGAAAACATAATATTTTAATAGAAGGGACTCAAAAATGTCATTATATGGCATTATAACAAGTTACTTTGATTCAAAACAAGCTTTTGATCAAATTTTATAGTATAGAAAACGTTAAAATACCGTTTTTTTTACATTTTTCACCATTCCCAAAATGCATCCTAATCGATTTGGCTGAAAATTTGCCCACAGATAGACAAAACATAGGACTTTAAGTGGTCATAAGGATTTGAATTATATTACAATACCCAAAAAGTTACATGCAATATTATAGTCAAAAATATAGGCGTCTACTGTAAGTAAAATTAACTCGAAAATATCGACCTCACGACAAAAATTGTTAAAAAGAAATTGTAATAATTGTAAATACGATTTATTTGGAACAATTTCAGTTCCTTCCATTTTTGTCGAAAAGTTAAAAATGGCGGAGATATTGAGCAAAACAGGTTCTCCTTTAAAATCAAGATGGCCGCTAACGTAACGGAGGAATTCAGTCGCGATTTTAAATTTAGGCTACTATTGACTCCCCTAAAGATCAGAAAAATAAATTTTTGTGCAGCTTGGCATTCAAGGTCAAATGCTATCCCGACTGGACTAATACATACTTTTGAGTATGATATTACTGCATGTAACTTTTTTGGTATTATAATATATTTCAAATCCTTCTAACCACTTAAAGTCCTATCTTTTAGCTATCTGCGGGCAAATTTTTAGCCAAATCGATGATGATGTATTTTGGGAATGGACTTTACGACAGAAAATGCAAATTTGTTTAAATAAACACCAAATCACTGTAAAATCGCATAAAATAACATTTTGAGAAAAAAGAAGAAGAAGACCTTAAATATCTTCTTTTTACGTCCCGCAGAAGCTATATACCAATTTTCAGACAAATCGGAGATCCAAATTTTTTCGCCTAAGTGATTTGACATGGAATGTACCTTTTACATTTTCGTTTAATTTACTTACGGTTTTTGTTCAGAATTTTGAAGAAACGCTTGGTTTGACATAAAATTTGGGACACGCATAGCTAATATGTTAAAGAAAAAAAGTGATATTGTGCCGATATGTGCTTTTGATCTGGAGGTGAGTTTCGTACGTTATCCGGGATGAAAACAAATACGTTCAAATAAGTCCGGAATTGGATAAACTGACTAATTCTAAACAACTTCTATTTTATAGAGTTTTTTCACTAATTCAATAATTTTAGAGATATTTGCGAGTGAATATGTTCATTTTTCAACAACAAAAAAACACGTTTTTAGACGGTTTTTCGCAAATAACTCAAAAAGTAGGTACCTACTTTATTGAAAAAAAATTAGCAAATAGCAAATATAGCTTATAGAAAAGTGTAAAAATGGTATATGTGTCAGGTCTGTAGACCCAGTAGAAGCAGAGTTATTGCTAAGCTTTGTTTTAAAACCAAGAGGAGTAGGTAAACTAAAAAGACATATTCACACCCAAGAAAGTCACTAGAAATATCTTCAGATACATCTTTTTTGGTTGATCATATCGGCCTTTGACGGTAATATTGACTAAAAATCTAAAACTAAAAGGAATAACGCAGAAAATACAAAAATCGCTGATAAAATAAATAAACTAACCTATGAAATGCCAATAGTGTTAAAATTTTATAAATGTCATTATTGTCAAAATTTGATATGAGTAAAATTGCCTGAGGTTGTACCAATTACAAACAAGGTTTACGGCGCGGGAAATTTGAATTACTCTTAGTTTAAAAACAGACTATAATTAAAAATAACCTCTTATATGTCAAATTCCAAATCGAATATTTTAACGTGAAATAAAAAAAATGAAACACTTTTCTAGGAAAACTTATTACAACTTTTTTGAAGTGTTTAAGAAAACGTTTATTTTTATTTTTTTAAAAAGATTCTAGCAGCAAGAGTAAGCAAGTTACGCTCAAAATACAGTTGTTTCTTTTTTTTTTGGCTAAAAATATCGTAAAAATCTCCCTCTAATTAACAGCCCAAATGGAATTAATCGTTACCACTTCACAAGTAACTTTA
Organism: Diabrotica virgifera virgifera; assembly: GCF_917563875.1. Lineage (NCBI taxonomy): Eukaryota > Metazoa > Arthropoda > Insecta > Coleoptera > Chrysomelidae > Diabrotica > Diabrotica virgifera. Next base: position 123,774,557 of record NC_065449.1, read on the forward strand.
TGTATTGTTTGTGTTTGTAAGTTTCATCAGTTCAAAGTGCTTATTTGTGAAAAAATTTGGTTTTAAAGTAAATTTTAAATCTTTAATTTTGAAAAAAAAGACTTTTTTCAAAATAACTTAAAAATTATTAGTGATACCAAATATCTTAAAGAGTAAAAAATGTAGGTTTTGCTTTTTTAAATATTTGGGATTTTTTGATTTTCTGGAAGACAAAAATTGGTTAAGATATGGCTGTTTAAAATTTGCATATACATACTCGTGACTAGTGATTCGTTCGAGCCCTTTCAACAAACCCCCTTTCAAAAATAAGCATTTTTAACCAATGCAACTTACAGATCATATACAGGGTGTCCCCGAAAATAGTGCGTTCCTTAAAGGTATAGATAGAAAGCACAATGTAGAGCAAAAAATTCTTATAACATTTTCAGCCGTTTAAAACTTTTATAGAACAAAATTTGCTTAGAATTAGAATTAGTTAGTTTATCCACTCCCGGACTTATTTTGAACGTATGTTTTTTCACCCCCAAGAAGGGGTGAAATTCACATCCAGGACAAGAGAACATATCGGCATAATCTCACTTTTTTCTTTTTCATTTTAGCTACGTGTGTGCCAAATTTCATGTCAATCCAAGCGGTTCTTTAAAATCTGGAGGTTTTGCGATATTTTACCGTGAGTGAATGGAATAATTGCCGTTGTCACTTTTAGATAAGAAGTCATTATCACAATGACATAGTCAGGTTAACTGAATTATATAATTATTGTTTTTATCATTAAATGTGAAAACCTAGAATTATCCATGTCTGTGCGTCAATAAACACAACTCCTCTGTTAGTAGGACCGAAAGAATGACAAATAAGGTGTCAAATGAAAGCCTATAACCAAAATATGATATTACATGTGAGAAGTTTGACCTCGGACTGCCTGTTCCAGAGTTCCAACCGAAAGTACTGTTTTAAATTCGTCGAAATAGTACAAACTATTATTCAACGCGACTAAGAAAGACCAGAACAAATACATACTTCCGGTTTCATGCCTGTCTGTTCGTCCATGTCTGTCGGTGAAAAAAATTCATCCGTCATATCAACTGACAAAAAGTTACACGAAGAGTTCAAATATCGACTGCCGGTTCAACTTCCGGTCACTTTGGGTGAAAAATTAGAACTTACGATGTCCAATTGCTTGTTACAATTTTTTTATAAGTGTTCTACTCTATCTATTCTGACTTTTTCTATAACTTACTTGGATCACATATAATTTAATACAGTTTTGATGTCAGGGTCTTCAAAATTTATGTGGTGAGTTCCAGTATATGATGAATGAAAAACGACTCCATAAGCAGAAGAAAAAATGTTCTTTAAAGTGTTCTCAAAACCTAAGACAATACATCGACTCACAAGAGCGTTGTGACAGTAGCAGAAATTCGTGTTGGGGTTCGAATTACTTTCTCATACGGCTTACTCTCCTGACTTGGCCCCCTCCGATTATTAAGTGTTCCCAAATCTGAAGAAATGACTCGTAAATAAAAAAATCAGCTGAGATAATTGAAGAAAAAAATAACTATTTTTCAGAGCTTCCAGAATCGTATTATGCGCACGGCATCGACATAAAAAATTTGTAAAACCGTTAAAATCGCTGTATTGAACATATTGAATAAAATTAAGGAATTTTCATGAAAACATGTTTTTCATGAAAATATGTCTACTTTTATAGGACGCACTTCAGCAGTTCATAAAAAAAGCTTACAGACTTTCTAATGCTGTTTGCTAAATAGCAAAAATAACAAAACTTTTATTACTCATGAAGAAGATCAAGCAGCTAAATTTAAAGTAAAATCATTAGATGGCATATAAATAGATATGGAACAGAAGTTGATATCCACTTCTGAACCCACCTCAGAAGAAGTGGACGAAATAGAGTAATTGGGAGTCCTTCAAAGGTCACCTGAGCACTCAGAACCTAGTACCAGTACATGCAGCTGCGATAATATTAAAGAGAAATCCGACAAAAGAATTGAGAGGGAACTCTGGACCAAATATCAAAAACCAGTGTAACCTAACACTTCCAGCTTCATATTAATAATAGAAAATCACCGAAAGACAAATATGTAATGTAAAGAATTAATATCTCAATATTCCGGTCTACTAAACAATAACGACTGGCAAAACATAGTCTTTATTCAAGTCGTATATTTAAAAAATAAGATAAGTAGAGTAATAAATGGATAATTAAAAATTGCGAGAAACACTGCAAGACCCGAAGACAAAAAAAAAAACAAAAATTAATGTGCTAAATAAAAGTATTGATTCGTTACTGCAGAACTAGAACTGTTATATGGAGCTATACTAGTCTGGATCGGTGTAAATTAAATGAGAAAGAAAATAATATAATAAACACACTTTAAGAGCAGATAGAGAAAATATATGGATTATCAGAAGGTTCAAACGGCAGAATTATCAACGATAAACAAGAAAAAGTCAACGAGATAATGATTCTTTACCAACTGTTTTATTATAATTAGGGGTACGGAATAGATGCGACTTCGGCGAAATTTTTAACAAAAATGAGATAAATGTGAAATATGGAGTTTTTGTTTATTTCCGCAAAGTACCTGCAGGTGCTCAACTCGTCCGTAAATAAGTAGGTACTTAGTCACGTAGTAAATAAGGAATGGAAAGATTTTACGGAAGTCGGAAATTTTTCTATTGTACATAATTTTTAAAAGGTGTTTATTTTTCTAACACGTGTTGAAACAGAAGGAACTTTCATTGTTCATCATTAAATAGATAAAGATAAGATAAGGAATTGATATTTTTCAATGTTGATTCTTTGAGAAATATAAATAATCCGACTGTTGTTATCTGCATTTCGGTCTTTTGTATTGGTAAAAATCTAAGTAGGAATAAAAGTCGGCTAATTCTTATTTTCTAAACATATAAATTAGTCAAACAGGACAATCAGTGCTCATTCCGTCAATTTTTACTAAGAACATGGTCTATCAAAAAAGTTTTCATAGTAACATAAAGTTACTTAAAGTATCCCCTAAAATGGGACGCCCTAAAACAATTTTGAGTGATCGAGTCAAAGAATTTTCAACAGATGACCTATATCTGTGTGACACAAGACATAATTGCTACACAGTGCAGTTTTTCGTCATTTGCTAAAGCAGCATTACAAAGCATTTGGAGTCCAACGAACAGCGTAGACGCAGAACGATTCTTCAGCACATATAATATTGTAGTGACAGTGACAGATTCGAAGAACAGCTCTTAAAGAGTCGAATGTCGAAATTACAACGATGTTAGCTTTTAATTAATGTTTTCTGTTGTTTTACTCGTAGTTAAAAATAAATGCAAAATTTTGTAATTATAAAAAAAGTAAATGCGAAATTCATGTTTTTTATTTGCGAAAATTCCGTACCCCTAATTATAATTAGTTATAAAATAGCTTAAATGGGGAAAAGCTGTAAGCTTAGACCAAACACCAGTAGGGGGCATCCAATTAATTGAGTGAAAAAAATTAAATGTATAACAATATTCACTTCATTTACTGAAAAGGCATTGTCCCGCAAGAATGGTTGAAATCACAATTAATAGCCCTACAAAAAGACAAGCGCTTAAAAGTGATAAGACCATTGAACAATAAGCCTGTAAGCTACCTTTTACACACATGCTCAAAAATAATCCATAACGCAAGGATTGTTAGGAAATTCTTTTATAGACTTCAGGCAACAAATTCTCCTGATCATGTTTAAAAAACGTACGGAATGTACTAAATAAAAAAATATATTTACCATTTAAAAATATATACCCTTATACTATAACATAATTCTAACGTTGAATATATAATGCTTTCCTGTGGAATGTACAAAGGATGGTCCTGTTTTTCCCGCACGCTGCCTTGTTTAGTCTTCTTTGTCGTTTAATTCGTTAAATTCTATCCTCTTATGTCACGGCTTCAGGAAGAAGTGGATATATGCAGTGAACGGGAGGCCTATGTCGAACAGTGAACGAAGGGGGCCTTTTCGCGTTTACCATGTAGAGAAGTCACCTGTCAAAAACTGGACGTATGTAATCGTATTCACTTTGTTAAATACTGTCACATAATATGTCATACACCTCTGTGCGTTAATCCATTTTATTTCTACAATTTTAAGGTGCTATTACATGCCGCCATTTTGATTTGTCTACAGTCGCATTCTGCCCGTTAAATCCCATCGTTTGAGGCGCTGTACGTCACGACTGGATCAATTGTAGCGAAGCTACATGACTAAGGCCCTTTTAACATGTTGCTGTATTTGATTTTTCTGTGCCATTTTATATTATTTGTCAAGTACTATTATTTGAGGTGCTGTACATCACGATTGGACCAATAGGACCGTAGATACAAGACTAAGGCCCTTTTGACATGCTGCTGTACTTGATTTTTCTATGTCATTGTATTCTATTTGACAAATCCAGTTATTTGAGGTGCTGTACTCCACGATTGGACCAATAGGAGCGAAGATACGTAAATAAGGCCCTTTTTTCATGTTGCTGTATTTGATTATTCTGTGTCATTGTATTCTGTTCGTTAAACCCTATTGTAGCAACACTATAGTGTCGATTCATAGAATGGTGAGATTTCACTCAAATAAAATGATAAAAAAAAATGAGAAACACACTGGAGGAAGCTAACACATATAAATACCACGGTAGCTCTAGTCTCTAGAGATTATAGGGATGGATTCTTATGGATGTTATTAGAGATGTGATGCTGTTTATCAGATCAAATTATGAAAATCAAATAAAAAAAAAATATTTTAGTACAACGATCGGTGTCAGGTCTTATTTTCCAATCTTCAGCGGGCGCCACCATATCTTTCAGCTAACCTAGGAGAAACATGGAAACCACACAAAACAAACATGGTATACATAGTCAGATTACACAAAAAAAAAATATATGAAATATTTATTAGGAGGTTAACTACCTTTACTATATCATCTAGATACACCTCATCATCTGGAATAGAATTAAGTATAAAAAAACTAGGAATAGTGAACAACGGTAATAACGTTAGAGTATGGTATATTTATCGTTCAATTAAATAACAAAAAAAATTATAATTTTATCAAAACGAAAAAGAAGATATTATTATTATTTACTATGTAATTAACTTATTTTTGGACGCCGGAAAGCTTTCTTAGTCTTCACAAATAAGAAATAATATAATATTATGTAGCAGAGTATTCTAACAAAATTCTTTAGAAACTAAATATTCAATTTTCAAAAAAAAAACAGGAAATAAGCTGGATTCTGTCGTCACATTCCGAATCGATGAGAAATATTAATAAAATTTATTACTTTAGTTTTCCAAATGGGTATGTAGTGGAAATTCAGCAACAGGATAAACAATTGTAAAACAATCAAAATATGGTTGACTTTATTCGTACAGGCCTCAAACTAGACGGTCTTAAATTGAATTGGTCTCAAATTAACGGCATATCAAAACGAGAGCGTCCTAACAATATACGCTACCTCGCAAAATCTGGCCAAAAAGTCAGGACTTTTTGTGACTTTTTCACATTCCAAAACCAAAATTATTGTGTGAAACCAGATTGTATGCACAAGTAAATTTTAAAATGATTTATTAGACAGTGACAGTTAGTCGGTGGATTATCAGAAAAATGACTTTCGTTATGGAATTTGTTGCGTTTGAAAATTGAATTTAAAAAGTTTTCTCGCGGTGACCACTTATTATTATGATTACGTCATGCAAGTAATCGGTGTGAATTAAAAGAGAAATAAATATTATTAAATTAAAGGTATACTTATTTCGGATCGTTACACAACCTCCTTCACGAACTAAAGCTCGCTAGCGCGATTTAGATCGGACTATGGGTGTGGAAACACACGTAACGAAACGACCAAGACAAATTCATACATCCAAAGAAAATTTAGATAAAATTTATTCAAACGACCATACTATTACACTAAAATGGAAGGAGAATTGTAGCCTTTGTGGCTTGACATATAGAGATTTTCATTATATCTCTCGACTTGAGGTATACGTATTTATCCTCACGTCTATAAGCGGACTTAATCACATATTTTCACATTTCTACGTTCACTCACAGCGTAAATGTTATATGAGTAAACTAAAAAAAAAACAAAAAGTAGGAACATGGCCATAAAAGAAACAAACCATGAAATTCAGACATAGAGGTACGTTACTAGTTTTTCGAAAACAAAAGAATTGGGTTATACTGGAGAAAAGTTAGACATTAGAAATACGGGATGACATACTTGCATATGAGATAGATGGTAATAGTTATTGTTTCCTTAGGACTGGTGATAACTAACGCGTATCAAACGCCTGTAATAGGGACATTTTTGGTGAGGGTCAAATTCGGTAAGCTCAAAATCGGTGAGGGTCTAAAATCCTAGGTTACATAACTTAAAGTTAATCAGGATACTCAAAAATTATTATTGGTACGGTATATCTGAAAAACTTATTATTCCGACAAGTAGCTGGCGGAAATCTGCTAACATTTTTCCTAGCCCTTCTCTGTGCCTGGCTATCCAAGACATCCGTTGAACGCTAGTAACAAAATGAGAAAGAATGAGAAAAATATTGAATGCAAGGAGTCAAAATTCCTAGTCTATAGGGTAAAGTACAACTACAATATTCGAACTAGTACTCATATGATAGAATACATATCAGAACAGTAGGTACTGTTTATTACAATTCAGGATATAAACGTTTCCCATAAAAAAATAAACAAAAATACTATATTTACTACTACTACTATATTTACTATTAACTACATTATGTACTAATACATCATTTTGTTTTTGTGACCCCATGAGTATATCAAATCTCTCTATATAGGGAAAGAGAAATCACAAAACACACATGTTGACTATTTAGATGTATTATCTAAAAAACGTTATGTCGGCCAAAAATTTACCATTTACCAATATTCATGAAATCGACACTAACATCCATCATCAACCAGAACTAAAAGGTAGTGTGTTAACAATACACACCAAGATTAAAACAAACTGCACAACAGATATATGATATATAACCTACATATCATTAACATTGTGATACACAGTAGAGGCATAAACCAAAAACGACCAGCATGCGTATAGTATACACATCTGACAGCTTTATGTATGGTTGCCGAACTCAAAGCAAAAACAACACAATTATAAAATTTTTCTCTCGCAATTACCAGATAAGACAGATCATGGATGTCTGGATTTATTTGGCAAAAGAAAAACAAAATCGTTACAAAACAAAAATGGTCACAAAGGACACACTGGCCATAAGTAATTTAAACAGGAGAAGTTTATACATACACTCGATACAGTATTAAATAAAGAAAAACTTTCTTTTATTCTGTATCTGACGAGTTCGGTTCGTCGTCTGAATCATTATCAGGATAATATGTTTTCAAATCCTTTATGTGCCATTTGCCAGCATTAGATCCATCAGGATTTTTCAAACCATATATTAGAGGAGAAAATTTCTTCACAATTGTACATAACACATATTTAGGCGCAAGTTTTGCCATATATTTTTTTGGTGCACTGGAGAGAGCCATATTCTTTCTCCATACTTTATCTCCAACACTAAATTGGACATCACGCTTGCGCAGGTTGTACGTCTTGGCATTGCGCTCATAAGCTTTGGTGATATTCTTGCGTACAAAAGAGAAAACTTCAGACAAACCTTTAACTTCAGAGGCATATGATTTACGGTCACCTGGGACAATTTCCAAATCAACAAGATCATTTGGTATTCGACCGTAATAATTTCCGGAGATAGGTACATGCCGAGCAAAATTTAAAAAAGCTGGAGTGAATTGAGTCACTTCATGCTTGGCGGTGTTTATTGCCTGACGAATCTTATGGATTTCTTTATCCCAGTCACAGTGATTTTCTACGTAACAACGAATAGCAGTTCCGATGACACGGTTGCTTCTCTCGACAAAATTAACCTGAGGGGAATAGACTGCGGAAAACCATATTTTTTGAACGTTGTAACGATCACACAGATCTTTCATGATCTTACAATTAAGATTAGGGGCATTATCACAAAGAAGATGCTGAGGAACTCCAAACATGAGAAAAACTTGATTTTCAAGAAAATTGCAAATATTCGAAGCAGTAGCTTTCCTCAAAGGATGTAATAGAGTAAATTTAGAAAACCAATCAGCTACTACAAGTAACCAGGAGTGGCCACTTTTACTACGAGTCAAAGGACCTATTAAATCTACAGCAATGATTTGCCAAGGAAAATCGGCTTGTTTTTGACGACCCATTTTTCCAATTTTAGCAGTATTAGGGGCTTTTTGAGCTCCACAAGTCTTACAAGATCTAACATACTTTACAACGTCTTGGCGCATCTTCGGCCAATAATAATGTTCTCGGATACGTGCAAGAGTTTTGTAAGCACCGAGGTGTGCACATGTTGGTGGTTCATGGCATGAATTGATGACATCACGACGTTGAGGTTTGGGCACTAATATTTTCCACTCAAACATATTCGAATTAAACGGTAAACAAGACGGTATGAATTTATAGACGAGATCGTTTTCGACTTTCCATTGGGGAAATTCATCTGGATGATTAAGGATCTTAGAACGCAGATTATCGAACCAGGGATCGATACGATCGGTATCTACCTCAAGATAGGAAATTTCAGAATGTTCATGAGTTCTGCTAAGTGCATCCGGTACATTGTGGGAAGTTCCTTTTCGATGTATAATTCTAAAACCAAACTGTTTTAAACGCATCGCCCAACGAGATAAACGTCCAGTCGGATTCTTAAGATTCGTTAGCCACAAAAGAGAGTAATGATCAGTTATGATAGTAAACTCGACTCCATCAATATAAGGACGAAATTTTTCAACCGAAAACAACACGGCTAAGCACTCTTTCTCAGTCGTGGAAAAGTTACGTTCCTGCTTAGTTAAAGAACGACTTGCATAAGCGATTACCTTTTCTCCGCCATCAATTTCTTGGGTTAAAACAGCACCAAGACCAGTATTGCTAGCATCACATTGAACAGTAAACGGACAGGAGAAATCAGGCTGTACTAAAACAGGAGAAGATATTAAAGCTTCTTTAACAGAGAGAAAGGCTTTTTCAGCTTCGGGATTCCAAGATATAAGTTCCTTTTTCTTCTTACCTTTAAGTAAGTCATTAATGGGAGAGACAAGTGTCGAAAAATCTTTGATAAAACGTCGGTACCAAGAACACAAGCCAATGAAACGTTTTATTTCCGTGGTGTTAGTCGGACGAGGATAATTGACCATAGCAGTTATCTTATCAGGATCAGATCTCAATGAATTATTGCCAACGATGTAACCTAAATATTTAAGAGATGTTTTAAAAAATTCACATTTTTCCACATTGATGGTAAGATTTGCTTCTTTGAGTTTATCTTTCACTTTTTGAAGGAGGGTTATATGCTCTTCGGCTGTAGCTGAACAAACTATTATATCGTCGATGTAAGTAAAGATATATGGTTCGAATTCGGGACCAAAAATTTGATCGACTAGTCTTTGTTGTGTCTGTGCAGAATTGCATAAGCCAAAAGGCATGACTGTAAATTGGAAAAGTCCACGACCTACTACAGCGAAAGCGGTTTTTTCACGTGAAGCATTATCAAGGGGAATTTGCCAGAAAGCTTTTTTAAGATCGATGGAACTGATATATCTAGCATTTCTTAAAAGAGACAAAATACGATCGATGTTTGGCAAAGGATAAGTGTCATGACGGGTGACCTCGTTCAAATTTCTGCCATCAAAGCAAAATCTATACTCGCCTGTCTTCTTCTTGACCAGTAACACAGGGGAACACCATGGACTATTAGAAGGTTCTATGACGTTAAGTTTTAACATTTCGTCCAATTCATCATTTAGAATTTTGGCCATATATGGGGACATTGGGAAAGGACGTTTCCGAAATGGTTTGGCATCACCAGTGTCAATAGTGAGCTTGATCTTATTAGTTAAACCTATCCCATTTTTATTGTCTACTTCTTGGAAACTTTGTATAGCTTTTTCTGCACGATTTTTCGATTCTGGATCTAACGATTCAATAGAACTCAAATAATCAAAAGACTCATTCATTTCTGATTCATCACATGATGTTAAACATACTCGATTTTTTACATTCCAAGTGTTTTGAGTAAAATTCAACGAAAGAGAGAATTTCGAAATAAAATTGCTACCAAGAATAAATGTAAGAGGTAAGGATGGAACAATAAGACAGTTTATGACGTGACATACGCCATTAGCAACTATCGGCAAATCTACAATTCCAGTTACCTTTTGACTAGAACCATCGGCAAGCGATACACTCTTATGATTGGGTATTGCAATCTGAACGTCATGTTTTAGAAGAAATTCAATTCCCTGGGATCCTACGACAGTGGTAGTACATCCTGTATCTAACAGAAGAGTAAAAGTCTGAAAAAATATTTGTACCTTTAGATATGGTCGGTTGTCACACGGTTTGGAATATATAACTGGAGTTATTTGTGGTTTTGGTTGGTTTAAAAAAATTTTAACGTTATTGAGCCATTTGGACCACTCATTTGAATCGAAATTTTTGTTAGTCGAAATAGAAAGACATTTTCGTTCGGATTCTTTACTCCTACGAAAGACACACCCACCGAACACAGTAGTGTCATTCTTTAGTTTTTTGAACAATTATTGGGGCATGTTGGAATGGTGACATCTTTTTTACCACAGCGATAACAGTAACGCTGATGTTTTCGTCTACACTCACTGGAAAAGTGCCCCGGTTTTTGACAATTAAAACATATAACATTTTTGGGACTTCCACTTGAAAGGTTTTCAGAAGACTGATTCGATTCAGCATGGTTTTGAGAAGATTTTTTATTCCTAAAATTAGAATGTTTAGTCTGACGTTGGTGACTAACCAAAGCAACATTAGAAGATGATTCTTTCTTAACATTTGAAATCTGAGCGTTATTTTCTAATTTTCTGATAACTATTGAAAGTTCCTCGATGGTGTTAGTATCGGTTAAAGCAATTAAGGGAATATACTCTGGAAGAATATTCTGTCTCATATATTTAACTAGAGTTTTTTCAATAGGAAGGGTAGTCAGACGTTTTGACAAGGACAGAATTTGAGCTTGATACAAAGCAAAAGATTCATTCCTCTTTTGTTTCCTAGTTTTGATCTGACTCCATAATTCCTCGTCATAGTCATGCGGTAGAAATGTAGTTTTTAATAAAACAGTAAGGTCGAGCCAATTCGTGATGGTATGACGAACGCTTCTAAACCATGTAGCAGCACTGCCAGAAAATAATTCTACAGCTGAACGAAAAAGTAGTTCTTGTGAAACATTCCTAGATTCTGAGATGTCTTTAACTTTTTCAAGGAAAGAGAATACACTTTTTGGATCACCATTGAATTTGATGTTCCAATCAGCAAGATTGATCGGATGAGAAACTTGTACAACTGGAGTTGGGATAACGACATTGTTCTGATTAATCGGAGTACCTAAGGTAGTGGATGGTTGACTAGAGACAATCTTATCATCAAGTTGACCTTCATATAATAAGCAATTTGCAGTAGCTTCATTTTTGTATTCTACTTCATCAGCTGAAACACTAGGAAGACGAGCAATTCTATAAGCGAGATGGGTCAACCTAGCCTTAGCTCTACGGTAGACAGAATCATTATCATCACCTTCAAATTCATCAACAAGGTTGGTAATATCAGCTAAAGTGTTATCAATGCTTGTCTTTTCATCGTCAAAGTGAAGAACATTGATTTCAATGTCTATTGGAGAATTCTTTAACAGAAGTTTACGAAGAATAGTCTTTTTGTCACTAACACTCCTTGTAGTTTTAACTCCCCGTATAAAAAGTTCATAATCTAACTCATCAACTTTTAAATATGGTACAATAGAGGACTCCATATTATCGTTAAAAGAATTAACAAAATCTCAATAGAAAAGAAAAAAATTTTCTTAACCAAATCAATATATTTAAGTCGTCGAAAAAACGATAGTGTGCACTTCAGCAAACAAAAAAAAAACTAAGTCACATTTGGGGAAATAAATTTGTAGTAACTTGACTCAAAGACACAAGATAAATATTTTCGTAATCTCCTTGGTATGTTTGAAATTTTCTTTCTAAACTGGAAATTCACACAAAAAGAACTTTCAGAACTTTCCGAAAGACAAAAGACTTGAGTCAACTACAAACACACGACGACTTCGTTATTACCTGCCAAAAACAAAATATTTGATATGCGACCAGACACGACACTGTTGTCCAGAAAAAAAAACATACACTAAAAAGGCAAAATCACTCAATCATTAGGACACAATCCACAGTTTACCCTTGGAGGTATTCTGTTGACAGATTCAAACAAACACTAACAATCGGAAAAAACTGGAATTATTTATTCCTATCATTCAGTTTACATAAACAATGCAACCAAAATTTTTATCATTAACAAGATATCTATTTTTTCTAAATTTGAATAGATTGTTCTTTGTTGCTGTTCCTGGTACTTACTAAGGTGTTATGTTATCGAAAAAAAATAAAAGGCGAAAGAAAAAAAATTTAGTTCCTTTTTTATTTCTATGTATGCCTGTTCTTATACTTAAAAAAACACTATCACAAACCTCTACAGAATAAGTCCCACGTTCGAGCGTCAAATTATGTGTAGCAACACTATAGTGTCGATTCATAGAATGGTGAGATTTCACTCAAATAAAATGATAAAAAAAAAATGAGAAACACACTGGAGGAAGCTAACACATATAAATACCACGGTAGCTCTAGTCTCTAGAGATTATAGGGATGGATTCTTATGGATGTTATTAGAGATGTGATGCTGTTTATCAGATCAAATTATGAAAATCAAATAAAAAAAAAATATTTTAGTACAACGATCGGTGTCAGGTCTTATTTTCCAATCTTCAGCGGGCGCCACCATATCTTTCAGCTAACCTAGGAGAAACATGGAAACCACACAAAACAAACATGGTATACATAGTCAGATTACACAAAAAAAAATATATGAAATATTTATTAGGAGGTTAACTACCTTTACTATATCATCTAGATACACCTCATCATCTGGAATAGAATTAAGTATAAAAAAACTAGGAATAGTGAACAACGGTAATAACGTTAGAGTATGGTATATTTATCGTTCAATTAAATAACAAAAAAAATTATAATTTTATCAAAACGAAAAAGAAGATATTATTATTATTTACTATGTAATTAACTTATTTTTGGACGCCGGAAAGCTTTCTTAGTCTTCACAAATAAGAAATAATATAATATTATGTAGCAGAGTATTCTAACAAAATTCTTTAGAAACTAAATATTCAATTTTCAAAAAAAAAAACAGGAAATAAGCTGGATTCTGTCGTCACATTCCGAATCGATGAGAAATATTAATAAAATTTATTACTTTAGTTTTCCAAATGGGTATGTAGTGGAAATTCAGCAACAGGATAAACAATTGTAAAACAATCAAAATATGGTTGACTTTATTCGTACAGGCCTCAAACTAGACGGTCTTAAATTGAATTGGTCTCAAATTAACGGCATATCAAAACGAGAGCGTCCTAACAATATACGCTACCTCGCAAAATCTGGCCAAAAAGTCAGGACTTTTTGTGACTTTTTCACATTCCAAAACCAAAATTATTGTGTGAAACCAGATTGTATGCACAAGTAAATTTTAAAATGATTTATTAGACAGTGACAGTTAGTCGGTGGATTATCAGAAAAATGACTTTCGTTATGGAATTTGTTGCGTTTGAAAATTGAATTTAAAAAGTTTTCTCGCGGTGACCACTTATTATTATGATTACGTCATGCAAGTAATCGGTGTGAATTAAAAGAGAAATAAATATTATTAAATTAAAGGTATACTTATTTCGGATCGTTACACTATCATTTAAGGTGCTGTATGTCACGATTGGACCAATAGGACCGAAGATACATAACAAAGGCCCTTTTGACTTGTTGCTGTATTTGATTTGTTTGTGTCAAATTTGATTCTATTGGTCAAGTCCTATTACTTAAGATGCCGTACGTCACGATTGGACTAATAGGACCGAAGATACGCTACTAAGGCCCTTTTTACATGCTGTTGTATTTGATTTTTCTATGTCAATGTATTCTGTTTGTCAAATCCTATCATTTGAGGTGCTATATATCACGTTTGGTCTAACAGGACCGAAGATACATAACTAAGGCCCTTTTGACATGCTGCTGTGTTTGATTTTTCTGTGTCATTGTCTTCTATGATGCCTAAGGCATGTCTATGATATGCCTTATTTTTAAATAAAACAAGTAATTGGACTTCGTAAGTCCTAGGTTTTCACCCAAAGTAATCGAAAGTAGAACTGGAAGACAATATTTGAATTTTACGTGTAACTTTGCGTGGATTGATATACGAATTTACTAATTTTGAGTCATTTTTACTAAACTTTCACATTTGTCACCTCATTTGTAATTCTACCCGGTATAATGGCGGAGGAGTTATATTGGCGGTCGTACGGACCGACAGAAAGATTGCCTAGGTCAAATATCTCACCTTTAGTACCATCCTTGGATTATAAGCTTTCATTTGACACCTCATTTATCATTCTAGCTGGTATAATGATGGAAGAGTTATATTCGCGGTCGGACGGACCGACGGACAGACCGCCTAGGTCAAATATCTCACCTTTAGTACCATCCTTGGATCATAAACTTTCATTTGACACCTCATTTATCATTCAAGCTGTTATAATGATGGAGGAGTTATATTCGCGGTCGTACGGACCGACGGAAAGACAGCCTAGGTCAAATATCTCACCTTTAGTACCATCCTTGGATTATAAGCTTTCATTTGACCTCATTTGTCATTCTACCTGGTATAATGATGGAGGAGTTATATTCGCGGTCGGACAGACCGCCAAGGTCAAAGATCTCACATTTAGTACCATCCTTGGATTTTTAGCTTTCATTGGACACCTCATTTGTCATTCTACCTGGTATAATGACAGAGAAGTTATATTCGCGATCGTACAGACCGACGGAAAGACAGCCTAGGTCAAATATCTCACCTTTAGTAAGATCCTTGGATCATAAGCTTTCATTTGACACCTCATTTATCATTCAAGCTGGTATAATGATGGAGGAGTTATATTCGCGGTCGTACGGACCGACGGAAAGACAGCCTAGGTCAAATATCTCACCTTTAGTACCATCCTTGGATTATAAGCTTTCATTTGACACCTCATTTGTCATTCTACCTGGTATAAAGACGTAGAAGTTATATTTGCGGTCGTACGGACCGACGGAAAGAAAGCCTAGGTCAAATATCTCACCTTTAGTACCATCCTTGGATCATAAGCTTTCATTTGACGCCTCATTTATCATTCTAGCTGGTATAATGATGGAGGAGTTACATACGCGGTCGGACGGACCGACGGACAGACCGCCTAGGTCAAATATCTCACCTTTAGTACCATCCTGGGATTATCAGCTTTCATTTGACACCTCCTTTGTCATTCTACCTGGTATAATGACAGAGAAGTTATATTCGCGGTCGTACGGACCGAGGGAAAGACAGCCTAGGTCAAATATCTCACCTTTAGTACCATCCTTGGATCATAAGCTTTCATTTGACACCTCATTGGTAATTCTACCTGGTATAATGACGGAGAAGTTATATTCGCGGTCGTACGGACCGACGGAAAAACAACCTAGGTCAAAGATCTCACTTTTGTACCATCCTTGAATCATAAGCTTTCATTTGACACCTCATTTGTCATTCTACCTGGTATAATGACGGAGAAGTTATACTCGCGGTCGTACGGACCGACGGAAAGACAACCTAGGTCAAATATCTCACCTTTAGTACCATCCTTGGATCATAAGCTTTCATTAGACGCCTCATTTATTATTCTAGCTGGTATAATGATGGAGGAGTTATATTCGCGGTCGTACGGACCGACGGAAAGACAGCCTAGGTCAAATTACTCACCTTTAGTACCATCCTTGGATTATAAGCTTTCATTTGACACCTCATTTGTCATTCTACCTGGTATAAAGGCGTAAAAGTTATATTTGCGGTCGTACGGACCGACGGAAAGAAAGCCTAGGTCAAATATCTCACCTTTAGTACCATCCTTGGATCATAAGTTTTCATTTGACGCCTCATTTATCATTCTAGCTGGTATAATGATGGAGGAGTTATATACGCGGTCGGACGGACCGACGGACAGACCGCCTAGGTCAAATATCTCACCTTTAGTACCATCCTGGGATTATCAGCTTTCATTTGACACCTCCTTTGTCATTCTACCTGGTATAATGACAGAGAAGTTATATTCGCGGTCGTACGGACCGACGGAAAGACAGCCTAGGTCAAATATCTCACCTTTAGTACCATCCTTGGATCATAAGCTTTCATTTGACACCTCATTTGTAATTCTACCTGGTATAATGACGGAGAAGTTATATTCGCGGTCGTACGGACCGACGGAAAAACAACCTAGGTCAAAGATCTCACCTTTAGTACCATCCTTGAATCATAAGCTTTCATTTGACACCTCATTTGTCATTCTACCTGGTATAATGACGGAGAAGTTATACTCGCGGTCGTACGGACCGACGGAAAGACAGCCTAGGTCAAATATCTCACCTTTAGTACCATCCTTGGATCATAAGCTTTCATTAGACGCCTCATTTATTATTCTAGCTGGTATAATGATGGAGGAGTTATATTCGCGGTCGGACGGACCGACGGAAAGACAGCCTAGGTCAAATATCTCACCTTCAGTACCATCCTTGGATTATAAGCTTTCATTTGACACCTCATTTGTCATTCTACCTGGTATAATGACGGAGGAGTTATATTCGCCGTACCGTTATATTATATTCGTCGTACGGACCGACGGAAAGACAGCCTAGGTCAAATATCTCACCTTTAGTACCATCCTTGGATTATAAGCTTTCATTTGACACCTCATTTGTCATTCTACCTGGTATAATGATGGAGGAGGTATATTCGCGGTCGGACAGACCGACGGACAGACCGCCAAGGTCAAATATATCACCTTTAGTACCATCCTTGTAATATCAGCTTTCTGTTGACACCTCATTTGTCATTCTAGCTGGTATATTGACGGAGGAGTTGTGATTACAGGCAGACGGACGGACAGACGGACGTGGATAATACAAAGTTTTCACATTTTTTCAAAATTGGGTGAAAACAACATGATGCCAGAATGATTTGTTGATGAAAATAATATATACATTCTCAAATTGCCTATTTTTCGGTGTGGATAATATTGTATTCTACAGTGATGCCAAATTTCTGATGCCAAAATGATTGATAATGAAAGTGGGATATACGTTTTCATGTATATAGCGGCAGCGACAAAACGGTAAAACACTGAACTAAATGTATATAATATTTTCACTGTACCATCATTTTGGACTCAAACATTTTATGGAATAAACTTATATAACTTAGTAAGGGATAAACAAAGAAAGCTGATATATTAAAGTAACATCAAGAAATCAAATCTCTAACTACCGAGTTGATTAGACTTCTGGTAACAAGTGCAGGAAAAAAGTTATTAAGGTAGTGTAAAGTGGCATCAATATACAGATGCCACTTTGCAAGACGATGCCAAATCGATGGTAAATGCATAATGTATCGATGCCAAATTGATAGTAGGATGTATATATATATATATATATATATATATATATATATATATATATATATATATATATATATATATATATATATATAACAGGTATATAATATTTGCTGAACAGTTAGGAAACAAGGCTGAAATATTGGGGTAGCAGCAATCTCAAAGAAAACTCTTTATAATAGTTCCAATTCAGTTAGCCTATTTGTTAAATACTGTCTATTTATGATTGTAGTTTCCCTGATGATGAAAATAAACATTTTCGAAAGCTTGGAACTATTATAAAGAGTTTTCTTTGAGATTGCTGCTACCCCAATATTTCAGCCTTGTTTTATATATATATATATATATATATATATATATATATATATATATATATATATATATATATATATATATATATATATAAGATGTAGATCCTTGAAACACACTCAGTGATCAAAGGATCCAAGGTTAATGGTTTGACGACCACTCGTACGAAATCAAACAGATGAAATAGAGAATGTGGAAAAAATCCCCTTACGAACAATTCACACATCCACCATTTCGGGTGGATAAGATAATATATATATATATATATATATATAATAATAAGATATATATATATATATATATATATATATATATATATATATATATATATATATATATATATATATATATATATATATATATCAAGCAGTGATTCTTGAGGATGCAGTCTATTTTGGCCCACAAGACAAAGAAAACTCTTTGACTTACTGTCAAGCTTTCGAATTTATTTTAATTCTTTTTCAAGACATCTGTTGACAAAAATATACAAATATAAAAATTATGTAGGTACTTACAATTTTCTTAATTACTTACTAGTCATGAGATTACATTGAAAAAATTTGAAACTTTACCAAAAGGACAATTATGCACATAGGTATGAAAAATTATTTTTAAAAACTTCCGTTATGTTGTCATGTTTGAAATATGTCATGAAATATGTAAAGTGTATACACTTTATATAGGAGGAAAGTAAAACTAGTAACAACATATTTTTTATTTTTTATTAGATTTTATTAGATTGATCTATGAAAAAAAAATTAATAACATCAAACCCAATTAGTCCAGTCATTTTTTAAAGCATGTATATAAATTTTAATGTTGGATTATATGATAGAAAATCAGATTATGATGTACTAATTTTTTTGTTGATATGCTAATATGTAACAATAAATGTTACTTAATTTGTCTATATCTGATTTTCTATTTATACATTTTTTATTTTTCTGTATATGTGTCATTTCTATAAATAACCTTTTCTGCTCATTTTTTACCCTCTGTAGGATTGACGCT
Source organism: Diabrotica virgifera virgifera (assembly GCF_917563875.1). Taxonomy (NCBI): domain Eukaryota; kingdom Metazoa; phylum Arthropoda; class Insecta; order Coleoptera; family Chrysomelidae; genus Diabrotica; species Diabrotica virgifera. Next base: position 123,793,594 of record NC_065449.1, read on the forward strand.
TGTGAAAAATTAAATGTATGATTTAAATTAATCGAGTGGTCGGCTAATGCACAAGCTTGTGATTTATTTGTGTTAATATCACTTCTGTGAGATATTATTCTACTGTGCAATGTACGAGAAGTTTTTATTTATAATGTGCAATTTTACAAAAAAATTAGTACATCATAATCTGATTTTCTATCAAATAATCCAACATTAAAATTTATATACATGCTTTAAAAAATGACTGGACTAATTGGGTTTGATGTTATTAATTTTTTTTTCATAGATCAATCTAATAAAATCTAATAAAAAATAAAAAATATGTTGTTACTAGTTTTACTTTCCTCCTATATAAAGTGTATACACTTTACATATTTCATGACATATTTCAAACATGACAACATAACTGAAGTTTTTAAAAATAATTTTTCATACCTATGTGCATAATTGTCCTTTTGGTAAAGTTTCAAATTTTTTCAATGTAATCTCATGACTAGTAAGTAATTAAGAAAATTGTAAGTACCTACATAATTTTTATATTTGTATATTTTTGTCAACAGATGTCTTGAAAAAGAATTAAAATAAATTCGAAAGCTTGACAGTAAGTCAAAGAGTTTTCTTTGTCTTGTGGGCCAAAATAGACTGCATCCTCAAGAATCACAGCTTGATATTTGAATATACAGTCAAGAATACCATAATCTTATATATATATATATATATATATATATATATATATATATATATATATATATATATATATATATATATATATATATATATATATATATATATACCGAAATGGTGGATGTGTGAATTGTTCGTAAGGGGATTTTTCCACATTCTCTATTTCATCTATTTATATATATATATATATTTACTCCCAGCGTATGAAGTGAGCCACATATCAAAAGAAACTGCGGTTGAAGTGAGGTCCTGTACAAAGTGAGGTCCAGTATACGGACCTCACTTAGTCAATCAATGTAAGACTTTTTCGTAGACATGTACTGATAGCAAACACTGTTTTTTTACAAAAAAAAGTGGGACCTCACTTTGTATGGTCCACATCAATTTTTAGTTCAGAGATTTTCCGCATAGAGGCGCTGACTTTGGCGTATATTTTCTAACCATGTATATTCTATGCCCTGTTGAATAACTTACGATACACATAGTGAGGACCATACAACTGGCAACATCTGTTCAACCAATCTTTAAACCAGTGGATCGTCGCATAAATTCAAACAGTACAAAAATGTTTAATACTTTAATCCTTTTTGAGAGCGTAGGCGCAAAATTTCGGTTGAGTTCTTTTTAAACGCATTTATTTTTTTCGAATCCTGAGATAACTAATAGGTATTTTAAAAAAATTTAAACTCAAAATAGAAAACTACATTATTCCCGAGGGCAGATAGTCCCTTATAATGAAAAAAAAATTTCTTTTGAATGATATATTTAAAATTAAAAATCAGACTATGTTTTTTCACCCCTGTGACTTATTAAAATAAATATTATAGAAGTTCTCAAGGACTTTCGACCATGGATAATACAGTAATATTTCTTTCTGCGTTTAAATTTTTCAAAAATACTTAAGGTTTTCTCAGTATTCGAAAAAAATGAACGCATTTAAAAATAATTCGAGCGAAATTTTTGAGCATATGCTCTCAGAAAGGCTTAAAATAATATAAATTTTTGTAATCAGTATTTCAATAGTTATTTATGATATAAGTGTTAAAAGTACACGTTTAAGGCACGCATGTGAAAGTTTGCAGAATGAGCGACAGCGAGTTCTGCAATTCACATGAGTGCCTTAAAAATGTACTTTTTAATACGCATATCATACAATATTTTTTCTACAAACGTAATTACAGGACAATATCTACAAAAACTACTAAAATTTTTTATTTCATTAGTAGTTCCAAAATGACACAAAATCTAGGCATCTGATAAAAAAGTTTATTTGAAGAAAGTGTATTTTTTTGTTCTTCTTAATGGCGGTACAGACTCGTTTTTTTAATATTGTGTTTATTTACAGAGTAATTTCCAAATATTAATATATTTTTCAAATTGGGCTCTGTACCGCCATTCTTTATTGTATTACAAATACGTGTGCCAAATATCTCGAAAAAATATTCAAAATTACAGCCTCAATCTTGGAACGCGTTTTGGCTACCTGTTGATCGCTACTGTATCACCTTAAAAATAAATTCGATAAACCAATTCATCATTTATTGCCATCAAAAAATTTCAGTAGGTAGTATTTTTTAACACGTTTGTATAATACTTTTCATTTCCTAAGAATTATGTATTATTTAAAAATTACATAATGGAGATTCCTAATCGTATTTCGGTATTCACATTTCATACAAGAGTCTCAAAGTACTCAAGTATAAACAATTTTTAGATGATTTTGGGAATATCGATTTCAAGCAGATCACTTACCTTTTTATGTAAATATTCATGTGTTTCATAAAAGCTGATGTGACACTTTCGTCCAGTTCTTTATTAGTAAATAAAAGTTGAATTATGGTTGTTTGGGTTAATAATTACTTCGCATATTATTTATAATACATATAGTAGGGGAGCAAAGTATGCTAAATGTGCAGTCACTCGAGCGCTTAGGGGACCTATTGGGTTGTGATTATTAGGTTCTAAAACCAAAAAAGTTAAGTAAAATTTTCCATTTTAGTGGGGACTTTCCATATTTTAATTTAATTTTCCATTTCCAACACCCGTTTTCTCCGATTATAGCGCCACCTATCCATAATTAGAAAAAATGTTTCGAATAAAAAATGCTTATTTTTACGCAAAGAATCCAAATCTGTAATAAAAAAATAGGGGTTCCTATTTAAGAATTTAAAGTAACCCCCCCCCCATCTCCGTGGGGGTCGTGTTTAGTATCATTCGATAGATTTCAGAAAAAATATTCAGAAATTGTAGTGTATTACCTATAAGAAGTTACCGTTAAGCCGGGTCCAGACTATGTAACAAAACATGTTAAATAACAAAGTTTTGTAACTTGTTACAAAATTTTAAATAAAAGAGTTTTAAAACACAGTGTTGTATAACATTTTTCTGGTTATATAGCATGTTTTATGTTATCTAACAGATGTCGGTAAACATCAAAGAAAGTTATAAAACCGCACCGCGACTGATCTACACCTAAAAACATGTTATTGAAACATTTCTCTGGCATAGTACGCGAGCAGCAACCGTTGGAGTCATATCGCCTTGTTAATTCTCGAGTGATTGTGCTAGATTTTTCTTTGCTCTGTTCACGTAGGGTTATTTACGCGATGAAATTGTCGAAAGAACTGACTACTCATTTAATTGAGCTATTTCGTAAGTAACGAGTATTATGGGATTGCTGTGGGATGAGCTACATTTATTGATTTAAAAAACAAATAAAAAACACGATGAATAGACTGAAATAGAAGTGAAAATAGATACAGAAACTATAATTAAAACTAATGCACGTACGCCTATAACTCAAGACAACAAATGAAAAGCAGTACGCGGAACCTTAACAGCAAATCGGTGCAAATCAACTCTAAATTTGACATAAATAATATTCTCTACAGAGCAGAGTGTTCAGACATAAAACTTTAACATTCACTTCATTCGCTACACAGATGCAGACTACTTCATCAGGTACTCAAACAGGCACTCAATCATACAATATATCTGAGCCTTTCTATTCCGTCCACTACATCTACATCCGCTACTTCTCCAGCTACACCAATTCAAACAGACAGTGACACTCAATCATGAACAGGTGAAGAAGATAATACTGAGGAATTAAATTTTACAGAAATGTTATACTTCCTCTCTGAAACAATGAGTAAAAAGTTTAAAAAATATACTTTGCTAATAATATAACTGTTAATCTTTCTCTTACTGGAATTGCATCTCGAAATGTCTTTCCTGCCTATTTTATGGCCGATTTCATTTATAAGAATTTCAAAATCAGAACTTTCTATTCTTAAGAAGCTTTTAAAACTGCCATCACATTTAATGTGCCCTGTCGATGGGTCTATGTTATCTCTTTCCAGATCAGCTAAAAGAGCTGTACCACTACCTATATTTTGCTCGAGCTGCTAATGAAGGACACACCCAAAATATTAATTTAACACGCCCGTGTCGCCTCCACAATATTATACAAGCTGCTGTTGCTATGAAGAGATCCTCCATACTTATATGACGCAATTTTATATACTACCTAACCTACCAGCTATCCATCTAAAATGCTGCAAAATTTATGCGCATGTTGTTGTTTTGTTTTTGTTATATAGTCTGGATACTCATGCTATATATAACAAGTTACATAACAAAGTTGTACAACTTTGTTGTACAACTTTGTTATTAGCATGTTTTGTTACATAGTCTAGACCCGGCTTTAAAAGTTCCCCGTTTCAGGAAAAAATATTGTCTGAGTGACTAGTGACCTAGTGGGTAGACCTCGGATAAACTCGGATTCGTAAAGCAGAGGTTTAGATTTCAAATCCGGGGTGTGGATCTCCGATTTTTTTTATTTATGTTACTGCATTCATGTCTATAGACAATGTTGCAATCTATTATGAGCACAATAAAAAAATATAGTAATAAAATAATAAATAAATATTTCAAAAAAAAAACAAGAAAAAAAATACAATCACTGGAAGCGAAACTAAACAATACGGAAGAAATATAATATAACCACTGGATTCGGAACTGGATATGGAACTGGATAATATTAGAAAACTGATATTATAATATGTAAGCACTACGAGCCTAGTAGGCCCATGGCTTGATGTACTATTCTTTTCCACTCCCTTTTGTCAGTCGCTTTTCTTTCCCAGTTCCTTAAGTTAATTCTTCTCATATCTTCTCTAGCTCCATTACTCCATCGTGACCTCGGTCTTCCTCTTCGTCTTTTCCCTGCCATTGCACTAGATAGTACCATTCTGGGAATTCTAGATGGAATCATCCTCTGCACATGGCCCAACCATCTAAGTCTTTGCGCCTTAATTACTGCTAGTATGTTAGGATCTTGATAGAGCTCAGTTAGTTCCTTATTTGTTCTTCTTACCCATTGTCCATTTAAGTTTTTCGCACCAAAGATTTTGTGCAGTATTTTCCTCTCCCAAACTAATAACAATTCTTGATGTTTTTTTGTTGTGACCCATGTTTCAGAAGCATACGTTACTATCGGCCTTATTACGGTCTTGTAAGTTCTTAGTTTTGCTCTTCGTGATATATTTTTACTTCTTAACAACCCATTAAAAGCAAATATAGCGCGGTTGCCCGACATAATTCTCTTTTGTATTTCTTCTTCACAGTTAGGATCACTTGTGAAGACAGTTCCTAAGTACTCAAATCTCTCAACTTCTTCGAATTTATACTGTGTTCCCTTCGCTGTTGTCATTGTTATGTATTGCCCCCGAACGAATTGCTTATTTGTTCATTCCATATACTTTGTTTTTGCTTCATTTATATACCATCCTTTGGTTGCTGCCCTCTCCTCGAGTTTCATGACTGTTTCTAGAAGTTCTATTTTGCTCCTAGCCAAGATTACCAAATCGTCTGCGAATGCCAAGCACTAATGTTTTTTGTGGTAGATCAGACCTGTTCTATTAATGTTTGCTTCCTGTATAACCTTTTCTAGTAATATGCTAAACATTATAGACGATAATGGATCACCCTGCCGCACTCCTTGTTTGACCTCAAAGCTTTCTGTTATAGTATTGTTTATCTTGACTTTATTATACTGATATATCATACTGATATTGTTTAAAAACACTAATAATATTGATATAAAATGTTAATCAATTTTATTTATTGTTATAAGAATCAAAGGTAAATATGATTAGGCGAATTCGCAGTCAATATCCCAACCACACACACATGTTGCAATCTATTTCAATACGGTTTATAGTACAAACTATACATTTAATATCAAAATAGTGGGATATATTTTTTTAGTTGAGGACACTTGGTCACATTGCATTGTTTCAAGATAAGGTGAAATATCTTCAATAAATGGAAAAAAGCATGTATGTCATATATTATAATACTTTCTATACTCTTAATATGTAGTCTCGTATAAATTTGTAGTGACATGATTTTAAGTATAAGAACAAGAAGCTTGCAACAATTTTCAGAGAAAATAGAAAACTAAAACTATTTTAAAATGATTATTCGAAATAAAACATATGCACATATTCACTGTATTTGCCATCTAGTGGAATAACTGTAAAATTAAGTCAGTAAAAAAGGTACATTAAGTTTAATTAAATTAAGTAAATCATCTTGTATACTAAAGTTAAGGTTGGAAAATTGTCGTTTCAAAATGAAAATCGACAGGGGCAACAGTACTTATACTAAAATACACTCTGTATAGATAATTATGTCAATGTTAATAATGCTGGATAGAGAATTGAATATCCATTCAAATGAGCTAGCACACGCCCCTATTCCCTATTTAAAAATAAGGGATGGTGGAAATGGAAGGGAGGGGGTTGAAAAATGACAGATATGTATGTACCGTAAAAACTGTGTTCCCCTTAGATCAAAAGTCGGGCTTTTATATTTATATGTTAAGTTCAATATAAATTTCACATAACTGAACTATCACTGTATCCTCCATTTTGATTATTATTGTTCTCAACTAACGCTATTTTCAAAATTCTTGCTTTCCTATCCACCTTTAATGTAAATTATTAAAAAATATAAAATATTTCTTTATTAACGCTAGTCTCCGATAAGGCTACCGTGATTTAATGCTGAGGTACTAAAATGTTATAAAATTAACAAACAGTACGAGCAAGAACAAAGAGTCCAGATCCTTCTTATAACTACAAGTGACTGAAACATCGAAACAATAATAATTCTTACTGGGTTATACAGAAAAAGGCAGTAGAAATGATTAATCTCATATTTATCGACAACACTGTATGGTCCTCACTTGATGAGCTGTAAGGAAATATACACGTAAAGTTGTCCTCACTTTGTGCGCATAACGAAAAAGTATATACAGTCTCACTTTAATAGCTGCGTATAATGGCCTCACTTGGGTGGCAATATACTTGAACAATACGGGACACATATACGTAATTTTTTTTGTGTATACTCGTCATTTTTTAATTGCTATTTACTTGTCAAGGTCACTATGAAGAGTTGAAACGGTTATGTCTACGTTTTCTACCGGTCCTCACTAAGTGCGCGTAATGTCAGGACCTCACTTTGATATCTGTGCATAAATATATATATATATATATATATATATATATATATATATATATATATATATATATATATATATATATATATATATATATATATATATATTGATACATGTATCCATGTGACTTCCAAAGTAGATTCTCGTAATACGTTGTTACTTCATATATACCGTTATGACTTCCGATTTCGGAAGTCACAACGTTTTGCCTATATTTTTACGAATTTGGCTACTAGATGGTATCAGAAGGCTTATATTAAAAATTTCGCTGGAAGTCATATCGTATCTAACATACTCATAAGATCAGATTTTAGTTCGACGGTACATCACCAGCGCTAGTGTCGCTCCCGTGCTACTATACAGGTTATGTACACAACGCGTAGCGTCTTCCGTATACCACACCGCTCGGTGTGACTTCCGTTTTTTGGCAACCCTGTGTAACGGTTTCCAGACATTTATCTATTGTATATTCGCGGTCCTAATCGTACTTAGTATTTTGTGTATGAAACATGAATAATTTCATACTTTTGTGTTAACATTAATAATAGCTTTCTTTTAAATCTGCTTTACTTTTAAAGTTAGCCTTAAATGAAGCTAATTATATCTCTATAAATATATATTATCTGTACTTATTTTAGTCTATAATATTTACTTACCTATTTATTTATAGAAATTCATTTTTCTCGTGTTTTTGTTTACTTCCTTTTTTACAATGAACTTCTAATTCAATCTTCACTCACCGGCACGAAAAACGGGCAACCAAAAAATTGGTAATTTTTGATGTCTCGTATCTCCTAAACCTGTTGTCCGATTTAAGTAAATTTTTAATATGTTATAGCCTTATTCTTTAACAATATCGCTATAATAATATTGTTGATAGGCATGTAAATTTTATTGTATACCAAGTGTACCCCATCAAACTGGGTTTTTTTGTCAATTTTCACAACACCCTGTGGAATATTCTAGCCTTTATAAAATATTGAAATTAAAACCCAACTATAGCCCCAGGTTTTCTTAACATTCTGTTTTTTTTATTTATTCGCTTACGTTGGATAATAAAAAAGTTATGGACTTTAACAACTGGCCATGTTCTTTATCAATACAGGGTGTTTCTAAATAATTGGGACTGACTTTAAGGGGCAATTCTGCATGAAAAAATAATGATTGTTTGGCAAAAGACTTTTATTTTTGCAATCATTATTTTTTCATGCAGAATTACCCCTTAAAGTTTGTCGCATTTATTTAGAAACACCATGTATCGATAAAGAACATGGCTAGTTGTTAAAGTAACTAACTTTTTTATTATCCAACATAAGCGAATGAATAAAAAAACAGAATGTTAAGAAAACCTGGGGCTATAGCTGGGTTTTAATTTCAATATTGTATAAAGGCTAGAATATTCCACAGGCTGTTGTGGAAATTGAGAAAAAACCCCAGTTTGATTGGTACGCCTGGTATTCGGTATATAATGATAACTTACATGTCTAGAAATAATATTATTACAGCGATATTGTTAAAGACTAAGGCTATAATATATTAAAAAAATACTTAAATCGGACAATAGGTTTAGAAGATACGAGCCATCAAAATGACCCATTTTTTGGGGTGCCCGTTTTTCGTGCCGGTGAGTATATCTATTAAATAATCTAAATTAATTTTAAAAATCTTATTAAAAGCTTAAGGTGATACAGTAGCGATCAACAGGTAGCCAAAACGCGTTCCAAGATTGCGACTGTAATTTTGAATATTTTTTCGACGTATTTGGCACACGTATTCGTAATATAATAAAGAATGGCGGTACAGAGCCCAATTTGGGAAATATGTTAGTATCTGGAAATTACTCTATAATTACATACAATATTAAAAAAATGAGCCCGTACCGCCATTAAAAAGAAAAAAAATACACTTTCTTTAAATAAACTTTTTTATCCGATGCCTAGATCTTGTGTCATTTTGGAACTACTAATGGAATAAAAAATTTTAGTAGTTCCAAAATGACACAAAATCTAGGCATCGGATAAAAAAAGTTTATTTTCTTGTTCTTCTTAATTGCCGTACAGGCTCTTTTTTTTAATATTGTATTTAATTACAGAGTAATTTCCACATATTAATATATTTTTCAAATTGGGGTCTGTACCGCCATTCTTTATTATATATTACGAATACGTGTGCCAAATATCTCGAAAAAATATTCAAGATTACAGCCGCAATCTTGGAACGCGTTTTCGCTACCTGTTAATCGCTACTGTTTCCTCATAAATACAAGAAATGTAGGTAAATGTTCTCATTTAACGAAATTTCCGAAAATTGTGTATTTTTTGGACCCAAGTAGGCTGAAAAATAGATTTTATAGGTTTTGTTATTTCGAAAGTAATAAAACGTGTAAAAATATACAAAAAAATTGAATGTACAATTACAATTGATTGTAATTAAATACACGATAAAATGAATCAAGAGCGATAAAAAGTTTAAAGTAATAAATTCTAGTAATAATATAAAATACAGTAAACTCTCTCTTAAGGGGGTAGGCGCAAAATCTCTGTCCAATGCTATTTAAATACATTTATTTTTTTTGAATCCTGAGAAAACTAATAAATATTTTTTAAAACATACACCCAGAATGAAAGATAACATTATTACGGGGGACCGAAAGTCCCTTAGAATTAAAAAAAGTTTCTTTTGAATGAAATATTCGAAATTAAAAATCACACTAACTTTTCTCTTGTTTTTTCATCCCATTATCTTTATTAAAATAAACATATATTAGGTATATAAGTTATTAAAATAAACATTATATAAGTTTTCAGGGACTTTCTGCCCTCGGTAATAATGTAAGCTTCCATTCTGCGTTTAAATTTTTCAAAAATACTTATTAGTTTTCTCAGAATTCGAAAAAAATTAATGCATTTAATTAGCACTGGACCAAGATTTTGCGCCTATCCCCAACGAGCACCTCCTCTATACGGACGGTATTTAAAACAAAATTCATTTGCCGATATATTGAGCCTGTATTCTTCCGGACAATCCCTTAAAATGATGTGTACCTAAATGAAAAAAAAATACATAGGTATTTTTTCCAAATATTTTAGAATACAAAACTACAATATTTATATTTTATTATTTCAAATTAACACAGAGATGACAACGAGTGATATTTGATAACTCTTTACCTTATCAGCAGTAGGTAATAAAAATCTGGTTCTTAGTGTGGGATCGGTCATTAAAATATTTTGTGTGACGGTCATTAAAAGAAATGTGACACCATAACGCGTTGCTCTAATAATACTTTAACATTGATATTATGTTGTGACTAAAAATGTTAACGGAATATCTGCTTGATTGAACATATCCAATAAAAATTGTATTTTCTTTTAAAAATGTTTGGGATTGAAGGGAGACTTTGACTGTATGATAAAACAATAATTATACAAACAAAACAGTCAAAACAAACATAATTATCAAGATTTTTGCTGTAAACTCGTGGAGAAATACATTAAATTAATAGAGATCGGGAAAGATGCACTTAAAAAACCTTAAATTATGCAAAAAACAGTTGAATTGAAATATGCACTAAAATATTATGCTTTTATGCATTTATAAAAAACGCAATAATAATTATTATTGGTGTATTGAAAGTAGGTATTCCAGGTTGTATCTTAGTCGATAGGAAAAATATTCTGATTCGTTTTTTACGATCTTACGGAGATAGTATAGTTCATTAACGGTTTTTGCTCCAAATTTTAAAGAACGGATTGACGTGAAATTTAGCTTACACATAGGACCCGTGTAAAAGAAAAAAGTGAAAAGAAAACTTTGCCCTGGGGGTTGAGTTTCTCCTCTAATCGGAGGGGAAAAATATACGTTCAAAATAAGTTCGGAAATGGATAAACACACTAATTCTAAGCAACTTCTGTTATATAGAATTTTTCACTAAGTTAATACTTTTTGAGTTATTGGCTAGTCGATATGTCAATTTTTCAACAAAAAACACTTTTATACGGTTTTTTGCCAATAACTCAAAAAGTAAGTAGGTATGTTATCGGGAAAAACATTAAAAATATAGCTTATAAAGTAACAAAATTAATGTACGTATAACTTTTTAGAATCAGTAGAAGCAAAGTTGTAGCTTTGTAGCTAATGTAAAACAGGAAACAGGTTCATATTCGTCAAATTTAAAAATGAATAATTTCACGTGAAATAACCAAAAAATGATAGCAACTAAAAAATGATACACTGTTCTGAGAAAATTTATTACAACTTTTTAAAGTTTTAAAAAAATCTTTTTTATGTTTTCTAAAAAAGTTTCTAGCGTTAAAATTAAGAAAGATACTTTCAAAATAAAGTAGGTCCTATTTTTCTTAAAAAACTCCGAAAATCACCACTTAATTCGGGCTAAGTAAAGGGCTAATTTTTGAAAAAATTGGGTTTTAAAGTAAAATTGTTTAAATTTTGAAAGAGATGCTTTTTTTTCAAAATGACATAAAATTTATTAGTGCTACCAAAAATTACAAAGTGTAAAAAATGTAGGTTTTACTTTTCTGAATATTTAGGATTATGTTTTTTTTTTGAGACAAATATTGGTTAAGATAATATGGCTGTTCAAAATTGGCATACACAGTTGGTTAGTGACTAGTTCAATCCCTTTCAATTACATCCCCTTCAAAAATAAGCACTTTGAACCAATGAAGCTTACAGATCATATTTATAAACAATACATACACGAGTAAATCAACTTGTGAAGTGGTGACGATAAATTTTATTTGCTAACTTCCTTAATTTAATGCTAAAAACTTTTTAACCTTTTTTTAAACATTACAAAAAAGTTGTAATGAATGTTCCCCAAAAAGTGGTTTAGTTTTTGACACTTCACGTTGGAATATTCAATTTGAAATTTGACGTGTATGAACCTATTTGTCATTAGTTACAACTCTTCTTTTACTGGGTCTAGGGATCTCATACATAAGTACACCATTTTTTTATGGGCTGTATTTTTCTTAAGAATGATTTTTTCGATAAGATACTTTTTTTTTAAGTTAATTGCAAAAAAACCGTTAAAATGTGTTTTTTTTTGTTGAAAAATGAACAAAAAAGAACAATAGTTCCTTAGAATTAGTCAGTTAATCCATTTCCGGACTTATTTTAAACGTATATTTTTTCATCCCTAGACGAGGTGAAAGTCACCCCCATGGCAAAAGAAAACATCGGCACAATATCAATTTTCTTCTTTGATATGTTACCTATGTGTATGCCAAATTTCATGTCAATCTTAAGTGGTTTTTTAAAATTTATGGGTTTTGCAATATTTTACCGTCAGCGAACGGACTAATAGAAGAGGATCCGATATAAGGCCGATCTGCATCGATCTATTTAATGGATAACAATAATTATTGGATATGTAATTTAGTATGTTAACAATTATAAAAAACAAGGGGTGCATGATCTAATTTTCTTCTGACTATAATCAATTAATAATAATTAATAAATGACTTTTATCTACTCTATGTCATATTATATATAAATTTTTAGTTTGTGAAAACTGTCATTATAGATAGCAGTGCTTTAAAGTAAACATGAAGTAACAATGTATTTTAAATGGGATTTACTTTTTCTCACTGTTTTTAACACACTTTCATATAATCAAATATTCTTTCTTAACTTTCGCGTTTCATGGTGATGACATCTTCTTCTTCTTCAAGTGCCATCTCCGCGACGGAGGTCGGCAATCATCATAGCTATTCGGACCTTGGAGACGGCTGCTCTGAAAAGTTCGTTTGATGTACATCCGTACCATTCTCTCAGGTTGCGCAACCACGATATTCTGCGTCTCCCTATGCTTCTTTTTCCTTGAATCTTTCCCTGCATAATGAGTTGGAGCAAGTTGTATCTCTCTCCACGTGTAATATGTCCGAGATATTCCAATTTTCTGGTTTTAATTGTATTTAAGACTTCCATTTCTTTATTCACCTTTCTCAGAACCTCTTTGTTTGTGACGTGTTCTGTCCATGATATTTTTAGAATTCTTCTATATACCCACATCTCGAATGATTCCAGTTTTTTCATTGATGCCGCTTTCAAGGTCCAAGCTTCCATTCCGTAAAACAGAGTCGAGAAAACGTAGCACCTAGCCAACAAGAGCACAAGAGAGGTGATGACATAATGAGCAATAAATTACAAAAAAAAAAAAATTTGACAGTTTTGTGGTTTGAAAGAAATTAGAATTTTTATATGTCAAAGTTCTAAAAATTGTAGAATAGAAATGAATTCCAGTGACGAAGAGTTACAGTATTTTTATTTGTTTATCGTAGATAAAATATTGTATGAAATTGTGCGTGAAGTACTTTTTGCGAACTTACGCGGTGTATAGCACTCGCTCCGTTTCATAAATAACTATTTTCATATATATAAAAAAAGTGTTTCGACCCGGGTAAATATTATTCCAGATTTTCAGATTTGGGCACAGAGTTGGATTGTTGGGGCATATATGGAGAGCAGGTAGCGCAACAACTATAAACTTAATTTTACAATGGAGACCCGGAGTTAGAAGGAGACGCGGAGGAACTAGAATAAATGGTTACAGGAATTAAAGGAAGATTTATATAGGGCAGGAATTAGAGACTAGCAGAAAAAGAAAGAGGATAGAAAGAAATGGAGAAGCATAGTCAATAGTATCGAGTAGCAGATTGGGAAAAATCTGCTCGAAAAAGATGGATCTAGATAGCTTTTTAGCGGCTAATCCCCACCTGGAGTGTTTAGCCATTTAATTTTTTATTACATATTATTATTGGTACATCAAAAATTAAAAGGACGGTGCCTGTAATAAAATCTAAAATATTAAAATTTTCTATAAATTCAAATTTATTTATTAACATTTTTGATATAATTTTCATAAATGAATGACTTACTATTAACACTTTTTTAATTAATTCCAATAAATCCATTTTACAGCAATAATAATATATTAATATTTTTGTAAAATAAATATCAATCATATTATCATAAATAACACAGGTTTACAAAAAAAACTAAATTTCGGGCAATTTGACGAAACCATATGACAAGGGGGTTTTTGGAGTGGCTGATCACAAATCCGGGGTCTGCTCACCTCTATCGCGTCAGGTAAGGTCATTTCAAGGTCAAATCAAGATAAATCGGCAGTCGCTCTGAAAAAGTATATTAGGGGTTCTTGGGGTCGCTGAAGACGAATCCGGAGTCCGCTGACCTCTATCTCGTCTAGTTCAACGTCATTTTAAGGTCAAATCAACATAAATTGACACAATCGCTCTGAAAGTATAGGGAGTTTTGGGGTCGCTGATCATGAAAACTGCGGTCCGTTGAGCTCTACCACGCCATGTAAAGGTCATTTCAAATCAGGAGGAGTTGACAAAATTGATTTGACCTTGAAATGGCCTTTACCTGACGTGGTTGAGCTCAACGTGCCCCAGTTTTGTGATAAGGGACCCCAAAAACACCCTAATAGACTTTTTTACAGCGATTGTGTTGATTTATCTTGATTTGACCTCGAAATGACCTTCAGCTAGACGTGATAGAGGTCAGCGGATCCTGGATTCGTTATAAGCGTCCCCAAAAACCTCCTAATATACTTTTTTAGAGCGACTGTCGATTTATCTTGATTTGTCCTTGAAATAACCTTTACCTGACGTGATAGAGGTTAGTGAACCCCGGATTCGTAACCAGCGACCCCAAAAACCCCCTAGCCATATGGTTTCGTCAAATAGTCCGAAATGTATTTTTTTGTAAACCTGTATAATCAAAAGAATATCAATATTTTAATTTAAATAGACAACTTTAAAACACAGACAACTGTATTCACAGTAAAAGTTTCAAAAGATCACACATTACGCTCAAAATAGGAGGTAAATCTAGCAGACAAGTCGTTGTGACTTCCAAAATATGACAACACCGCTGGAAGTGACAACGCGCCTTGAACTACCCTATATATGGAAGCCATAACTTATGCTGTACGCTTCGGTATATACGTATATATATACAAAATTTATTTTGGTAAATTCTTTCCCCTCAATAGGTAGACCCATTTTATAAGCCCCCCTTTTACCAAATACACAATTTTAAAAAAATAATTCCTAGTAGAAAAGGTGGAAGTCGGACAGCCTCTTCTGTATACCGGAAGTCACAACTTAACGTGCATCAATATATATATATATATATATATATATATATATATATATATATATATATATATATATATTGTTATATTTCTATTTGATATGAAAATTAAAATTTGATAATTATAGACAAAATTCAATTTAATATAAAATATTTTCAATTTTCTCAACCACGGGCATATAAATTTAGAACAGCCTGTATACAACAAATTGTTATATTTAATTTTAAGAAGTGATTAAATAAGACTCAAGTGAAATCGATAATAGGTAATTATGTTTGTTCGCGGAAGGATCGATCATTAGCCGATGCTAAATAAGACTAAGTGGAAATAGAGAATAGGTCATTAAAATTTGTATATAGTAGAAAGTAATTTTAGAATGGGAATTAACTATTTTCTTTGAAATTCATTAAGCATATTTAGAAAGTTTAAAAATTGGTTTTGAGGAATACTGCGAATGAGAGTTGGTGGTGGAATTTTGATTTGTGAATCTGGAAGGGATATTTAGAAAGTAGGGGAATGAATGACAAATAGAGAGCAGAATGTTTTGAGCTGTCGAGAAGTGAAGTCGAGTAGTAGACGGTAGTGTACGGAGAGTGAGAAAGCCGGTGTAGTTCCGTGAGTGTGGAGTATCTATCGTAGAACGAGAGGTAGGCCAGGTTGAGAGTAAAAGAATCTCCTTGAGCCAAAGAGTTCCCGGTAGCTGATTGCAGTTTCGAAAAAGGTAGAACACAGCATCACGACAGAAGCAGGAAACGAGAGCTATACGAGCTAGTTTCAGAGGAGAACATTACTGGAAGCCAGGACGAGGTTTTGATTGCAGCCAAGGATAGCAGGAAACGGGTCTTGTGTGAAGACATTCTCAGTGCACCAGAAAAAGGTCAGTCTCATTTGTTTGGACATGAATGTATGGGTTTTTCGTAGTAAATACCACATTTAAAATTGAAAAAACATAATCAATAATATCAGAAAAGCTTCATCAAACTTAAATAGAATTGTTGCTGATAAATCATAATAGTTAAATGTTAATAAAAACTTTCAATTGGAAATCAAAAGGAAATAAGATTCCCATGTATAAATGTTATGTTTAAGAATAATAAGATATAGCAAATATTAAGCAGTGATTGCCATTTAAATAAAATAAACAATATTTTGATTACAATTGTAACCCATATGTGTTATTATTTTACTCTTTTCTTTCCTATCCCGATTAGGAACCATTAAGAAATACTTAGAAGCCACGTATGTAAGTAATTAATTTTATAAAAAGCCCTGAGATTGAAAACATATTGATATGTGATCTGGTAAATTAATTAGATTATTATTAATGCATTGATTAAATTAAATGACATATAAAAATATTATCTCATATCAATAATCAAGATCATATCAACTGTCGTCCAACGTGGAGGGCATTGTAAAGTATTTCTAGTGGCAAATTTGAAGGATAGAAAGAGTAAAGCCGGTATTTGAAAATTTATATGCCTGTGGTAAAAAGTGAGATACTTACATTTGATAACATAAAATTTTAGATCTCTTTAGGTACAAATTTTACATAACTGATTTAATATTTTATTTTTACGATATTACATTTGATATATTTATTGACAATTTATAATATTTGGGTGAGAAAAAGTCGTCTTGGTAACATACTAGTAAAATTTCATATTTGGCGGGGACAGTACTTCTTGAAAACAAATGTCTGTGACAAGAAGCCAAAGCAAGGACAACAAAAAACAAAAAGAACATTCAGACCAAGAAGATATTTTAGACACGAAAATCATGGCATCAGAACAGCAAGAATTATCAGGAATAGATAAACTATTACAACTGATGCAACTCCAGTCACAAAAACTGGATGACAATCAAAGAGAAACAAAACTAGCAATGGATGAAGCAAAAAGGACAATGGATAAAAATCAGGAGGAAACAAAACTAGCAATGGATGAAGCGAAAAGGACAATGGATAAAAATCAGGAAGAAACATCAAAGAAAATGGATGAAACACAACAAAAAATGGATGAAACACAACAAAAATTGGATCAAAAAATGGATGAAACACAACAAAAAATGAAACAAGCAATAGAAGAGAACAACAAGAAAATGGAGGAACGCATAGGAAAGTATGAAAAGGAAGTAAAAGGATGTTTGACAACAATGAAAAACGAGATGAAAGAACAAGAAATGAAAATTCAAAATAAAATAAAGGAGATAACGAATTGCCAGAAAAAAGAAATGGAAAGTTTGGAAAACAAGTTGCAAAACGCTATTCAAGCAGACATAGAAGAAGTGGAAAGAAAGATTGCGGAAATCAATACTCAACAAAATGTCGGAGAAAGAAGAGAAATGGTTATACATAGCACAGATGACGTGAAGATAAGGTTTGGCGGGGATGTAAGAAGATTACACCCAGTGCCGTTCATAAATAGCCTGAAAAAGAAAATACAACACATCGGAAATTTCGAAACAGCAAAAGAAACTATCAGAAACCCTCTCAAATATGAAGCAAGCCTATGGTTCGATAGTAAAGAAGAAGAATTCGGCAATTGGCAACAATTTGAACAAAAATTTTTGAATTATTTCTGGGGAAAGGTCCAACAATTGGAAATTAACAAGGAATTGCAAAATGGGAAATACAATGATAGGATGAGTGTATCAGAAAGGACATATGCTTTGCAAATTTACAATAATGCAAAACATTTACAATATAATTACTCATCGGAACAATTAGTCGAACTGATTGCAAGACATTTCGAGGAAACGCTGGAAGACCATATCACATTGCAAAACTACAAAGACATAGATAGTTTATGCCAATTCCTACAAATAAGAGAATCACGTCTAAGAGAAAGAAAATCAAGAAAGTCGCGAGAAGATTACAAGCCCCGAGAAACACAAGATTACAGAGATAGAAATCAAAATAGGAGGGACTATACAAGACGAGATTTTAATCCCAGAAGGGAAAACGAAAATAGAGACAACGGAAGAGGAAATTATGAACAAAGAAATAGGCAATGGAATGAGGACAGAAATCGAGAATACCAGAATAGAAACACCACACGCTCAAATCAAGAAAACAGAAATAATGGTAGACAAAATGAACAGGGATATCGAGAAAACCGAAACAGATCCGACAGACCAAGAGAAAATAGAAGAGAGGTAAATAATACCCAGACAGAAGAATATGACGGAGAGAGAAATTATGACGAAAATATAAACAACAATGAGCAACCGGCGTCTTTTCACGACGGCGCTCACTAAAAACAAAAAAACAAACAGGAATCTTTTGTCACCCCAAGGAGTTTATTAAATTGGCAGGAAACAACGAAAAGAAAAATGGAATTAATTTAAAATTTGTGGATGGATTTATCAACGAGACACCAATTAAAATTATGATAGATACTGGATCGGAAATAACATTGGTCAACAGAAAACTAATAGAAGAAGTTAACTTAACAAATTTAATTTACAAAATACCTAGGGTAAATTTAGTGGGCGCAAACAAACGGACATTGGCAACTATAAATGAAGGCATACGAGTAATGGTACGACTGGGTAAGAATATGTATGCACTACAATGTGTAATAATGCCAAATATGTCACATGACATGATAGTAGGAGTTGACGAATTGGCAGAAAAACATGTAGTGATAGATTTTAAAAATAATACGATGAAACTAACAGAAGAAAAAGAAAAGGAACAGGACAAGGAACAGCAGAAACAAAATACGGACGAATCAGGTAAAGAACAAACAGTGGAAATGAATTTGGCAACGAAGCAAGGACAAAGAAGAAAAGGGAGAAAAAGTCAGAAAAGGATAAAAGAAAATGAAACCTGTGGCTCCTCAAAAGAAGAGTTGAGCCCAGAAGAAGAAAATTTGAGAGTATCAGAAACAAAGGAAACCTGGGATTCCTCAAAAGAAGAGACGAGCTCAGGAGAAGAAGAAATAAAGCTAAAAAATGAAAGTGAAAAGAATATGATTGAAACAGTGGTATTTGAAGAGGAGGTATATGCAAACGAGGATGCGGAATGCACGGTAAACATGTGTGAAGAATCTGAAAAAAAAGACAGAAAATTGATATGTGGAGAAGGGAAAGAAAAAGAATTGCGGTTGATGTTAAGAAACTACGAAAATTTGATCAATGAGGAAAACAGAGTGGCTAAAAAGTACGAACATTCATTTGAGGTGAAAAACTTGGGAAATTTTCGATCAAAGACTTACCCGATTCCATACAAGTATCGACAAGAGGTGAAAGAAGAAATAAATAAAATGTTGGAAGATCAAATCATCGAAAGATGTGATTCACCGTATGTTAACCCGATTGTGATAGTAAAGATAAGCAATGGAGAATTGAGATTATGTTTAGATGCCAGGAATATCAACCAGCACACTGTATCACAATATGAATCACCTCTAAACATCGAGGCCATTTTTGGAAGAATCACCGGGTCACACATATTTTCGAAAATTGACTTAAAACACAGTTTTTGGTTGATACCGTTAGCTGAAAAGTGTAGAAACTACACCGCTTTTTCTATTGATGGTATTGTCTACCGGTTTAAGGTAGTGCCATTTGGATTGCAGAGTGCTTGTGCTGCACTCGTCCGAGCTCTACATACCATTTTGAATCGCCATGAAGATTTCATAGTTCATTATATCGATGATTTATTAATTTTTTCACAAGATACTCAGAGTCATCTGGAACACATAGAAATAATTCTGAAAGAATTGGACACAGCGGGATTGAAATTAAACATTGAAAAATGTCAATTTTTTCAAAAAGAAGTCATTTATTTGGGTTTTCAATTGGACACCAAAACAGTAAGATTAGCCGAAGACAGAGTCAAGCTCATAGATGAATACCCAAGACCAACGAATTTGAAAACATTGAGAGGTTTTCTTGGCACGATAAATTATTTTAAAAAGCTGATTCCCGATTTGAGCCAAAAGGAAATCCCTCTGATAAAATTGCTTAAAAAAGGAATAAAATGGAATTGGAAAGAAGAACAGGAAGAAGCTTTCGAAACATTAAAACGAGAATTCGCAAAAGGAACGAAAATATACCACCCCATTTACAATTTACCTTTTATACTCCGAACTGATGCGTCCATACAAAAATTTGCAGGAGTTCTGTCTCAAATACAAAACGACCAAGAAGTGCCGATATGTTTTATATCTCGAGTGACTAAAACACATGAGAGAAAATATAGTGTTACAGAATTGGAGTTTGCCAGTGTACTATATTGCGTAAACAAATTGAGGTTTTACTTATTGGGAGCAAAATTCACAATCGAAACAGACCATGCAGCTTTAGTACATATCATGAAGAATAGATTAGTAAATAATAGAATACATAGAGGCATTCTATTATTACAGGAGTATGATTTTGAGTTCCGATATATAAAAGGGAAAGACAACATAATAGCCGACGCTCTAACACGGGATGAGGACACCGGAAAAAAGGAAACAATTACTCTACAGGTGGGACTAAATAGATTAATACAAGAAGAAGGGATATATTCGTTAAATGAGATAAGGACAAACCAGGAAGACCTAGAGGAAAGAGAAAAAAGAAGAGCGGAAGTAGAAAATAACATATATTTTAAGAGAATAGACGGAAAGGAACTATATTTAGTGACACAGACATTGGCCGAAAAGATAATAAAGAAATTACATGAGGACAATGGGCATATCGGTAGCAGAAAAGTTTGGCTCGTTTTTAGGGAAAATTACATAAGCCGACAGGATTACCGCATTGCAAAGGAAATTACCCAGAAGTGCGATGTATGTCAAAAATATAAGAGTCGGAATTTCAAAAACGAAAATGTTGCCAAAAATATTGAAGCCCGAAACAAACTAGACATTGTAGCAATAGATATGTTAAGCGATCTAATTATGACCACTAAAAGGAACAAACATATTCTGGTAATGGTGGATGTGTTTTCAAAATACGTAAAATTATATAGTTGCCGCACCACAAAGGGGGAAGAAATATTAAGAAAAATAGACAATTTTATAGCCATAGTAGGAACACCAAAAAAGATTCTACTGGACAATGCAACGTATTTCCGAAATGATCGTTTCAAGGGACAACTTCGAGAACGAGGAATAGAGACAAATTTTGTCAGCATCAGGCATCCACAGAGTAATCCTTCGGAACGATTCATACAGGAAGTGACGAAATTTCTTCGCATTGCAACAGATGGTCAACATCGCCACTGGGACAGGAAAATGGTGGAAATAGAAAGGTATCTAAATACAATTCCGAGCACAGTAACAAAAGAGACCCCAGAATACATCATGAAGGGTGTACTGCCGATAAGGCCATGGGAAGACCAAGATCCAAAAGAATATCAACAGGTGATTGAAACCGTACAGAGAAGATTACGGCGAAGCAACGAAAAATATATCCAAAGACAGGAACAAAATAGAAAAAGAAGACCAGTGACTTTCCAAAAGGGTGAAAAAGTACTCGTGAGGGCATTACGAGTATCAAATCTTCCTGGGGGCATTTGCGCAAAGTTGATGCCTGTTTTCGAAGGCCCGTACATCGTGAATAATGAAAATGGGATAAATAGTTATGAGTTGAGGCACAGGAACTCGGAAAAGATCCGAGGAATTTATAATATTCACGATGTATACAAATATCACGAATAAAAGACAGAATTACATGAAGTAGATAGTAAGTTAGGATATAAGACGTAGATTAAAGTAAGGAAATATACAGGGAGTTGGTTTTGCCTCGAGAAAATTTATTTAAAAATGCAGATAAATTTTATCGAATACAAGGCGGGGATTTGTTATATTTCTATTTGATATGAAAATTAAAATTTGATAATTATAGACAAAATTCAATTTAATATAAAATATTTTCAATTTTCTCAACCACGGGCATATAAATTTAGAACAACCTGTATACAACAAATTGTTATATTTAATTTTAAGGAGTGATTAAATAAGACTCAAGTGAAATCGATAATAGGTAATTATGTTTGTTCGCGGAAGGATCGATCATTAGCCGATGCTAAATAAGACTAAGTGGAAATAGAGAATAGGTCATTAAAATTTGTATATAGTAGAAAGTAATTTTAGAATGGGAATTAACTATTTTCTTTGAAATCCATTAAGCATATTTAGAAAGTTTAAAAATTGGTTTTGAGGAATACTGCGAATGAGAGTTGGTGGTGGAATTTTGATTTGTGAATCTGGAAGGGATATTTAGAAAGTAGGGGAATGAATGACAAATAGAGAGCAGAATGTTTTGAGCTGTCGAGAAGTGAAGTCGAGTAGTAGACGTTAGTGTACGGAGAGTGAGAAAGCCGGTGTAGTTCCGTGAGTGTGGAGTATCTATCGTAGAACGAGAGGTAGGCCAGGTTGAGAGTAAAAGAATCTCCTTGAGCCAAAGAGTTCCCGGTAGCTGATTGCAGTTTCGAAAAAGGTAGAACACAGCATCACGACAGAAGCAGGAAACGAGAGCTATACGAGCTAGTTTCAGAGGAGAACATTACTGGAAGCCAGGACGAGGTTTTGATTGCAGCCAAGGATAGCAGGAAACGGGTCTTGTGTGAAGACATTCTCAGTGCACCAGAAAAAGGTCAGTCTCATTTGTTTGGACATGAATGTATGGGTTTTTCGTAGTAAATACCACATTTAAAATTGAAAAAACATAATCAATAATATCAGAAAAGCTTCATCAAACTTAAATAGAATTGTTGCTGATAAATCATAATAGTTAAATGTTAATAAAAACTTTCAATTGGAAATCAAAAGGAAATAAGATTCCCATGTATAAATGTTATGTTTAAGAATAATAAGATATGGCAAATATTAAGCAGTGATTGCCATTTAAATAAAATAAACAATATTTTGATTACAATTGTAACCCATATGTGTTATTATTTTACTCTTTTCTTTCCTATCCCGATTAGGAACCATTAAGAAATACTTAGAAGCCACGTATGTAAGTAATTAATTTTATAAAAAGCCCTGAGATTGAAAACATATTGATATGTGATCTGGTAAATTAATTAGATTATTATTAATGCATTGATTAAATTAAATGACATATAAAAATATTATCTCATATCAATAATCAAGATCATATCAATATATATATATATATATATATATATATATATATATATATATATATATATATACAAGGTTGAAATATTGGGGTAGCAGAAATCTCAAAGAAAACTCTTTATAATAATTCCAAGCTTTCGATAATGTTTATTATCATCTTCAGGGAAACTACAAATATAAATATACAGTATTTAACAATTAGTCTAACTAAAATCAATAAAAATTGTTATCTTTGTGCCATCAAAAATCCAAAACACCATAGTTTTCTCTCACTAAACTAGGTGTCTAGGATCCCCAGAAACACAAAAATAACAAAATATTGCTCTGAGAAATGCAGAGCTAATACTCTCACTAGAAACACCGCATATCACAGAACAACCTTACTAAAAAATTATTTATATGTTTTTGTACTTACATTATTTGAGGATGTAGAGCCTAGTTGTTAAATACTGACATAACAATGACATTTTGTCTTGGTCAATAGTAAATAATATAAATTAAAGTAAAAACTTATAAAAATCTGAGTATAAAGCGATAAAAGCTAAAATATTTTTTAAAAAATTATGTATGTCTAATTGGCATTTTACAAAATGTCTAACAAAATGATATGGATGTTTATTCATTTTTCTTTGAATTCATACGGAAACGTCACAACTACTGAACCAATTACAATTTTTTTATAAATTTCTAATAAATTTTGAAATAGGAAAAGAGCGAAATGATAATATAAAAGTTTTAATAAATGCAAAATTGTTTCATAGTCCTTGTCTTTTATTATTATGTAGTACACTGAAAAAATCTACAAATTATGTATCAAATTAAAGAAGAATCTGAATTATTAAATTTAAATTGGTTATTTTTGTCTAAAGTGAGCAAATAAGAATAAATTTCACTGAGATGTCTTACATCTGATTTTTTGTTTATCGAATTTTCTTCTTGAAAGATAAAAGCCATTTCCAAAAAAAGTCTTTTTTATATGAGTTCTCAGAAGCTAGTACTTTAGTATGTTGATAATCCATTACATGACCCTTTTGGAAACATGTTCTGCTAAAGCACAACGTTCAGGATGTAGTCTAGAATCACTTTTATGTGAAATTATTCGAGATGATAAAGTTCTCGAGGTGATACCTATATAGCTCATATTACAACTACGACATGGTATATTATAAACTACATTTGAACAAGACAATGCAGGAGTTTTATATTTCAGTCTAGTAAAAATTGAGTTAATAGATAATGTGATACTATTAGCTATTTTTATGCCACTAATTTGATTAAAGATTCTGCTTAGTTTTGGTGTGATTCTAGACTACATCCTGAACGTTGTGCTTTAGCAGAACATGTTTCCAAAAAGGGTCATGTAATGGATTATCAACATACTAAAGTACTAGCTTCTGAGAACTCATATAAAAAAAGACTTTTTTTGGAAATGGCTTTTATCTTTCAAGAAGAAAATTCGATAAACAAAAAATCAGATGTAAGACATCTCAGTGAAATTTATTCTTATTTGCTCAATTTAGACATAAATAACCAATTTAAATTTAATAATTCAGATTCTTCTTTAATTTGATACATAATTTGTAGATTTTTTCAGTGTACTACATAATAATAAAAGACAAGGACTATGAAACAATTTTGCATTTATTAAAACTTTTATATTATCATTTCGCTCTTTTCCTATTTCAAAATTTATTAGAAATTTATAAAAAAAATTGTAATTGGTTCAGTGGTTGTGACGTTTCCGTATGAATTCAAAGAAAAATGAATAAACATCCATAACATTTTGTTAGACATTTTGTAAAATGCCAATTAGACATACATAATTTTTTAAAAAATATTTTAGCTTTTATCGCTTTATACTCAGATTTTTATAAGTTTTTATATAGTTTTTACTTTAATTTATATTATTTACTATTTACCAAGACAAAATTTCATTGTTATGTCAGTATTTAACAACTAGGCTCTACATCCTCAAATAATGTAAGTACAAAAACATATAAATAATTTTTTAGTAAGGTTGTTCTGTGATATGCGGTGTTTCTAGTGAGAGTATTAGCTCTGCATTTCTCAGAGCAATATTTTGTTATTTTTGTGTTTCTGGGGATCCTAGACACCTAGTTTAGTGAGAGAAAACTATGGTGTTTTGGATTTTTGATGGCACAAAGATAACAATTTTTATTGATTTTAGTTAGACTAATTGTTAAATACTGTATATTTATATTTGTAGTTTCCCTGAAGATGATAATAAACATTATCGAAAGCTTGGAATTATTATAAAGAGTTTTCTTTGAAATTGCTGCTACCCCAATATTTCAACCTTGTTTCCTAACTGTTCAGCAAAGATTATATACCTGTTATATATATATATATATATATATATATATATATATATATATATATATATATATATATATATATATATATTATATATATATATATGTTACACTTGAAGTTTCCGCGGGAGCTATATGTGCTTTCTGTTGTTTTCCGGGTTTGACTCCGCGTTGAATAATTTTGGTTTTGAGAAAAAACCTTCTTCTTTTTCTTCAGTACCGTTTTCAATGTTGTAGGAAGCCGGAGCGCATCATCTCTTTGGTTTAAGCCGTTGGGATTTCTTTCAATTTCTATCGATTCTCTGATTTCCCGTTTTCTTTTTATTTCGATGTTAGCTAACATCGTTGTTTGGTTCAGGTTCATTGTATGTCCTGTGTTTGCGATATGTTGAGCCAGGGTTGACGTGGTTTCTCCCCTTTCGATATCATTTCGGTGTTCTTCTCGTCTTACATGGATTCTTCGGTTGGTCTGTCCAATGTACGACTTTCCACAATCCCCACACGGAATCTCGTATACACCTTGACTTTCTAACGATATTTTGGTTTTTGGTTTTGGTAAAATAGTTGAGATCTTTCTGTCCGTATTAAATATCGTATATATATATATATATATATATATATATATATATATATATATATATATATATGAAAAAACAAAAGATGTAGATCTTTGAAACACACTCAGTGATCAAAAGATCCACAGGTACTGGTTTAACGACCACTCGTACGAAATCAAACAAATGAAATAGAGAATGTGGAAAAATCCCCTTACGAATAACTCACACATCCACTATTTCTGGCTGGGAAAAATTTTTCGAATAGAATCAAAGATCCAAACACCAGTTCTTAGAAATGTGTTTCGCCCTCTTCAACCTCCGTGGGCTCATCGGTAAAGATGAGAGGTTGAATATCTTTAGACACATTCCATCAAAAAACAACATCCGAGACATAGACATAACAGGAGCGTAAATCTACGCCCAACCTGAAAATGAGTCTCAAGTTTTAATTCCCTAATTACTTTAGAGTAAGTAAGATAATGTTTATGAAAAAACAAAAGATGTAGATCTTTGAAACACACTCAGTGATCAAAAGATCCACAGGTACTGGTTTAACGACCACTCTTTTGTGGATTTTATTTATTTTTTTTACCTGTGGATCTTTTGATCACTGAGTGTGTTTCAAAGATCTACATCTTTTGTTTTTTCATAAACATTATCTTACTTACTCTAAAGTAATTAGGGAATTAAAACTTGAGACTGTCATTTTCAGGTTGGGCGTAGATTTACGCTCCTGTTATGTCTATGTCTCGGATGTTGTTTTTTGATGGAATGTGTCTAAAGATATTCAACCTCTCATCCTTACCGATGAGCCCACGGAGGTTGAAGAGGGCGAAACACATTTCTAAGAACTGGTATTTGGATCTTTGATTCTATTCGAAAAATTTTTCCCAGCCAGAAATAGTGGATGTGTGAGTTATTCGTAAGGGGATTTTTCCACATTCTCTATTTCATTTGTTTTATATATATATATATATATATATATATATATATATATATATATATATATATATATATATATATATATATATATATATATATATGAAACTTAAAGCTAAAATCAATATCAACAAAAGAATTAATATTAAAATTAAACTCACCAGGCTTCCGGGTTGAACCGCGTCGTTGGTTTCTAGGCCGAGCTTTCGACGTCCTCTCTGACGTCATCTTCAGGGCTTCCGGGGTCTCAGTCTCCTGAGGCTCCAGACACTACACTCACTACTCACTACTTCACTACTCACTGTAATACTGTTGTTGCTGACGCTGGGGCGGTCATTTATACCGTGGACTGATGTGACTGACGTGGCTGTCGATGACATGGCGGAGTGGGAATTAGCGCGAAGACTATTTGGAGTGGCGCGAAGATTTTTGACGGCTGGAATTGTATTTGTAGATGGAGCGGACGATGTTTTCTTTAGGAGGGGTCTCCAAGTCGAAGGTAAACGGATGCCGTCATCTCTTTTATTGAGACAACTTGGCCGTTTTTCGATTTCTATGGCTTCTAGAAATCGAAAAACGGCCAAGTTGTCTCAATAAAAGAGATGACGGCATCCGTTTACCTTCGACTTGGAGACCCCTCCTAAAGAAAACATCGTCCGCTCCATCTACAAATACAATTCCAGCCGTCAAAAATCTTCGCGCCACTCCAAATAGTCTTCGCGCTAATTCCCACTCCGCCACGTCATCGACAGCCACGTCAGTCACATCAGTCCACGGTATAAATGACCGCCCCAGCGTCAGCAACAACAGTATTACAGTGAGTAGTGAAGTAGTGAGTAGTGAGTGTAGTGTCTGGAGCCTCAGGAGACTGAGACCCCGGAAGCCCTGAAGATGACGTCAGAGAGGACGTCGAAAGCTCGGCCTAGAAACCAACGACGCGGTTCAACCCGGAAGCCTGGTGAGTTTAATTTTAATATTAATTCTTTTGTTGATATTGATTTTAGCTTTAAGTTTCATTGTATTAACCGCGGAAACCTTTCCGAACATATATATATATATATATATATATATATATATATATATATACATATATATATATATATATATATATATATATATATATATATATATATATATATATATAAAGAATAATTTTGGGGAATGCAGTCAATGTGTTTTGGGCTGATTAGAAGTGAAACACTTTGAACTTTTGTCGAGCTTTCGGACAATTTATTTCCTTTATCAAGACAATCTAAAAATACAAATGTTTAAATTTAGATGAAAACTAGAAAAATAAAAACTTACTGCTCGTGGTTTACAAAATAACTAACATAATTATAAAAAACATAAAAATTCTTTCTAAAAAATATAAATTGTAAACGTAAATTAATTTTGAAATATGTCAAAAAGACATTAATCAAATGTAGTTAGACTACTTTAATAACTCGATAGATTGGGAAAGAAGTTAGTTAACAGCGTATAAAATAATGATATAAAGATGTAAGTAAATTTGAAGTTATAATTATTAGTAAAAAAAAACTGATAGTAATGTAAAACAAGTTGATTTAGAATGTTATAAATATTTTTCTTTTGATACTATTTAGTGAAATTTTAAAAATTAATAAGACCAAATTGTTTCTAAATTGCATAAATTAGTAATATCAGATCTCAAAATTAAAGTCAAAGTTAGTAAAAATTACAGTCAAAGTTAGTTAGTCAAAGCCAAAATGTTATTATAAATAATGCTTAGATTATTGATATCAGATCTCTTATTAATACAATTTGATTTTTTTATCCAAACCATTTCTTTAAATTCTCTTTTACGTAAATTTACTTCTCTTTCCAAAATTGTTGCTTCTTGAAAAATGAAAACATGATCCTCATTAATAACATGCTCTGCCAATGCACAAGAAGGGATATTTCTCTTTTTTTTTTTTTTTTAATTAATTTGATGGCTTTGGTAGGGACCAATTAGCCAGACAATTTTTTCTTTAACTATAACAATTCTTTTTGTTTTTTATTTTTTTTTTTTAATTTAAAACTCATCCTTCCTCACGATTACAATGCTCAAAATATTAGTAAGGTAAGATTAATGTGTGCAAATTTTTCTTTTGTTTTCTTTATAATTTAATTTTTACTTATCTTTTTATATGTATAATTTATTTTGCTTTTTTTTTCTTTATATTCTTTTTTACTATTGTTTTTTTTTTTGTTTTTTTTTTTTTAATTTTTTTTAATTTTTTTTTTTTTTTTTTTTTTAATTTTTTTTTTTTTTTTTATATTTTTTTTTATATTTTTTCGGTGCACACGTACAAAATATAATTAGTTGCAGAATTGCTAACAAAGATGTGGTTAGTAATTTACAATTTCATTTTGCACCTCTTGGTGTGATTATATAAGAAATACAATATATTATTATTCGTATTGAAAATTATACAATTTAAATTTATGGGTAAAAAAATGTTGTTATTAACTATTTCATTATAGAATTTATCAGTGCTGGCACTATTTAATGAACACCCGAGTATAATATGAGTTAAGTCTCCCAGTTCACCACATAAACATGAAGAATCATCAATTAAACCAATTTTAAATTTATAAGTTGGTGACATTGCATGATTTGCTCTTATTCGGTTAATGGTAATAATAAAGTTTCTGTTGTTTTGGTTGTGGAACCATCTTAGCCTCGGGATCTGGACTTGACATGATTTGTAATTTAGTCCTGTTTGTTTGCTGTTATACAATTCTTGCCATTTGGTTTTGAGCTGAATTTTAAGTATGGAATTCAAATCGGTATAAGGAATACGCTGATTAATACACTCTCTGTCTAAGTCTGACGCAGCCTTTGCAAACTTATCGGCAATTTCATTTCCTTGAATACCCGAATGTCCTTTTATCCAAACTATTATCACCTTTCGTTGTGAGCTACGTATTTCGTAATTGGTCTGTAATATTTCTACTTCTAGATGATTTAAGTTCTTCGACGCACCTATATTCTTTAGTCTCTCCACGACACTTTTGCTATCTGTAAATATAATACTTTTCGATCTATCAGTCCTAAGTATATACTTTAGAGCTTCACTTATTGCAAACATTTCTGCTGTATATATCGTTGCCTCATCTGGTAATCTGATCTCTTCGTGATATTTTGTGGTGTGATCGTAAAAAGTGGCGCCTGTACGAATTTGTTTTGATCCATCGGTGTAAATCTGGTTGTAGTCGGGCCATCGTTGATTAACCGTTTCGAGAAAGTGGTCGTGTTTGTCGATCTGAAATGTCTTGATTTGTTTAGAAAACAGAATATGTGGACGTTCTGAAAATATTGGTTGGATTTTTGATGTGTATAGTGACAACCTGTATTGAGAAAGAGTGGTGTAACTTTCACAGATAAGTGGAGTTTTCTTTTTTAGCCAATACGACTGAGTGAGTACTGAAACTGAAAGTTCATGGATAAGTGTTATATAACTTGCGGATTTGGAAAATGCTTTCGTGATGAACTTGTTACTAATTAGTTGCCTTCTCAGTTGTAATGGTGGTTCTACGGCTTCTGCTTCCATAATATTTATTGGAGTTGACTTGAGATATCCAAGACATATTCTCAAGCTATTGTTTTTTTGGTTTTCTATTTTATCTAAATGCGTTTGTGCCGCTGATCCATACAAATGGCTACCATAATCCAGGATTGATCTTATCATAGTTCTATAAAACAACAAGGCAATATTTGGGTCAGCTCCCCATTTGGTATAACAGAAAGCTCTCAGTATGTTAATAGCATTCTCAGACTTTTTAGTTATTTGATGTATACAGTCTTTCCATAGCAGTTTCCGATCTAGATATAATCCTAAGTATTTCACTACATTTTTTATTTGGAAATTATAAGGTCCCAGTTTTACATGATCCTGCTCAATGTTTCGTTTTCGGCTAAATACACACACCTCTGTTTTTTGTTCAGAGAGTGTAAAATTATTTTCATTCAGCCACTCATTAAAGATGTCATAGGTTTTGTTCAGTTCATATTCACATGTTTCAAAGTTTTTCCTGGTACAATAAAAAACAATATCATCTACAAATTGTATTGTTCGTATATTTTTGAGTTTAACACTGGCATCCATTGTATATAATATAAACAAAAGTGGACTTAAAATGCTGCCTTGGGGGAGTCCAAGGTTCGTGATTCTAGGTTTGGTGATTTCTTGATTTATTTTTAAATGAATTTTTCTGTTGGTGTACAGGGAAGTTATAAAGTTCGCTAATTGTTTATGAAATCCAATTGAAATCAGTTTGTTCGTTAGAACATTTAGGTTAACGTTATCAAATGCTCCTGTAATATCGTTGAAACCTGCCATAGTCATAAAGTTACTAGAAAATCCAGCTAAAGTGTCTGTTATTATTACTGTTAATGCCTCCAATGCTGACCTAGATTTTCTGAAACCATATTGTGTGTCAGGCAGAATATGTTCTTTCTCTAACCATTGCTCAAGACGATTTTTGATAAGCCTCTCAAAGGTTTTCATTACACATGAAGCTAATGATATGGGTCTATAAGAAGTTGGAATGGAATCCGGTTTATCATATTTTTTTATTGGGATGATAATATACTCCTTCCAGCTTTCAGGGATTGTTGTTTGTCCTGTCCATATTGCATTATATATACTTAAAAGATATTTTTTCTGATTCATTGGCAAATTATAAAGCATGGAATATGAAATATTGTCTATACCAGGAGAGCTATTGTTGGTATGTTTCATACATCGTTCCAGTTCCCACATAAAAAAACTATCGCTTAGATTGGTCACGTTCCTTGGTACTGACGAAATTTGGGGATCATATGCAACTTGGTTGGTTGGTACCCATGGCGGTGAAATTTTGATGTGAAATTCTTCTATCCAATTCGCATTTGGGTCTATTGGTAGTCTATTTTGGACTTTCCGATTTTTATATGAGTTTACCTTTTTCCAAATTTGTGAAATTGGTGTATGATGGCTTAAACTTTCACAGTACTCAATCCATTTTTGCCTTTTTGTGAGTTTGAAAGTGCGTTTGGCAAAAGCGTCCATTTTTTTGAATTCTATTAAATTTTCACGATTTGGAGTTCTCTTATATTTGATGAAAGCTATTTTTCTTTGATGAGCAGCGTTGTTACAAGTTTCGTTCCACCAAGGCTTCGGACAGTGATTACGGTGCTTAGTCTGACTAGAGACTTTTCTTGGGATGGAGATTTCTGCAGCTTCATTAATCATAGAAAGGAATTCATCATAATTTTGAGCTATATCTCTGGATTCAAGAATAGCTACATATAGATTCCAGTTTGCATTTTTTAACTGCCATCTGTTGTGCTCCGAGGATACAGCTACTTGATGATCATCTTCCATATCGAGTGTAATTAATATGGGTAGGTGATTTGATCCATGTGGGTCCTCAATTGTGGTCCATGTAAAAAATTGTACAATATCGTGAGAGCATAGAGTTAAGTCGATTGCGCTTTTACAACTTAAAGGAACTAATGTTGGAGATCCGCTGTTTAGATAAACAAGGTTACATTGATTTATTGCATCAGATAAAATATTCCCATATGTGTCATTAAAATCGCAACCCCAAGAAACATGGTGGGCATTAAAATCACCTGCTATTACAAAAGGTTTTGGTACATTATCAAAAAATTCAGTCCACTCTTGCAGCGCTATCTTCTTTCTTGGCTCAATATATAATGAAACTATATGAATTGTTTTTTTATTAGGTAAAAGCTTAAGAGCAATGCATTTATGAGAAAAATTGACTTTAGTA
Organism: Diabrotica virgifera virgifera; assembly: GCF_917563875.1. Classification (NCBI taxonomy): domain Eukaryota; kingdom Metazoa; phylum Arthropoda; class Insecta; order Coleoptera; family Chrysomelidae; genus Diabrotica; species Diabrotica virgifera. The sequence continues at coordinate 123,826,632 of NC_065449.1, forward strand.
TTTATTATTATTTCTTTATATAAAATGTTTGCTTTAATTAATATTGCTACCCCTCCAAATCCGTCTGGGCGATCCTGACGACTAACATTGTAATTTTTAAAGTTATAATACTTTCCTTGTTTGAACCAAGTTTCAGATAACACTGCAAGAGCAGCATCATACTCGTGAAGAAGGAATTCCAAGTTCTCTTTATTTGAAACTGCTGATCGGCAGTTCCATTGAATTATATTTATTTTTTGTATTGTATCTGCGAATTGAATGTGTTTTCTGATGAGTCTATATTTAATTGTTTACTAATTATATATTCTAGTTCCGTTTTTGAAATATCATAATTATTGGTTCTCCTAATTGTTGAGATAATGTTTGCCACTAATTCTAAAATAATTTTGACATTTTCTGAGCCTAACCCTGAATGATGAGTTGAAAAATCTGAGGTGTTTAAATTCTTAACGTAACTGTTATTGGTTAAAATATTAGAATCTGGCCCTAGAGTCCTAGGTTGGGAAACAATATCTCGATGTGCTATTTCTATGGGGTCTGGGCTATTTGGCCTCAGCCTTTTAACTGGTTTGTGAAACGTACCAGTTGATTGTTTATGATGAACTTTACTGTATGTTTGTGTGTGGTGTGAAGGGCTTTCTCCGAAGATGTTATAGTTTGGAGGAGGTCGAGTTGAACATGAGGGTAGAAGCTCAAAACGGGTTGGAGGTGGGATGGACATATTTTGAAAGGTCATGTTTTTATTTGGGATGTTGCTAGTGTTATTTGAACGATTTGCAGTAATAGAAGCGTAGGTGTTTCTAGGGATTTGTTTATTAGCATCATGATAATTTAAATTTGTTGATGACATAGTTTCTTTGATTAATTTTTGTCGGTGAAACTCCGGGCAATCTTTCAAATTAATAGTGAAATGATCTCCCATGCAACTGAAACATTTTGGTGATATTTCTTCTTCCGTACACTCTTTTGAATTATGATCCTTATTGCATTTGAAACAGCGGGGATGAGACTTACAGTGCCCCCCCAGGTGCCCGTAACGCAAACAATTGAAGCAAAGCAATACTTTTTGTTTGTATGTCTCTACCTCTTTAATAACTTTATTGATAATTACATATTTGGGTAATATTTGTGTTTTGAAACTGACAACACACGATTTGGTTGGCACAAATTCTGTCATTTCATCTTTTGTAACCTTACGATTTATTCTCTTAACATTTAAAACCTCGAAAGGCAGATGATTATCATAAGATTTAATTTTATTTTTGAGATACTCTTCAGAAAATTCCGTCGCAATATCTCTTATTACTCCTTGCCTGACAATAATAAATTTAGGAACATAAATATCTAAATTGTTGTCGATAAATACTTTAGCGTTTTTGTTACTGACAAGATAATTAGCATTTTTTGGGTCCTTCATTTTTATTCGAATTCTATTGCGACCTATTGTATCTATACTTAAAATTTTATTGTCAAGTTCAGGAAAATTTGATAAAATTAAATCCCCGACTTTTAATGAATTTAGCCTACCCGAAAAGTTCGTTTGATTATTTTCAACATATAAATGGTAAGGTCCTTGATCGTTTGATTCATACTTAAATACCTGTTTCTCCCTTTGGGGTTGTAATTGGGAGGTGTTTCCGTCTTTCAAAGGATTAGTTTGCTCGATATTTGAAGAAATTGGTGTACTTACGTTTTGATTTCCCTGTGTATTGAATATACCTGAATCCGTAACTTGCATATTAATATCTTGCGGTTCTGTAGAATCGATTGGAGGATGAGTGGGGGGGTCCTTCCCCCCCGAATTGACACTCATTGTGTGTCCCTACACTACCACTATTTCAGTTTGTTTTTTATAGAAATAATTTAACAAGTTTTAATACAAATCTGTTGACTATTAAGCACTCGATATCACCGGCCGATGTAAATAGATACGTGTGGTTCTCTCGAAGATCCGTACGAAACTGCTGGATATTTCTCTTGATATCACTTTTATGAGACGTTAGTCTAAGAGATAGGTTACGTGAAGTCTGTCCGATGTAACATTTACCACAAGTACTACAAGGTATGGAGTAAATAACATTAGAACTCTCCATAATTTTTAGCGGAGTCTTAGTTCTGGTATAAAGACTGTTCAAAGTTTTGACATTTTTAGTAGCAATTTTAATGTTTTTGGTTTGTTTAAATAACTTAATTAATTTTGGTGTTAAAGATGGTAGATATGGTAAAGAAAAATAAGATAAGGTAGGTATACTTTCTATCTCTGATATCAAGAGAAATATCCCTTCTTGTGCATTGGCAGAGCATGTTATTAATGAGGATCATGTTTTCATTTTTCAAGAAGCAACAATTTTGGAAAGAGAAGTAAATTTACGTAAAAGAGAATTTAAAGAAATGGTTTGGATAAAAAAATCAAATTGTATTAATAAGAGATCTGATATCAATAATCTAAGCATTATTTATAATAACATTTTGGCTTTGACTAACTAACTTTGACTGTAATTTTTACTAACTTTGACTTTAATTTTGAGATCTGATATTACTAATTTATGCAATTTAGAAACAATTTGGTCTTATTAATTTTTAAAATTTCACTAAATAGTATCAAAAGAAAAATATTTATAACATTCTAAATCAACTTGTTTTACATTACTATCAGTTTTTTTTTTACTAATAATTATAACTTCAAATTTACTTACATCTTTATATCATTATTTTATACACTGTTAACTAACTTCTTTCCCAATCTATCGAGTTATTAAAGTAGTCTAACTACATTTGATTAATGTCTTTTTGACATATTTCAAAATTAATTTACGTTTACAATTTATATTTTTTAGAAAGAATTTTTATGTTTTTTATAATTATGTTAGTTATTTTGTAAACCACGAGCAGTAAGTTTTTATTTTTCTAGTTTTCATCTAAATTTAAACATTTGTATTTTTAGATTGTCTTGATAAAGGAAATAAATTGTCCGAAAGCTCGACAAAAGTTCAAAGTGTTTCACTTCTAATCAGCCCAAAACACATTGACTGCATTCCCCAAAATTATTCTTTTTGTATTATTAACAGTCACTACATATTAATAATTATATATATATATATATATATATATATATATATATATATATATATATATATATATATACATCCTACTATCAATTTGGCATCGATACATTATGCATTTACCATCGATTTGGCATCGTCTTGCAAAGTGGCATCTGTATATCGATGCCACTTTACACTACCTTAATAACTTTATTCCTGTACTTGCTACCAGAAGTCTAATCAGCTCGGTAGTTAGAGTTTTGATTCCTTGATGTTACTTTAATATATCAGCTTTCCTTGTTTACCTCTTACTAAGTTATATAAGTTTATTCCATAAAATGTTTGAGTCCAAAATGATCGTACAGTGAAAATATTATATACATTTAGTTCAGTGTTTTACCGTTTTGTCGCTGCCGTTATATACATGAAAACGTATATCCCACTTTCATTATCAATCATTTTGGCATCAGAAATTTGGCATCACTGTTGAATACAATATTATTCACAACGAAAAATAGACAATTTGAGAATGTATATATTATTTTCATAAAGAAATCAGTCTGGCATCATGTTTTATTGTTTTCACCCAATTTTGAAAAAATGTGAAAACTTTGTATTATCCACGTCCGTCTGTCCGTCTGTCTGTAACCACAACTCCTCCGTCAATATACCAGCTAGAATGACAAATGAGGTATCAAATGAAAGCTGATAATCCAAGGATGGTACTAAAGGTGAGATATTTGACCTTGGCGGTCTGTCCGTCGGTCTTTACGACCGCGAATATAACTCCTCCATCATTATACCAGGTAGAATGACAAATGAGGTGTCAAATGAAAGCATATAATCCAAGGATGGTACTAACGGTGAGATATTTGACCTAGGCTGTCTTTCCGTCGGTCCCTCCGACCGCAAATATAACTCCTCCGTCATTATACCAGGTAGAATGACAAACGAGGTGTCAAAAGAAAGCTTATAATACAAGGATGGTACTAAAGGTGAGATATTTGACTTAGGCGGTCTGTGACTCGGTCCCTCCGACCGCGAATATAACTTATCCGTCATTATACCAGGTAGAATGACAAATGAGGTGTCAAATGAAAGCTGATAATCCTAGGATGGTACTAAAGGTGAGATATTTGACCTAGGCTGTCTTTCCGTCGGTCCCTCCGACCGCGAATATAACTCCTCCGTCATTATACCAGGTAGAATGACAAATGAGGTGTCAAAAGAAAGCTTATAATACAAGGATGGTACCAAAGGTGAGATATTTAACTTAGGCGATCTGTGCGCCGGTCCCTCCGGCCGCCAATATAACTCCTCCATCATTATACCAGGTAGAATGACAAATGAGGTGTCAAATGAAAGCTTATATTCCAAGGATGGTAATAAAGGTGAGATATTTGACCTAGGCTGTCTTTCCGACGGTCCGTACGACCGGGAATATAGCTCCTCCGTCATTATACCATGTAGAATGAGAAATGAGGTGTCAAATGAAGGCTGATATTCCAAGGATGGTACTAAAGGTGAGATATTTGACCTACATGGTCTGTCCGTCGGTCCGTCCGACCGCGAGTATAACTCCTCAATCATTATACCAGGTAGAATGATAAATGAGGTGTCAAATGAAAGCTTATAATCCAAGGATGGTACTAAAGGTGAGATATTTGGCCTAGGCAATCTTTCTGTCGGTCCGTACGACCGCGAATATAACTTCTCCGTCATTATACCAGGTAGAATGACAAATGAGGTGTCAAATGAAAGCTTATATTCCAAGGATGGTACTAAAGGTGAGATATTTGACCCAGGCTGTCTTTCCGTCGGTCCGTACGACCGCGCATATAACCCCTCCGTCGTTATACCAGGTAGAATGACAAATGAGGTGTCAAATGAAAGCTGATAATCCAATGATAGTACTACAGGTGAGCGATTTGACCTAGGCTGTCTTTCCGCCGGTCCGTACGACCGCGACTATAACTTCTGCGTCTTTATACCAAGTAGAATGACAAATGAGGTGTCAAATGAAAGCTGATAATCCAATGATGGTACTACAGGTGAGCGATTTGACCTAAACTGTCTTTCCGCCGGTCCGTACGACCGCGACTATAACTTCTGCGTCTTTATACCAAGTAAAATGATAAATAAGGTGTCAAATGAAAGCTTATAATCCAAGGATGGTACTAAAAGTGAGATATTTGGCCTAGACAATCTTTCTGTCGGTCCGTACGACCGCGAATATAACTTCTCCGTCATTATACCAGGTAGAATGACAAATAAGGTGTCAAATGTAAGCTGGTAATACAAGGATGGTACTAAAGGTGAGATATTTGACCTAGGCGGTCTGTCGGTGGGTCCGTCCGACCGCGAATGTAACTCCTCTATCATTATACCAGCTATAATAATAAATGAGGTGTCAAATGAAAGCTTATAATCCAAGGATGGTACTAAAGGTGAGATATTTGAGCTGGGTACTCTTTCTGTCGGTCCGTACGACCGCCAATATAACTCCTCCGCCATTATACCGGGTAGAATGACAAATGAGGTGTCAAATAAAAGCTTGTGGGTGAAAACCTAGGACTTACGAAGTCCAATTTAAAAATAGGGCATATCAAAGATATGCCTTAGACATCATAGAAGACAATGACACAGAAAAATCAAACAAGCAATATGTCAAAAGCGTCTTAGTTATGTATCTTCGGTCCTGTTGGTCCAATCGTGATGTATAGCACCTCAAATGATAGGATTTGACAAACAGAATACAATGAGAGAAAAATCAAATACAACCTCATGTCAAAAGGGCCTTAGTCGCGTATCTTCGGTCCTATAAGACCAATCGTGACGTACGGCATCTCAAATAATAGGACTTGACAAATAAAATACAATGACACAGAAAAATCAAATACAGCAACAAGTCAAAAGGGCCCTAGTTATGTATATCTAGTCCTATTGGTCCAATTGTGACGTACAGCAGCCCAAATGGTAGGGTTTAACGAACAGAATACAATGACACAGAAAAATCAAATACAGCAATATGTCAAAAGGGCCTTATTTACGTATCTTCGCTCCTATTGGTCCAATCGTGGCGTACAGCACCTAAAATAACTGGATTTGACTAATATAATACAATGACGTATGAAAATCAATTACAGCATCATGTCAAAAGGGCCTTAGTCTTGTATCTACGGTTCTATTGGTTCAATCGTGACGTACAGCGTCTGAAATGATGGGATTTAACTGGCAGAATAAGATGGTGTAGACAAATGAAAATGACGGCATGTAATAACACTTTAAAATTGTAGAAATAAAATGGATTAACACACATGGTATGACATATTAGGTGAGAGTATTTAACAAATAGAATACGATTACATACGTCCAGGTTTTGACAAGCGACTTCTCTACATATGATAAACGCGAAAGGGCCCCAACGTTCACTGCTCGACATAGGCCTCCCGTTCACTGCATATACCCACTGCTTTCTGACGCTGTGACTTGAGAGGATAGGATTTAACGAATAGAACGACAAAGAAGACTAAACAAGGCAGCTCACGGGAAAAACACAACTGTCCGTTTTATACTCTACAGGGAAGCATCAAATATTCAACGTAAGAATATATTAGAGTATAACGGTATGATAAATCTTTTTCTTCTTTTTTTCATTTAGTGCATTCCGTACGTTTTTTAAACATAATCAGGAGAAGTTGTTGAATTTCTGAAGTCTATAAAAGAATTTCTTAACAAACCTTTTTTTAATTGTGTTATGGATTATTTTTAAGAATGTGTTTAAAAGGCAGTTCGCAGGCTTATTGTTCAATGGTCTTATCACTTTCAAGCGCCTGTCTTTTTTGTAGGACTATTAATTGTTACTTGTGATTTCAACCATTCTAGCGGGGCAATGCCTTTTCTATAACTGAAATGAATATTGTTATCCATTTAATTTTTTTCCTCAATTAATTGAATGCCTCCTACTGGTGTTTGGTCTAAGCTTACCGCTTTTCCCCATTTAAGCTAAACTGCTCGTCAAAAGTTAGGGATATAGAAAATTATGCTCATTTTCATAGCTAATTTTTTCGAGAACAGATTAACGGATTCCACTATTTTTTTTTAATATTTTAGATTTTTCTTTAGTATTTACACAGTTGTGCAAAGGTTTACACAAACTTCTTTTTTGTACTTATACCGAGTGGTAGGTATAAGTACAGAAAAGAAGTTTGAGTAAACCTCTTGATAGGTATTAGTTACGTATCTTCACTCCCATTGGTCCCAACGTGTCGTACGGCGGCTCAAATCATTGGAATCAGCCAACAGAATACAATGACTAGGGAGCGGATTTATATGCGATCAATTTTGATGAAATATTCGCATATATATGCGGTAAAAAATTACGAAATATGCGCAAGATATGCACAAAAATTCAAAAAATGCGCATTTCGGGAAACCACAAATTTTCTGTCTTATTTAGTAATCTTATTTATTATTTTTCAAATAAAATCATTTTTTATATATGCAATTTATTCACAGTTTTTACAAAAACTGCTACCAATAGTTACCTATTTAAAATAAAACAACAATATCACTATAAATATATCTTCGATTATAATTCACTACAATGTGTTTTTCCAAATTCTTTACGAGGAAACATATTCTTTGATCAGACAAAATATTTTTATAACTTGAAAAACTCCTTTCAACATCGATAATTGGTGCGTATTTAAAATAACTTGTTAATTTCCGTTAGAAAATCGTAAAACTTTGGCTAAAGGTGTAAATTCTCTTAACAATAGAGGATTTAAAAAATCACCAGAATTATAGGTAGGTACCTACCCTAATAGCACAAGGACGTCCAATGGACGTCCTTCACGGACTTTAGGGACGTCCATTGGACGTCCGTTTTCGTCCGAGGAACGTCCTTTATACGTCCTATTTTGGTCCAAATGTCGCGCTACCGAACGTCCATTGGACGTCCATCTAATGTCCGAGGGGACATATATTGGATCTTAATCGGACGTAAATTGGACCTTAATCGGACGTCCTAGGGGACGTAAATTGGACCCTAATCGGACGTAAATTGGACCTTAATCGGACGTAAATTGAACCTTAATCGGACGTAAATTGGACCTTAATCGGACGTAAATTGAACCTTAATCGGACGTAAATTGGACTTTAATCGGACGTAAATTGGACCTTAATCGGACGTAAATGGGACCTTAATTGGACGTAAATTGGACCTTAATCGGAGTAAATTGGATCTTAATCGGACGTCTTAGGGGACGTGAATTGGACCTTAACAGGACGTCCAATTTTGGTCCAAATTCCACGTTGCCAAACGCCCAATGGAGGTCCACCTAACGTCCGAAAGGACGTTCGGTGGACGTCAATTGGGCCTTCATAGGACGTCCCAGTTTGGTCCAATGTATTGCTGCCGATCATCCATCTAACGTCCTGGGAGGACGTTCGGTGGACGTCTAGAGACGATATTTATACCTGTGGAGAATGTATTGTGGGAAATAAAAAATATATTTTTTAAGGAACTTATATTACATCTTATATTAATTTACAATTATTGGATATTAGATTATTTACATTAAATTATAATTACATTTCTCCAAGAAATTAACGCACCACCTTAAAAATGGGCCATTTTTGATGTCTCGAATTTCCTAAAGCCATTGTCCCATCTAAGTGATTTTTTTAATAATATTATAGCCTAGGCTATATGGGCTACCTCCATAAGTTTGTCATGCACGGGGAGCTATACTGTAATAATATTATATCACATCGCTGAGGGAACTCTACATTACATATACTTTTCGAATCAAAACTTTTATTCTCTTAATATTATTACTTAAAAAATATATACTACATTCGTCTCGCTAAACTCGAAAAATAACTTATAAACCATAAAAATCTCCAAAAATATAAATGACATAAATGAGAATTGGCACAATTATTATTATGGTTTTAAGTTGATTTTTCGGATTTAACTACAATATTATGCAAAAAATTATGTTATATCGCAGATTTAAAATGGGTTTATCTCGAAAACAGTTATATTAAGTTTAGCGAGATGATTGTAGTACACTTTTTTTAAGTAAAAATATTAAGAGAATAAAAGTAGACTGGTACGCAGTCTGATTTTTGCATAAGAGTTTAATGAAATGGTAACAAATCAATTGGAAGTTCTGTCCGACAAAATACATGGAACGTTTTCGGTAGTCTGATGTTCAAAGTCTTTAACCTGTTCCACAATTAAAACTTCCCCGGTTCCAGTATTCCCGTACATCAAAGTTTGTCCGACTAGACACCGTGAAGCTATTAACAAATTTTCAGCTTGCTGTTAATCAACTTTTTTTATTACGCGGGATCCAGGTCTATAAATGAATACAATAAATAAGTAGGTAGGTACATATTATACACTTATTTATACGAGTACAATTAATAGTAGAGCTGGTTTTTGGGATGTTACAAGCAGCATTTGCATTTCCACAGAGATACTTATGACAGAAATAATAAAATACCGAGACGGACTATTATTATAATAATTTACAATAGGACCCGACGGCCGACGCTATAGGGACAGGTAAAATTTATGACTGAACAATGCACCGAGCATCGATACAAGCAATATGTACCGGTCGAAGGTTATTTTTTATTGTGCCAAATGGACGTATATAGTACCTACCTTTAAAAATCGAATACACAAATTAAAAGATATTTAACAACCATAAAGATTTGTCAAACTCTATCACCGACTTCATGAAAACAAGTATTACTACATTCTTTGATGGTTTTTGCTGCAAATTTTAAAGGATTGACATGAAATTTGGCATACGCATAGCTAACATGCCAAAGAAAAAAAGTGATATTGTGCCAATGTGTGCTATTGCCCTGGGGTGAGTTTCACTCTTTCTCTGGGGTGAAAAACGTTCAAAATAAGTCCGGACTTCGATAAACTGATTAATATTAAGCAACCTTTATTCCATACTTACAAAGTATGTGTACTTACAAATTAGTATGTGAATTTGGGGGGTGAGTTTCACCCCGAGGAGGGGTGATATACAAAATATAGATAGATACACAAAAGATATACAAAAATGTTTCAAAACATCGAAAAAATGTGGTAAAATGCAAATATACATATCATATTATGATAAAATTGCGATTTTGGCGATTTGCCTTTTTGGATAGAATGATGATGATGTTGATTAGGATAAAACTGCGAAGAATTTTTTTATCGAAATATAGTAAAAAATATGAAAAATATACCAAAAAGCTTGAAAAAATATGTAAGTATGTAAGGAAAAACATAAATAATTAAATAAACTTTTGACAACACAACACAAAAGTTTGAAACACTCACTATTTGGATTGGTTGTCCTGGCTTGTGATTTTCTTCTTTGCAGATGACGCTCACGGATCGATGTCAATGTCCAACGGACGTCCGAGCACGGACGTCCAATGGACGTCCAAAGGACGTTCATATTTATTCAACACGTAAGTACGTCCAACGTCGGACGTCCGAAGGACGTTCATTTATAGTCCATCCGCATTAGGACTAAAACTGGACCTATTTTGGGCACACGTACGCTCAACTTCAAAAAGATGCTCTCAATATTCATCTGTAGTAAGGATACATTGATAAAAATTATATTTTTGCTTATTAGAATTAACCACCAAACTTCTATCATCTTGGTAACGGGAATCATAAAACATTATAAAGTCCACTTTACATCAACAATAATTGAACAAGAAATTGACGACAAGTTATTCAAGGTCAAATTTGGCTTATACAAAACACAATTCTACTTCCAATTTTGCCGTGAATAAACAGAAAATAAAGAAATTTGACAAAATAAAACATATCCAATTGTTCTATTTCATCAAATTCCTTCATTTTCTTTTACAAATCATATATTTTGTACTCGTCAAATTTGGCCTTGAATAACTTAGTCAATTTCTTGTTCAATTTATTGTTGATGTAGAGTGGACATAACGAATAATTTACCGATCAGATTTTCACACTTTACATAAAAACAAAAACATGTATTAGATATTAAACTGCATATACAGTTTTGAATTAAATATGATTTATAATCTTTTCCATTTAAACTATTTTATTAACATAATTAAGTTAATATTTTATTAAATAATTTTGCTGTTTAATCCCCTTATTGGTAGAATATGTCCAATATGGACGATTGGAAAAAGTCCGTATTTCGTCCGAGTACGGACGTCCAAAGGACGTTCATATTTATTCCAACCGAAGGACGTCCAACACCGGACGTCCGAAGGACGTACATATTTAGTCCACCCGAAGGACGTCCAACGCCGGACGTCCAAAGGACGTACATATTTAGTCCACCTGAAGGACGTCCAACGCCGGACGTCCAACGCCGGACGTCCATATTTAGTACACCCGAAGTACGTCCAGCGTCGGACGTCCAAAGGACGTCCGTTTATGGTCCATGGACGTTAGGACCAAAAATTGACCTATTTTGGACGTCCAAAGGACGTCGTGTGCTATTAGGGTATTAAATATAACAAAAGTATATAAAATTCGGATTTCCGGGTAAAACATCCTTCGTCATTTTAACATCCTACAATCATTTCATAACGGCGGCGTATTATCCTATAAGTACTTTGTGTAGAGATCGTTTATTTTCTAAGAAAAAATGAAAGGCGGTTAATGAGCTGTCTCTCTTGGTTCTCGAATTAATACAGACCACAGCCTGTGCGTGGAAATATTTTGTCGAATTAAAAAATTTAAATTTTGTTTTGGACTAATGAAATAAAACATTTTAGTAGTTCCAAAATGACACAAAATCTAGGCATCGGATAAAAAAGTTTATTTGAAGAAAGTGTATTTTTTTGTTCTTCTTAATGGCGGTACAGGCTCGTTTTTTTAATATTGTATTTAATTACAGAATAATTTTCAAATATTACCTAATATATTTTTCAAATTGGGCTCTGTACCGCCATTCTTTATTATATTACGGATACGTGTGCCAAATATCTTGAAAAAATATTCAAAATTACAGCCGCAATCTTGGAACGCGTTTTGGCTACCTGTTGATCGCTACTGTATCACCTTAAACAATTTTTTAAACAAATTCACAAAAATAATTTTTTCATTATGAACGATTTTTTAGATAAGTTGGGTTATTCTGAGCAAAAAAGGTATCTTGAGATTTTTCTCTAAAATTGATTTTTGTCGAGTTATATGGCCATTTTCGCATTTTTCAGGTTTTAAATCGCGTATAACTCGACAACAATCAATTTTAGAGAAAATTGACAAGAGACGTTTTTTGTTCAGAATGTCCAAAATTATCTAAAAAAAAATTGTTCAAAGTGAAAAAATTATTTTTGTGGATTTGTTTAAAAAATTGTTTAAACAATTTTTCGACCACGGCACCTTGTGAATATGTTATAAGGACCTCTTTTTGAGTAAGTTTGTGCAAAAAAATCGAATTGGAATAATTTCACTAACAGGGGCGACGATAAATCCGGGACTATAGCGCTAATTATTAATAATTAAAAATAACAGCTTTGTAATAAAATAATGACAAAAATCTCTTAAGGACCTTGAAGCAAGGGTTTGAAACTTGATCTGCTCACTTTTTAATTTCATAATAATAACTTTTAATCGAGTTATTAAGACTTAAAAATGGCCATTTTCGCATTTTTCAAATTTTTAATCGCATATAACTCGACAACAATCAATTTTAAACAAAAATGGCAAGACACCTTTTTTGCCCAGAATGACACAAGTTATCTAAAAAAAATTGTTCGAAATGAAAAAATTGTTTGTGTGAATTTGTTTCAAAAAAATTTTTTAAACAATTTTTCGACCAATGCACCGCCCGGCACCCTTTGGATATGTTATAAGGACCTCTTTTTGAGTAAGTTTGTGCAAAAAAATCGAATCGGAATAATTTCGCTAGCGGGGGCGACGATACTGCCCGGTCTACTTTTGATGCTGATGGTGATAGAATAGATACTTTTTATATAACAAAAATAAAACTTTTTTTAAACTCTTTAAAAAATTTGTGGCGGGTTTTCCCCGAAAAGTGCGTTATTTTTTGGACATTTTACGTTGAACTAGTCGATTTGGAATTTGACGAATAAGAACCAACTTTTGATTAGCTCCAACTCTGTTTTTATTGTGTGTCCAGACTTCATACATACATCATTTTTTTTACTGTTTTATAAGCTTTATATTTGCTAGGAATAGTTTTTCGATCAAATACTTACTTTTTGATTTATTTGCGAAAAACCATCTAAAAACAAAAGTTACAAGGAATTTAATTAGTTTATCCACTTACGGACTTATTTGGACCTATATTTTTTCACACTCGAGAAGGGGGTGGTACTCATCCCCAGAAAAAAGCACACACTGGCACTCTGATGTTCATTTCGCGAAATATCGCAGGGTTCGTATTTAAAATTTTTAATTTACTCCTCACCCCTTTCCGTGGGGGTTCGTTTTTGGTATCATTCGATAGACTTTTGAAAAATATTGAACACGCATTTTTTAGTTTTTCGATCTGACGTTCATTTCGCGAAATATTCGCTATTTGTGAAACTTTGTGACTCGCCCATCATTTCTTCAGATTTGGGAACACTTAATAATCGGAGGGGGCCAAGTCAGGAGAGTAAGCCGCATGAGAAAGTAATTAGAACCCCAACTCGAATTTTTGCTACTGTCACAACGCTCTTGTGAGTCGATGTATTGTCTTAGGTCTTGAGAACACTTTTTTCTTCTGCTTATGGAGTCGTTTTTCATTCATCACATACCGGAACTCACCACATAAATTTTGAAGACCCTGACATCAAAACTGTATTAAATTATATGTGATCTAAGTAAGTTAATGAAAAGTCAGAATAGATAGAGTAGAACACTTATAAAAAAAAATGTAACAAGCAATTGGACATCGTAAGTTCTAATTTTTCACAAAAAGTGACCGGAAGTTGAACCGGCAGTCGATATTTGAACCCTTCGTGTAACTTTTTGTCAGCTGATATGACGGATGAATTTTGTTCACCTACAGATATGGACGAACAGACAGGCATGAAACCGGAAGTATGTATTTGTTCTGGTCTTTCTTAGTCGTGTTGACCAATAGTTTGTACTATTTCGACGAATTTAAAACAGTACTTTCGGTTGCAACTCTGGAACAGGCAGTCCGAGGTCAAACTTCTCACATGTAATATCATATTTTGGTTATAGGCTTTCATTTGACACCTTATTTGTCATTCTTTCTGTCCTACTAATAGACGAGTTGTGTTTATTGACGGACAGACATGGATAATTCTAGGTTTTCACATTTAATGATAAAAACAATAATTATACAATTCAGTTAACCTGACTATATCATTGTGATAATGACTTCTTATCTAAAAGTGACAACGGCAATAATTGCCGTTGTAATAATTATTATTCCATTCACTCACGATAAAATATCGCAAAACCTCCAGATTTTAAAGAACCGCTTGGATTGACATAAAATTTGGCACACACGTAGCTAAAATGCCAAAGAAAAAAGTGAGATTATGCCGATATGTTCTCTTGTCCTGGATGTGACTTTCACCCCTTCTTGGAGGTGGAAAAACATACGTGCAAAATAAGTCCGGAAGTGGATAAACTGACTAATTCTAATTCTAAGCAAATTTTGTTCTATAAAAGTTTTAGGTCAATACTTTTCGAGGTATGTGCGAGTGAATATGTTTATTTTTCATAGAAAAACACGTTTTGGACGGATTTTCGCAAATAACTCAAAAAGTAAGTATGTACATATTTTATCGAAGAAAATATTCCTAGCAATAATATAGCTTATGAAAAAGAGGTGTCAGTATAAGGTCTGTAGACCCAGTAGAAGCAGGGTTGCAGCTAATGAAAAATAGGTTCTTATTCGTCAAATACCAAATCGAATATTTCAACGTAAAATAACCAAAAAAATAAAGCACTTTTCGGGAAACACTCATCATAACTCTTTTAAAGTGTTTAAAAAAAATTTTTTTTGGTGTTTTTAAAACAGTTTCTAGCGTGAAAAGTAAGCAAGTTACGCTGAAAATAAAATCGTTCCCTTTTTTTGGCAAAAGAAAGTCATGAAAATTAATTGTTACCGCTTCACACGTTACTTTAGATAAATGTATTGTTTATACAGGGTGTCTCCGAAAATAGTGCGTTCCTTTAAGGTGTGGATATAATACACAATTTAGAACAAAAAGGTGTTGTAACATTTTTTCCTAAAGTTAACCGTTTCAACAAAAATTACGTTGTTCTCCATAAGAGTAAATTTTTATTTTCATAAATTTATATGACCTGGCAACATGGCGTAGAAGAACCTGTGACTGTGAAATTTAATCTAATGGGACCCCTTGTTTATTTACTAATTGAGTATCAATTTGCATATCAAAATGTATTTTCGTTTTTTGGTCAAACGGCTGAATTTAGAATAAAATGTTATAAGACTTTTTTGCTCTACATTGTGCTTTCTATCTATACCTTTAAGGAACGCACTATTTTCGGGGAAACCCTGTATATGATCTGTAAGTTGCATTGGTTCAAAATGCTTATTTTTGAAAGGGGTTTTGTTGAAAGGCCTCGAACGAATCACTAGTCACGAGTATGTATATGCAAATTTTGAACAGCCATATCTTAACCAATTTTTGTCTTCCAGAAAATCAAAAAATTCCAAATATTTAAAAAAGCAACACCTACATTTTTTACTCTTTAAGATATTTGGTATCACTAATAATTTTTAAGTTATTTTGACAAAAGTCTTTTTTTCAAAATTAAAGATTTAAAAAAATTTACTTTAAAACCAAATTTTTCCACAAATAAGCACTTTGAACTGATGAAACTTACAAACACAAACAATACATAAAGTTACTTGTGAAGTGGTAACGATTAATTCCATTTGGGCTGTTAATTAGAGGGAGTTTTTAGAATATTTTTAACCAAAAAAAAAGGAACAACTGTATTTTGAGCGTAACCTGCTTACTCTTGCTGCTGGAAACTTAAAAAAAAAATAAAAATAAACGTTTTCTTAAACACTTTAAGAAAGTTGTAATAAGTTTTCCCAGAAAAGTGTTTCATTTTTTTTATTTCACGTTAAAATATTCGATTTGGAATTTGAGATATAAGAGCTTATTTTTCACTATAGTCTGTTTTTAAACAAGAGGAGTCATTCAAATTTCCCGCGCCGTACACCTTGTTTGTAATTGGTACAACCTCAGGCAATTTTACTCATATCAAATTTTGACACTATTGGCATTTCATAGGTTAGTTTATTTATTTTATCAGCAATTTTTGTATTTTCTGCGTTCTTCCTTTTATTTTTAGATTTTTAGTCAAGATTACCGTCAAAGGCCGATATGATCAACCAAAAAAGAAGATTTATCTGATGATATTTCTAGTGACTTTCTTGGGTGTGAATCTGCCATTTAGTTTACCTACTCCTCTTGGTTTTAAAACAAAGCTTAGCAATAACTCTGCTTCTACTGGGTCTACAGACCTGACACATATACCATTTTTTCACTTTTTTATAAGCTATATTTACTATTTGCTAATTTTTTTTCAATAAAGTACCTACTTTTTGAGTTATTTGCGAAAAACCGTATAAAAACGTTTTTTTTTTTGTTGAAAAATGAACATATTCACTCGCAAATATCTCTAAAAGTATTGACTTAGTGAAAAACGCTATAAAATAGAAGTTGCTTAGAATTAGTCAGTTTATCCAATTCCGGACTTATTTGAACGTATTTGTTTTCATACCCTATAACCGACGAAACTCACCTCCAGATCAAAAGCACATATCGGCACAATATCACTTTTTTTCTTTAACATATTAGCTATAGGTACGTGTCCCAAATTTTATGTCAAACCAAGCGTTTCTTCAAAATTCTGACCAAAAACCCTAAGTAAATTAAACGAAAATATAAAATGAATTTTTCAAACAAATATTTTAAGTCGGTATGAGAAATTTTAATTTAACAGATGAAATCAAATAAACACAATTCAACTCGTAAAATATTTAGACCCTTGCTTGGTAATCCAGCTGAACAGGTAAAGAACCTACCTTTTATGTAGTTTATAATCTGAGAGGATGGAATATTTTACCAAAATATTCCATCCTCTAAGTTTACAATAGACCTTTTCTACCTGTCCTCAAAAGATCGGTATTTTTAACTCGTGGCAACGTCGAAAAGCGGCAAAACGATGGGAAATACACATTTTTATGTGGTGGAAGTCAAAATGGTTATGAAGTGTAAAAATTTTTGTATATAATTTAAATTTTTAAAATTAAAATTTTAGAAAACTGAGAACGATACAGGGCGTTAAAAAATGCGCTCAACAAACATACACGAATTAAAATTCGAAAATGATAGTATTTCTTGGTGATGCCAAATTACTGCAACATGAAAAGATGACATAATGATAGCGGGATGTATATATATATATATATATATATATATATATATATATATATATATATGTCTTTATATATATATATATATATATATATATATATATATATATATTCAAACCACTATATATATATATATATATATATATATATATATATATATATATATATATCGTATATACACAATCGTATATCGTATATACACAACATAGAAACGACAACGGGGTTGACAAATGACAGATGTATGTACCTTAAAAATGTGCCCCATTTGATCAAAAATCGACCCGTTCCGTCATTTTCTTAAAATCTAATAAATACTGCCAAACATCGAGGCGGATACTTTTATTTGGCCCACTCTGTATACGTACATGCATATTAGAAACAAATAATATATCGCACCCTTAGTAATATAGAGGCACAATCCAAAAAAGTAGATTTTTGGGAAATCGCGTTTAAGGATTTTGGTTTCCAACATTACAGCTATTTTTTCAAATAACATGCTTATTTTTTGAGTTGTAAATGTGAAATTTGGCAGATTTGTTATTTGATAATTACACTATAAATAGCAATGATAAAAAATAATAATATAAATAAATTCCATTAATTACATGTAATGGAAAAAAATACTTTTAAGCAGTGGCGGCTCGTCAGAGGAGGCAAGGGAGGCTCAGCCTCCCCATAAATTTATTACATACTCTACACGGTTTTGTTTATCACGAATCGCGAAAAAGACAAGCACTCTCACTATTATACAATGTGTAAATTCCATATTATCACTAATTATCCATACGTACGGAGCATTAGCATTAGAACGCATGATCGCGTCTCAGTTTTATTACATATTATTGTAGGCAGGACCCTGGGTTATCCCGAGATGCATGAAAGGAGCACGGAGCCGAGAAGCCCAGCAGTCTCCGTTGCTAATGCTCCGTGCAGCGCAGCAGGCGTTTAAGGAGACCCGGTCTCTTTAGGCAAGGCGCCCATTGAGGTAGAATGTCCGTGGCATGTGGCGTGGTACTGACTAGAGATTGTCCGAACGGCTATTTTGATATAGCAGTTGCCTTTTCAGCATTACTCAACGTTTTTATGTTGATATAAGAAAAACAAAATCATATTTGTTTGTTTTGTTTTAAAAAGCAGTTTTGTTGGTATTTAATGTGAACATATTTATAAATAATAACTGTTGCTAAATTAATACATCTAAGTACAAACATTTTTTGAAATGACAAAAAATATACTTAACAAAATACATGGTGGTTCTAATATTTATATGGTCGTAGTATTTATTTAAATTTACTGTTGTTTTCACCCAATTTTGAAAAAATGTGAAAACTTTGAATTATCCACGTCCGTCTGTCCGTCCGTCTGTCTGTCCGTCTGTCTGTCTGTAATCACAACTCCACCATCAATATACCAGCTAGAATGACAAATGAGGTGTCAAATAAAAGCTTATAATCCAAGGATGGTACTAAAGGTAAGATATTTGACCTAGGCTGGCTGGTTATCGGTCCGTCCGACCGCGAATATAACTCCTCCGCATTATACCAGGTAGAATGACAAATGAGGTGTCACATGAAAGCTTATAATCCAAGGATAGTACTAAAGGTGATAAATTTGATCTAGGCTGTTTATCCGTCGGTCTGTCCGACCGCGAATATAACTTCTTCGTCATTATACCAGGTATAATGACAAATAAGGTGTCAAATGAAAGCTTATAATCCAAGGATGGTACTAAAGGTGAGATGTTTGACCTAGGCTATCTGTACGTCGGTCCGTCCGACCGCGAATATAACTGCTCCGTCATTATACCAGTTAGAATGACAAATGAGGTGTCAAATGAAAGAATATAATCCAAGGATGGTCCTAAAGGTGATAAATTTGATCTAGACTGTCTGTCCGTCGGTCTGTCCGACCCCGAATATAACTTCTCTGTCATTATACCAGGTAGAATGACAAATGAGGTGTCAAATGAAAGCTTATAATCCAAGGATGGTACTAAATATGAGATATTTGACCTAGGCTGTCTGTACGTCGGTCCGTCCGACAGCGAATATAACTCCTCCGTCATTATACCAGGTAGAGTTAAATGACAAATAAGGTGTCAAATGAAAGCATATAATCCAAGGATGATACTAAAGGTGAGATAATTGACCTAGGCTGTCTGTCCGTCGGTCCGTCCGACCGCGAACATAAATCCTCCGTCATTATACCAGGTTGAATGACAAATGACGTTCCGAATGAAGGCTTATAACCCAAGGATGGTATTAAAGATGAGACATTTGACATCGGACTTCCGGTTTTAGAGTTGCAACCGTATGAACTGTTCTAAAGTCACCGAAATAGTATAAGCGATATATCATTCGACGTGCCTTAGCAAAATGAGAAAAAATTTTGGTTTTGGTTTTTATATCATTTCCGCTTAAAAAGTTCTAATCAGAAGTGCCGCTATAGTCGCAGAAATAGTATATGTAACAGAACAATCGAAGCGAATTGAAAAGTTGACTTTTAATCTTTAGTTCCTGTTTTGAGGTCATTTCTGTTTAAATAATGATGACGCAAAGTTTAGTCAAAATGACTCAAAATTAGTAAAATCGTATATCGATCGACGCAAAGTTACACGAAGCGTTCAAATATCGACTGTCAGTTCTACTTTCGATTACTTTGGGTGAAAACCTAGGACTTACGAAGTAAAATTACTTGTTTTAACTGGGAATAAGCCACAATATTATTAGAAATTGAATTGGAAAGAAGTACGTGAGTAGTGTAGGACATACAGTTTTCCAAAGTTTGTTTTCTCTTCAGGTGACAGCCACATCTTTGATTTTTTTTTAAATAGGAAAGTACATAATGTGACACCTCATTTAAAAGCCTTTGAAATACTGATTACAAAAATATATAATACTTTAATCCTTTTTGAGAGCGTAGGCGCAAAATTTCGTTTGAATTATTTTTAAATGCATTCATTTTTTTCGAATCCTGAGAAAACTAGTAAGTGTTTTTGAAAAATTTAAACGCAGAATACAAGACTACAGTATTACCGAGAATCCAAAAGTCTCTGAGGAATTCTATAATATTTATTTTAATAAAAAGTTACGGGGGCGAAAAAAAAAAAGAGAAAATTGAGTGTGATATTTAATTTTAAATATATAAAGAAACTTTTTGTTTATTCTAAGGGACTTTTGTCCCTCGGTAATAATGTAATATTTCATTCTGTGTTTAAACTTTTCAAAAGTACTTGTTAGTTTTCTCAGGATTCGAAAATATGATTGCATTTAAAAAGAATTCAACCGAAATTTTGTGCCTACGCTCTCAAAAAGGATTAAAGTATTATACATTATTGTAATCAGTGTTTTAAAGGCTTCTAGATGAGGTGTCACATAATGTACTCTCCCATTTAAAAAAAATCAAAGTTATGGCTGTCACCTGAAGAGGGATCGCGCAATAATTCTTAAAGTCATTTTAAATCAAGTATATCACATAATTTTTGCGGAAGTGGATTATACAACAAAGCAAATTCATATTCAATGTAAATAAATAAAAACTTTATAAATAGAAAACAAGAATTAAGTTATAATCTTAGGTTAAAATAAATAATATAAAAAGTAAATATAATAAAACAAATATACTTATAATAAATAATAAAAACAAATATGAAGTATCATCACCGCAACTGTCAAATAAATGTTACCAATTTATGGTAAAATGTCACATTCGTTCGATTACAGTTATATTGTGTTCCGAACAAATGTGCTTCATAAAAACGCTCTATAGTCCATTTAGGTATACAAATGAAATGAAACAAATTATTGTGTATTTCTTTAAGTTAACATTAATAGAAATCTTCAAATATTATTTCTACGCGTATATAATAAAATATATCTAGTGGCTGTAATTCCCGTGTACTCGGAAAAATGATTCTAAAAAAGAACACACCTACCGCCAAAATATTTCATGTTGGTATCATGTGACGTCACGGGCTATGACGCGGATCACGTGCAACGGTAAGTAGATTAGACGCAGTATAAGTAGGTGGGCACTGTATAGAAATTTGTAGAAAAGTAAAATAATTTTACCACCAGTAAATTTGTCGGCGAGTTTGTACTCATAACAGTTGTTATAAAGTATTTATTACCTGAGAAACCCTAATAATATAAAACAGCCATACAGGCCTTTGAGGCATTTGCAATAAAGCATAATACCCGATATAATTTAAATTTTTAGGATATTGTAGGTAAAAATTTATTCGTTTAGTTAAAAAGTATTATAAACAGCGGTATTATTTTATTAAAAGGTATTTCAACAAACGGATAAATTTATTAAGGGGGTAGGCGCAAAATCTTGGTCCAATTCTTTTAAATGCATTTTTTTTCGAATTCTGAGAAAACTAATAAGTATTTTGAAAAATTAAACTCATAACATATAACATTATTACCGAGGGCCGAAAGTCCCTGAAAACTTTTATAATGTTTATAATTATAATATACAGGCGTGAAAAAAAAGAGAAAATTTATTGTGATTTTAAATTTCAAGTGTTTAATTCAAACTAAACTTTTTGTATATTCTAAGACACTTTCGGAACTCGGTAATAATGTAGTTTTCAATTCTGCGTTTAAATTTTTCAAAAATATTTATTGGTTTTTTCAGGATTCAAAAAAATGAAAAAAATTAATTTAAATAGCATTGGACCAAGATTTTGCGCCTACCCCCTTAAAATGTAAATGGAAACGTTTCGGGACCTCTAATTTATATTCCATAAACAGGGATATTCCTATAACTGTTACTTACATTTTTTACTTGTTGGATTTTTGAGATGCTAGATTCGATTCTTGATTTGACTCTCTGCCATAATGTGTCAATAGTCAAATAACAAAGCTAGCAATATATAATAATTATTAATTAAAGTGCTTGTTAAAAATGGCAAATAGCCGAAAAGAGTTTTACCGAAAAATCCAGGAATTAAAAAGTTTCTATATAAATAAATATTTAATATATTCATGTTAAATTGTTGATCGTCTTGTATGATTTTAAAATTTTTAAATACGTCCTCGTATATTGCAACACAAACTAAACGTGGTCACCATTCGAGTACCACTCGAAAATTAAACCTGCTGTCGATTAGTGGCAAGGGGACTGGCGCTACGGCGCGGCACTTCCAAAATACCTTCAAGTTCAAATCCTTTTTATAAAAGTTAAAAATTGCAAATTTTTAATTTTTTTGCCAGATAGGGTGCACCCAATAATGATGTTTTCTCTTCTTTGGATTTTTAGCATTGAGGTTGGCAAACTAGAGAAATAAAAGGTAATCGGTGCTACTATATAGTACTTAGTCTACCGCGCTGTATTATAATATTACAATGCTGACAAAAAAATCTTTACAAAGTGAATAAAACGCATAAATCATAAGAATTATTATTCTAATTTCACAAATTATGTATTAATTAATTACAAATAATTGAACTTTCTAAGTCCTAGGTTTTCACCCATGGGGATCGAAAGTAGAACCGGAAGTCGATATTTGAACTCTTCGTGTAACTTTGCGTTGATGGATAAAATATTTCGCTAATTTTTAGTCATTTTTACTAAACTTTCGGTCATAATTGTTTAAACGGAAATAATTTCAAAACCGGAACCAAATATTTAAACTCGACTTTTCAATACACTTCAATTAATGTCACATGTACCATTTCTGCGAATCTGATATGGTACTTCGGTTAAGAACTTTTTAACGGGAAATGATATGAACCCAAAAACCGGAAGTCCGATGTCAAATGTCTCATCTTTATTACCATCCTTGGGTTATAAGCCTTCATTCGGCACTTATTGTCATTCTATCTGTATTACTAATGGAGAAGTTGTATTCGCGGACGGAAAGACAGATGAACAGACAGTGATGGAACCGAAAGTATATATTTATTCTCTTGTTGCAAAGTAGCGTCGAATAATATATCACGTGTACTATTCCGGTGACCTTAAAACAGTACTTCTGGTCGTATTTCTAAAACTGGAAGTCCTAGGTAAAATTTCGCACATTTATTACCATCCTTGGATTATAAGCTTTCATTCGACACCTCAATTGTTATTCTATCTGGTATAGTGACAGATGAGTTATATTCGCAGTCGGACGGAAAGACGGATAGACAGCCTAGGTCAAATTTCTCACATTTAGTACCATCCTTGCATTATAAGCTTTCATTTGACACCTCATTTGTCATTCTACCTGGTATAATGACGGAGGAGTTATATTCGCAGTCGGACGGACAGACGGGCACACAGCCTAGGTCAAATTTCTCACATTTAGTACCATCCTTGCATTATAAGCTTTCATTTGACACGTCATCTGTCATTATACCTGGTATAATGACGGAGGAGTTATATTCGCGGTCGGATTGACCGACGTAAAGACAGCCTAGGTCAAATATCTCACCTTTAGTACCATCCTTGTATTATAAGCTTTCATTTGACACCTCATTTGTCATTCTACCTGGTATAATGACGGAGAAGTTATATTCGCGGTCGGACAGACCGACGGACAGACAGCCTAGATCAAATTTATCACCTTAGGTACCATCCTTGGATTATAATCTTTCATTTGACACATTATTTGTCATTCTGCCTGGTATAATGACGGTGGAGTTATATTCGCGGTCGGACGGACCGACGTACAGCAGCCTAGGTCAAATATCTCACCTTTAGTACCATCCTTGGATTATAAGCTTTCATTTTACACCTCATTTGTCATTCTACTCATTTGTCATTCTACCTGGTATAATGACAGAGAAGTTATAATCGCGGTCAGACAGACCGACGGACAAAGAGACTAGAACAAATTTATCACCTTTAGTACTGTCCTTGGATTATAAACTTTCATTTGACACTTCATTTGTCATTCTACCTGGTATAATGACGGAGGAGTTATATTCGCGGTCAGACGGACCGATAATTAGCTAGGCTAGGTCAAATATCCTACTTTTAGTACCATCCTTGGATTATAAGCTTTCATTTGACACCTCATTTGTCATTCTACCTGGTATAATGACAAAGAAGTTATATTCGCGGTCGGACAGACCGACGGATAAACAGTCTAGATCAAATTTATCACCTTTAGTACTATTCTTGGATTAGAAGCTTTCATTTGACAACTCATTTGTCATTCTACCTGGTATAATGACGGAGGAGTTATATTCGCGGTCAGACGGACCGATAATTAGCCAGGCTAGGTCAAATATCCTACTTTTAGTACCATCCTTGGATTATAAGCTTTCATTTGACACCTCATTTGTCATTCTACCTGGTATAATGACAGAGAAGTTATATTCGCGGTCGGACAGACCGACGGATAAACAGTCTAGATCAAATTTATTACCTTTAGTACTATCCTTGGATCATAAGCTTTCATTTGACACCTCATTTGTCATTCTACCTAGTATAATGACGGAGAAGTTATATTCGCGGTCGGAGAGATCGACGGACAAACAGCCTAGATCAAATTTATCACCTTTAGTACTATCCTTGGATTAGAAGCTTTCATTTGACAACTCATTTGTCATTCTACCTGGTATAATGACGGAGGAGTTATATTCGCGGTCGGATGGACCGATAACCAGCCAGCCGAGGTCAAATATGCTACTGTTAGTACCATCCTTGGATCATAAGCTTTCATTTGACACCTCATTTGTCATTCTACCTGGTATAATGACGGAGAAGTTATATTCGCGGTCGGACAGACCGACGGACAAACAGCCCAGATCAAATTTATCACCTTTAGTACTATCCTTGGATTATAAGCTTTCATTTGACACCACATTTGTCATTCTAGCTGGTATATTGACGGAGGAGTTGTGATTACAGAGAGACAGACAGACAGACGGACAGACGGACGTGGATAATTCATAGTTTTCACATTTTTTCAAAATTGGGTGAAAACAACAGTAAATTTAAATAAATACTACCACCATATAAATATTACAACCACCATGTATTTTGTTAAATTTTTTTGTCATTTCAAAAAACGTTCGTACTTAGATGTATTATTTTAGTAACAATTATTATTTATATGTTCACATTAAATACCAACAACAATGCTTTTTCAAACAAACAAACAAATATGATTTTGCTTTTCTCATATCATCTTGAAAATGTGGAATAATGAAAAATGAAAAGGTAACTGCTATATCAAAATAGCTGGTCGGAGCATCTCTACTAGTCAATACCACGCCACGGGCCACGGACATTCCACCTCAATGGGCGCCTTGAACAGTGGCATCTACGGTGCCATCACACGCTGCTCGGAGATATACCAAGGGAGGCAGAGTAGCTTCTCGGCTCCGTTGCGTGGTTGCGTGCGTCTCGGGACAACGAATTTTAGGGTCCTGACTAAAAATAATGAAAAATCTAAAAGTGCGAATTTTGTTACGAAATTTGGTATGTGGGGTTATAATAATATTTGGAACAACTTGCTCAAATAACTTTTTCCGATATCTCTAACTCAAAGCAAAATATCGGTAATTTATGGTGTTTTTGAATTCGCAGTAGGCCGTGTTTAGAATTAAAAAAATTCAGTTGAGTATCTTAAAAAATTTGAAGCTTCATTATGTATGCACTGCAAAACTTCAAATCTGTATTTATTTTGATATGCGAGGTATCTACTTACAAATAGATGGAATTGTTAACAAATAAACGACACAAACTTTGGTATTAAACTTTTACAATTAGACTAACTATTTTTAAAATGATATGATATCATGAAATTATGAATTAGGATGATATTATGAAATGTAAATAAAAAATGGTCAAAAAATGGGGCCTTAAATTACATTTTTTGGCGCATTTTTTTGGTAGTGCAAATTTGTCTACATATTTTACAGTTAGGTATAGCCTCCCCTATTGCAAAAATCACGAACCGCCATTGCTTTTAAGTTAGTCCCATACTTACTTACTTTCCGTGTCCGGAACACCAACAACTTTAAATTCTGTATTTCCAATGGTTGGCCACATAGATGGCCCTGTCATTTGCTATAATTAAGTCTTGTTCTGTGCAGGTCTCTCTCATCTCTGTGCATGATAGTAGATGCCGGCTGGTCTGAACCGCGCCACAGTCGCAGGTATCGTCCTCCTGGTATCCCCATTTTTTCAGGTTACTAGCACAACGTGAAACGCCGGTTCTTAGTCTGTTTAGCGCTTTCCAAGTCGGATACGGTAAATTGTGTCCAGCAGCCATTTCCTCCGAGGGAGGAAAATGTGTCGCAGTAGTTGACGCTTGCCATAGGTGTATTCGGCGCGTCTCTGGCGCTTCGGGGATGGATCTTGATGTTTTCAGGAAGCTTTTCCGAGATCTTAGTCTGCTTGGCTGAGTTTGGTGGTCATATAAGGGGTGTCTTCGCTCCGTCTCCTGCTTTTTCCGTTCTACCTCTGACGTGACCTTTCTCCTGATTGGTGGTGGAGCAATTCCAGCAATGGGGTATACCTCTTCGATAGGTGTCGGTTTCAGGCAACCCGATATTATACGGACCGTTTCATTTAGAGCCACGTCGACGTTCTTTGCGTGAGCAGAGTTTGCCCATACTGGTGCTCCAAACTCCGCGGCCGAAAAACATAATGCCAAGGCAGAAGTGCGGAGAGTGTGTGGTTGTGCTCCCCATTTTGTATTAGTTAGCTTGCGGATGATATTATTTCTGGCACTTACTTTCTTCTTAACATCTTGACAGTGGTATCGGTAAGACAGAGTTCTATCCAGACGGACGCCAAGGTATTTTGGCGTCTTGTTGTGTTCCAGCATCTGACCACGCCATTCCACCTCCAGCGACCTTCGGGCATGCTTGTTTCTCAGGTGGAAAGCACATACCTGGGTTTTTGTGGGATTGGGTTTCAGATGGTTTTTATCATAGTATAGAGCTAAGTCTCCCAGGGCATCTGTCAGCTTCACTTCGACTTCATTGAAGGTTCTTCCCTGAGCTGCCACCGCTGTATCATCAGCGTAAATAAATTGCCTTGTTTGTTGGTGTATGGGTTGGTCGTTGGTGTATATGTTGTATAGAAACGGCACGAGGACACTTCCCTGTGGTAGCCCATTTTTTTGGTCCCTCCACCGACTGTTCTTGGACTGGAGCGTTACGTAGAAGCGTCTATTCTGGAGGAGACATTTCACTAACCTTGTTAGTCGGAAGTCCTTTGTAGTTTCGTAGAGTTTTGCGAGTAGCCGTTGATGGTTAACTGTATCATAGGCGGCAGTTAGGTCTATGAACGCTACTCCTGTTATTTCCTTCCGTTCAAAACCATCTTCAATATGTTGGGTGAGATTAAGAATTTGACTGCAGCAGCACTTTCCGGGTCTGAATCCTGCTTGTTCTGGAATAATTTTAGTCTCCACATATTCTGCGATCCGGTTCAGTATCATTCTTTCAAAGGCCTTGAAAAGGTGGCACAAGAGAGATACAGGTCTAAAACTCTTTTTATCCGCCGGATCCTTCCCTGGTTTTAAGAGGGCTACCACTCTAGCTTTTCTCCAGATTTTGGGGATTTGTAATGTACGGATGCAGCAATTCATCATTTTTACGAGCCACTCTACGGTTTTTAGTCCAAAGTTCTTTATTTGCTCTGTTCGTATGTCGTCCAGGCCAGCCGCTTTATTATCTTTCATTTGATGGATCGCGCCTCTCATCTCCTCTAGACAAAAAGAGGTACCTAGAACATCTCTTTCTTCGTCGATATTCCGTTGAGCTCTCACCTTGTTCTTTCTTGATGTCGTCTTACCGTTCATTAGAAGATGATGGGCTATCTGATCGGGTGTGACTTCTGTCATGTTGACTGCCGGAGCAGCGGGATCGTTGCCAAGATTCCGAATCAGCTTCCAGGCACGTCTGCTGTTTTGTTTCATGTCCAGACTCGTGACCAGCTTGCACCACCTTTCCGTTCTGTTGGCGGATATCGCATGTAACATTTCCTCCCCAGCCTGTATTGTCGCTTCCGAGAAAGGGTCTTCTTCATATAGCTGTTCGTATCTTTTAAGTAGGGGTTTAGATTCTTCATTGAGCCCCGCTATGTACTCAGTTCGACAACCTCTAGGGATAAATTTCCGTGATACTTGCTTTACGATTTCTACAAATTTATCGTATGAATCAGGGCAAGGTTCTAGCTGGGAAACTTCTTGATCCAATGTTTCAGAGAATTTTTCCCATTTTGCTTTAGTAAAGTTGAACCTTCTCTTGAAAGGAACAATTTCGTATCTGATTGCCGCGTTGGAAAGACAAATTATTGGTCTGTGCTGTGTCTTTGGGAGAGCGCTTCCAACGATTTTTGTCACCTGGTCTCCAATTCTGTCGCTGACAAATATATTGTCTGGGTTGTAACCTCTGCGCCATCTTCCGCTGTTGAACGACGCAGGCTGCTTTGGATCGTGAATAAGTTTTAGGTTCATGCTTTCAGCCCATTTTTCTAGTTCTTCGCCATTGGAATCTGTTTCGTTGTAACCCCACGCGACACTGTGACAGTTGAAGTCACCCAGTACGAATTTGATTTGCTGTGATTGAAAGTTATTCGGTTCCTCAAAAGCAAAGTCAGCGTTTGGTGGTTTGTACATTGACGTTACTGTACAGGAGTTTATCTCCACTGTGAGGATCTCGATGTCATTTTGATCTGTTAGAGATGTGGATGCTACGTCGATATCTGGTCTGACGAAGACTGCGCTACCATATTGGTCGTGTGGTCTCTCCAGTATGAGCTTCATACCCCGAATCCTTGGTCTGCGGCTTGCAGTACCTCTATGGGTTTCTTGAACCAGTAGAACATCGACACCATGTTCTCTGCACATATTAGACAATAGGTCTTCTTTATCTGCTGATAGTCCTTCAATATTAATTGAGGTCGTCATCAAAAATGGCCTTGATAAAGACCGTTTTGATTTTGATTGCATCTGTGTTGTTGGTGCACCGGTGTTGAAACCAGTTAGTCCCATATTATAGTACAAAAGAAAATAACAGAAATAAAGAATTGTTTAAGTTTGATCCCTTATATTATTAATGTTCTGTCACTATTTATTCAAAATAACGATCTATTATGAATTAGACCCATTTATTTATTAAATTTTGCATAATATAACGGCTAAACTAAAAACTGTTCTATATAATACAAAATATTAAAACACAAACTCGCCGGGATTTTCGTCATAGAAACACATGTTACTGATTGCTACCTTGTAGCAGTAAAAACGTGAGACGGGCG
This sequence comes from Diabrotica virgifera virgifera, assembly GCF_917563875.1. Classification (NCBI taxonomy): domain Eukaryota; kingdom Metazoa; phylum Arthropoda; class Insecta; order Coleoptera; family Chrysomelidae; genus Diabrotica; species Diabrotica virgifera. The sequence continues at coordinate 123,856,318 of NC_065449.1, forward strand.
GGGAGAGTGAGAGAGAGGCACAAATATAGCTACCGAGCCATTTATGTTCTTCTTCTCTCTCTGTCAGCGCTAACCGGTAGAGAATTTCATTTTGTGCCATTATCACTTAAAATCATAGTTAACACAAATTTTGAGTTGAGCCCTTATATTACTGAGTGTGCGATATGCATATACATTAAGCATCAAAATTAACGCACCACCTTAAAAATGGGACATTTTTGATGTCTCGTATTTTCTAAACCTTTTGTCCGATTTGAGTTTCTTTTTTAGTATATTATAGCTTTATTCTTCACGAATATCGATGTAATAATATTATTGCTAAACAGGTTAAGTGTCATTGTATACCGGCTGTAACAATGATAGTGTGTTTTTTTCTCAAAGTTTGGAACACCCTGTGGAATATTCTAGCGTATATAAAATATCGAAAATAAAACTCTGCTATAGCTTTAGGCTTTCTTAATATTTTGATTTTTGATTCATTCGCTCAAGTGTGATAAATAAAAAGTTAGGTACTTTAACAACTAGCCATGTTATTCGTCAATACAGGTTGTTTCTAAATAAGTGCAACAAACTTTAAGGGTAATTCTGCATGAAAAAATAATGACCGTTTGCTGTATAAACATATGTCCACAAATGCTTCGTTTCAGAGATACGGGATGTTGACTTGTTTCTTACAAACTGACGATTTATTTATTGCTCTAAAATCGGTTGAGATATGCAAATGAAATTTGGTAGGTTTTAAGAGATAGTTATTGTTTATTTTTAGACATACAATTAAGAATTTTATATTCACCATTGGCGTCCATACGGGATGTATCTAAAATGTTTATACCCGTATGCACGCCAATGGTGAATATAAAATTCTTAGTTGTATGTCTAAAAATGAGAAGTAACTACCTCTTAAAACCTACCAAATTTCATTTGCATATTCGATTTTAGAGCATTAAATAAATCGTCAGTTTGTAAGAAAAAATTCAACATCCCGTATCTCGGAAACGAAGATATTGAAGAAACTGTCTTGATGAATAACATGGCTAGTTGTTAAAGTACCTAACTTTTTTACTATCACACTTAAGCGAATGAATCTAATAATAGTCTCCCGTTTTATACCGCTCACTTGGCTTTGGGAGTATAGCAGGGTAATCTGCTCTATCTAGGGCCTACGGTATACAAGGAAGGTAACAGGGCCAGTGCTACGCTTCCACCGCCTATTATTACCCCTGGTTTTGCCCAAGGTACTCATTTTATTCAGGCTGAGTCGACCTGGGGCCTATAAACATTTTAAAAATGTCTAGTTGTTCTTGCCGGCGGTAGGATTTGAACTCCGGACCACCGGCACACGAGCCAAGTACACTACCACTTAGCTACGCTTACGCCGGGCGAATGAATCAAAAAGCAAAATATTAAGAATGCCTAAGGCTATAGTTGAGTTTTAATTTTAATATTTTATATACGCTAGAATATTCCACAGGGTATTCCAAACTTTGAGGAACAAACATACTATCATTTTTACATCCGGTATATAATGACACTTACCTGTTTAGCAATAATATTATAGCATCGGTATTCTTGAAGAATAAGGCTATAATATACTAAATAAATCACTCAAATCGGACAACAGGTTTAGAAAATAGAGACATCAAAAATGTCCCATTTTTAAGGTGGTGCGTTAATTTTGATTCTAAGTGCATATTTGACATAAATAAATGCATATGCATGCATATTTGACAGAAATATTATGCATATATATCTTACTTTTCAGCCTTACTTACTTATCGACGGTAACATTTTCATCGGGGTTAAAAAATTTTGGTACATTTTCTACCTATGTTTCATAGATTTCACGCATTGCAGCAAGTTTATCAAAACGTCTCCTATCCTGTCTGGTAGTTTTGTTCTCAAAACGTTTTACTTGCAAACTTTTTGTAAATATATCAAGCGACAGTGCTGATTGAAATATACTACGACCTGGTTCCACAAATTCACATTTGTGGATCTAAGGCACTTGATATCAATTATTAGAATGCGAACGGGCCATTGTCACACACCACACCATTTGTTTAAAATTAATTGTAGTGATACTCCTTTTTGTGAATGTGGACAAATAGGAAGTATAACTCATATGTTACTTGAATGCCCAATTAACAAAACAAATCAATTTGACCTGTATCAGGAACTTGTTAATATAGGAAGTCCAACTCCCATTTCAATACAAAATCTCCTACATAATATTAATGACCAAACCTTAAGAAAGATCAATAAATTTTTAACAGTATTTCAAATTAAAATATAAAATAAAAATAGTTATTTGAAAATCATATCACAATAAATTTAAAGAAGGGAATATGGAAAAATCCAGACCCTTTGAAAAGAGGATTCCCTTCCAGTTAGTCTAAATACGAGGACTGACCAAGTACCTAAGAGGTGGAGGCCATGAAACTACAAGAAGAAAAAGTACTACGACCTGTTTCTTCATCCTACAAACTTTTAGTTGATTCACCATGGGACTTATACACTCGAGCTAAAAATATTTATTTATTTAGCGCAGGGGTGGCCAAACCACGGCACGCGTGCCACGGTGTGGCACGGCGGTGTCTTAGAAGTGGCACGCGAGGACTTTTTGGAAAAATAAAAAAAATAAACTTAGTAAAAAATTAAAAATTCGTCTTTTATTCTACGCCACTCTTTTATTGTACGCCACTGCCTCGCGCTAGACACGTTCACGTTATTCACATATATGTACGCTTCGTGACAGATAGTTTCGATGTTGTGGAGGAGCTATTAGCTTTGCGCCAACTGGTCTCCACAACAGGACAGGATGTCTTGGATCAAGTGAAAAATGTTATTGAACGTAGCAAAGTGGAGTGGTCGAAATTGGAGTCGGTTTGTACAGATGGAGCGCCTTCCATGGTTGGTCGAATCAAAGGATTTGCTTTTTAGGAAGAAACGTTTTCAAATTCCATTGTATAATCCACCAAGAAGCGTTATGTGCCAAGGACCTCGATCTATCCTCGGTGATTGAGCCTGTATCGCGGTGTATCAATAAAATACATGCTCGAGCTAGTAATCGACGACGATTCCGAGAACTTTTTAAGGAAGAAGTGTTCGATGGTTGTCCAAAGGGAATGCCCTGGCAAGATTTTGGAATTTGAAAGAATGTGTTTTGCAATTTTTGGAGGAGTATGAGGAATTGCCAAACGAGTGCTCTCTGTTGAAAAATGAAGACTGGCTATGGGATTTAGCTTTCCTTGCGGACATAATGGGACATTTGAACATATTAAATTTAAGATTACAAGGAAAAGATTGTATTTTCCCAACCTTAGTTAGCCATGTAAACTTGTTCAAAAACAAAATATCACTTTTTTATTCAGATTTTAATGAAAAAAAAACTCACTCATTTTAAATTCATGAAGGAATTAGCCATCAAATTAAATAATGTTCCAAATTACGATAAGTTTAAAAATTTCCACAGCTGATTTTCCATATCTTCACAATTTTGCTTTGCGGTATTGTTGTCGTTTTGGTTCGACGTATGTTTGTGAAGAAATGTTTTTCAATTATGAATGTTATTAACTCACAATATCGTTCAAAATTAACCAATAATCATTTGAAAAATCTAATTTTATTAGCTGTAACAAAAATTGACCCCAACATTCAAGATTTAATTAAGAAAATTCAGATTCACAAGCCACATTAACCACATCAACCATAAAGATGTACTGTACTACTAGTAATAAATTAATAAACGATCTCGAGTAGTTGAAAATTATATTTTTTTACTATTTAAAATAAAAAAAGGTCGTAGAAAAAGTATAGTATTCTACTCGCATGTAATGTCGTGTCGCAAACTTCATCATCGTGAGTAATAGCCATCATTACATGCTCGTGGAATAATATACTATTGTAGCTACATATATTTTTTGTTATTTCATACAAATTCCACCTACCTATTGAATTTTTTGTTAGAAAATTTTTGGTGGCACGACTAACTTTTCATAAACAGATAGTGGCACACTGTTAAGAAAGTTTGGCCACTCCTGATTTAGCGTATGGCTCTATCACAGTTTTTGTATAAAAATAAAGATCACAATACATTAAAAAATAATAATAATTAATTTTTATAAACGAAAATTTAGTTGATAAATAGATATTGCCGATTTTCACAGTTACCTCGTGGATGTTGTTCTTGGTAGAAGTAGAAATCAAGGCTGCATTTTCTATGTCTGTACGTACGTAAGTTGCTATACCGTAGGCTCTGTCGTAGGTAGCACCCAGTAGATCATAGCCGGGGATTTTTCCTCTTGAACTCAATTATTGAAATTCGTTTTCTGTATGCGTTTCTTATAATGCGACCAGATCAATATCGTTACTTTTAATAGTTTGTTTAGAATTTGACATTTGGCTCATCTTATACCTTCTATATTTAATTAGCAAACTCTTACATTGGGTCCAATTTCTTTTGTAAATTCTTCTTTGGAAACTCCATTCAATAACTGTGTCATCTTTAATAATTATTCTAAAATAACTGTGATATCTGCCAGGAGATCTTTAGGAAAGATTGTCTGTAAAATAAAAATAAAAATAAAAAAAGTCTGAAAGCTAAAAATAAAAGAACAATTTATGCTTGGAAACCAACTTTATTCATGTCTTTCCAGTTGGTTTAGGATCATATTGACCCGAACGTACCCTACGTAACAATCAGGAAGTGTTTAAAACTCTAAGGGCCGGTTGTTCGAACGCTAATCAACAATGATCACTATCAAATATTTAATTGCTGTCACTAACTGTCAATGTCAACTTTGTTTGGGTTGCTGAAAACATAATTATGGATTACAATTATGAAATTAGTTAATCAATTATGTTAATAAATGTTATGTTAATTGATTAACTAATGCCATCATTGCAATCAATTATGTTTTCAGTAACCCAATCAAAGATGACATTGACAGTAGGGTGGTGCGAAAAAAGTCAAATTAATATTCCCGTATCGCTATAGTGCGGAAAAGTTGCGATTTGTAATTACAAGAAAAACAAAACAAAAATTATTAAAATAGGACTTTATCTTCCGATCCCGCAACGGGCCTAAAATTTATGAAAAAAATGAAATTTTACCTTTTCTTCGGAAATTTTTATTTATCCTCCATGTACGTTTTATTTATCGCTATAGTAAAATTTATTTACAGTTTGCATGGTTAAGTAATACGCAAGCTGTCTAGCGGTACGTAGAGTTGGTCACGGAAGTATCGTCTAATGTATGTGGGACCCAATCAAGAGATGGATTCATCAAGGCAACACTTAAATCGTTCTTTTCAAGATCAATGAAGAAAAGATTTTTTGGGGAACCTTGCTGGTTTTTTAAGTATCCGCTGTTTATACTGTGCACCGTGTGTCCTTTTTCCTGTAATGCAGTTTTTTTTCATTATGATCAGTGGTATGGTGCAGGTTACGTAGTACCACTCTGAATTTCTTGTTTTCTTCTAATGCAGCGTTTCCCAAACTTATTTTTCAGTGGTCCGGTTATTTTTGTGCTTATCCTTCGTGATCCACTATTTACATACTACATGGTGTGTATGAGTGTATGTGTGAATGCGAGGTGGGAGGTGCTAGGTGCGAGGTGCGAGGTGCGAGGTGCGAGGTGCGAGGTGCGAGGTGCTAGGTGCGTGGTGCGAGGTGCGAGGTGCGAGGTGCGTGGTGCTAGGTGCGTGGTGCGTGGTGCGAGGTGCGAGGTGCGAGGTGCGAGGTATGAGGTGCGAGGTGCGTGGTGCGGGGTGAGAAGTGCAAGGTGCGAAGTGCAAGGTGCGATGTGCGAGGTGCGTGTGAGTGTATGTGTGTGTCTCACACTTATAAGTCTTAACAAAAGGAATTAGAAACTTTATCGCTTTTTCTGCTAAAACTGGGTACTCCTGGCGGCGAGACAGCCAAAAATCTATCAGTGCCCTATCACACGATAGTTTAATTACTAACTCAATATCTAAATCCAGAAGTCCTCTCTCGTATTCTACGTCCATTGGAAATATATTCCTTATCGATGCTTTTTTGCTGTGGATGGGGGGAAAATATTTCTCCAGATTTGCCTCCAGTTCTAGCAGGTGCTCGTTGAAAGCCGCTGAAATCTCACCCGGCAATGATTTCACGTTATTTTTTTGTAGTTCTGTTAGCTTTGTCATTTCCTGCTACCGCGCGACGGGTCCACAAATTAAGTTTTTTTTGTTGCAGCTTCCACCTTCTCTTGTACTTTAAATACAGTTAATTGCTACCTTGTAATGTTATATTTAGGTTGTTTAAGAAGTCAACAATACCACAAACATAGGCTACCTTAACTAACCAATTGGCATCATGAAAACTGCCTTTAAATTGAAATATTGCATCCCTAGACTTTGATGGATGTTGTTCTACGAGTAGTGAAATTTCTTCCATTAATTCAATAAGTCTTTTTAAAACATATTCCCTTTTGATAGCCAACGCACTTCGCAGTGTAAAAAGTGTTCATGTTCACTTAACGATCTGAAGCGGCGAGGCGAGGCGACCCGGTATTTTGCTTTCGTGGCCCAGTACTGGGTCGCAACCCACCGTTTGGGAAACGCTGTTCTAATGTATATGTGTGTCGTATTACTTTATTGTCATCTAGTACTTTTTTACTCTTTTGTAGTTTTCTAACGACTTTACCTGCAATTTTATTTTATTTCCTTTAAGTACTTCGTAATAGTAGTCTTTTTGCGTTATTGTATTATTTAATATTTTGATTAATGGAGGTATTTTTTCAACGTAGTGGAGAATAAATGGTGGTAGTTTCTCCTTGTTTTCTTGAGGGGTAATATCATTACTAGTTTCGTTTTTTTTCTGTAGACGTTATAGATGTTAGCTTTTCAAAACGGTTTTGGGTTTTGATTTCATGATTTGGGCGTTTTCTTGTTTCTTTTGGGCTATTTGGTAATATCTTTCTATTTTTGCTTCTTACTTCTTGGAAGTCGTTTGGTCTATCTACTACTGAGTCTGCGCTGATGATTGATTGTGTATCTACGTCTCCCTTTGTGTCCGAGTCACTGTAGTATTCGGAGTTTAGTTCCCCTGATTTCCATTGATTTTGTGCATTACTGTTTGAATCATGTTGTGGGTGCAGAGTTTCAGCTATTTGAATTGGCTGGTTTTGGATTTGATTTGATAATCCCATGTAATATGTTTGCACAAGATACATCATGTGGTTGTATTGCTGTTGATACATCATAGGTTGAATATGAGTGGGATGTAATGGCATATTGTTTACATTAGAAAGCATATATGTACTTGCCTGCATACTTGGTAGAGTTGTAGGGCATTGTGGTTGATAATTGTATCCAGAGTTAGTCGTAATTGGAGGTACACCATTTCCTTGCATCTTTCACTGCTGTAACATTCACTTTAGTAAAAATTTTTGTATTTATTTCCCGGACTAACAGGTTGATGTTTATTATTATTATTTTTTGTTCTTTTCACTGACTGCCGATAACACTGACCGACAATGAAGCACAAAAAACCGATATTACGTTAATCGATAATAGCAAAGCGATAAGAAAGCCTACACCGGTCGTTCCGTCTGATGCAGACAATCTTCTTTTTGCATTTTACTAGTTTAATAAACGATAATAATATAATCAGAATAAAACACATTCACATGCATTTTAAAATAATTAGCTTTTACAATGAGGAACGAATACACTAACACAACCGGCTCGTTAGATGGCTCGTACTTCAATGATTCACATAAATTGAAGACCCTCCGTATTCCCCTTGGTCACGGCATACAGATGAAGCCAGAGAAAATCCATTTATATGGTGCAGTTCTAGTTGTTCTTTAGATTTCCAGTGCTCAGTTAAACAGACACAATATTATGTAGACCTTCGCACTGCAGGAAGAACTCTAGTTTTTCAATGCTTGTTGATATACATTGTATATTTTGATGAAGTAAGCCAAAACTTTTTTGATTGAAAGTTCAATCAATGAGTTACGTAGGGATACAAAATCAGGAAGTTGATTGTTTATGTCAAGTGGCGTGACAAACTTCGTCGCCTCCCCCCCCCCCCCCCGCAGAATGGGAAATGGGGCCCTCTTTAAAAAGTTACTAAATACGACTTGTGTAACAAAAACTTATGTAAATGACCGTGAAATACGGAGATTCCGTGTAATTTTCAGTGTCACCACCGAAGTGATCAAGTCAATACTTATTAAATTATTTGCGAGTGAAAATATTTATTGTTCAACAAGAAAACTACGTTTTCAAGCGGTTTTTCTCAAATAACTCAAAAAGAATTTGATCTAAAAAATATTCTTAGCAAAAATGTAGCTTATAAAAAAATGATGTCTGCCCAGTAAAAACAAAGTTGTGACTTATGAAAAATTCTTCTTATTTTTCAAATTCAAAATTGAATATTTCAACGTGAAATAACCAAAAAATGAAGCACTTTTCGGGAAAAACCTATTGAAACTTTATCTTTATTTTTTATACAAGTTTCTAGCATTAAAACTGAGCGAGTTACACTCAAAATAAAGTTAACCCCTTGTTTTGGTAAAAAATCGTGAAAGTCTCCCCCTATTTAGCACCCCAAATTAAACTAATCATTACCGCTTTACAAATTACTTAACTTGTTTTTATATGATCCTGTAAGTTTCACTGGTCCAAAGACCTTATTTTTGAACTAGTCACTAATCACGAGTGTATACAAATTTTGAACAACCATATCTTAACCAACTGTTGTGTTAATAACAAAATAACCCATAATATTTATGAAAGCAAAACCTACATTTATTTACTATTTGAGATTTTTTGTATCACTAATACTTTTTAAGGTATTTTGAAAAAGGGCATTTTTCCAAAATAGAAAAACCCTTTCCTACTAAAAAAAAACAATTTTCTTCAAAAATAAAAACTTTGAACCGGTCAAACTTACAGATAATATACACAATACATATATAAAATAAATGGTAAAGCGCTAACTATTAATTTTATTTGAGGTGCTAAACAGGGGGAAATTTACACGATTTTTTTTTACCAAAAAAAGTGGGCGAACTTTATTTTGAGCTTAACTCGATTAGTTTTGATCTTGATACTTTTATAAAAAATAAAGCTTTTTTTAAACATTTAGAAAAAATGTTATTGAGTTTTTATCGAAAAGTCCTTTATTTTGGTTATTTTACGTTGAAATATTCGATTTGGAATTGGACGAATAAGAACAATTTTTAAAGAGTTTTAACTTTGCTTTTACTGTGTCGATTGACTTCATGAATATACCATTTTTTTTGTTTTTTATAAGCTACATTTTTGCTAAAAATATTTTTTGATAATATTTTATTCGATAAAAATTTTTGAGTTATTTGCGAATCACCGCCTAAAAACGTGTTTTTTTTTTGTTGAAAAATAAACAATTTCACTCGCAATAACTCGAAAAATATCAAAAAATATTCAACAAAAGTTGTAGTCCACAGTACACCGTCCTGTTTGGAAGAGGATTAGAAAAGTCTTAAAAATGGCTTCGTTTGAGCGAGTCACTCACTTTCTGAAAAAGTTCAGATTGCAGGTTGAACGCGTTTCGCGTCCCGCTTCATTAACATATTTACGTTGTCGGACTATCGAAACGCGGCTGTAAATTTGTAGGACAAGAGATCGACAATCTTTAATAATTAAATATGTATAAGTACTTTAACTGAAAATTGAGAATTTTGTGATAACAAAACTACCGCACTAGAGTGATATCTGGCGGGTGTCGAACTTTAAGATTTTGTGATTACAAAACCCTTAATTTTCAATTTAAAGTACTTATATTTATATAGGGTGTCTCAAAAGTAGCGAAACGGTCGAATATTTCGCGAACTAAACATCGGATCGAAAAACTGAAAAATACGTATTCAATAATTTTCAAAAATTTATCCAATGACACCAAACAGCAACCCCCACTACACCCCCTGGAGGTGGGATGGGGGGTAATTGTAAAATCTTAAATAGAAACTTTTTTTCTTGTTAGAAAAGTTTTCTTCTTCTGTAGAAAAGTTTTTCTTGCAGATTTGGATTCGTTACGTAAAAGTAAGTAACTTTTATTCAAGACATTTTTTCGAACTGTGGATAGATGGCGTTATAATTGGGAAAAACCATTTATTTTGATACCATAGGTAAATTATAGAAACGGTCTAATATCTCGAGAAATACACTTCCAAATGAAAAACCAAAAAAGGTTTTTAATATTTTTTTAAAGCCTATCGATAAACACCAAACATTACCCTTCAACCCACCCCGGTCGAAATTGCAAAAAAAAATAATTTCGCAATAACTATTGTAAAAATTAGTGTACAGCTTTGAAATTTTTGTCAAAGGAGGGGTCTTTGGTACTTAATATGTGATAAAAAATTCAAAGCGATTCATTCAATTGTTTAAATTTTACTTAAATTGTTTATCCCAGAGAGCTTTTTTTGCAATAGCATAAGTCAGAAAAAAATGATTTAAGAACCAGTCTACAGGTGTTAAATGAAAGAGCATGGGCTAAACTTTCAAACTGGTTTAAAAAAGTAAATAAAAAATGAATTTATTAGTAATAAATAATTATGCAAAAGTATCGTCAATTTTTCCTTATAAACTTTTTAAATAACTTTTTTCAAAAAAAAAATCTATTTGTACCCTGTTTTAGGTGCACAACTACCAAGAAATGTTATGTATATAATAATTGATAAAAAATTGAAATAAATATATAATTTATTATATAGGGTGTCCCAAAAGTAGTGGAACGGTCGAATATTTCGTGAACTAAACATCGCATCGAAAAACTGAAAAATAAGTGTTCAATCATTTTCAAAAATCTATCCAATGACACTAAACACCAACCCCCACTACACCCCCTGAAGGTGGGGTGGGGGGTAACTTTAAAATCTCAAATGGAAACCCCTAGTTTTTCTTGCAGATTTGGATTCGTTACGTAAAAGTAAGCAACTTTTATTCAAGACATTTTTTCGAACTGTGGATAGATGGCGCTATAATTGGGAAAAACGATTTATCCTGATACCATAGGTAAATTATAGAAACGGTCTAATATGTCGAGAAATAGACTTCCAAATGAGAAACCAAAAAACAGGTTTTTAATATTTTTCGAAAACCTATCGATAAACACCAAAAATTACCCTCCAACCCACCCCCTGGAGACGGGGTGGGGGGTAAATTTAAAATCTTAAAAAGCAACCCCCCTTTTTATTGCAGATTCGAATTCGTCATGAAAAATTAAGCAACATTTATTCGAAACATTTTTTAAAATTGCTGATAGATGGCGCTAATAAATCGTATTTTTCCAATTAAAGCGCCATCTATCAACAATTCTAAAAAATGTTTCGAATAAATGTTGCTTAATTTTTCATGACGAATCCGAATCTGTAATAAAAAGTGGGGGTTGCTATTTAAGATTTTAAAGTTACCCCCACCCCACCTCCAGGGGGTGGGTTGGAGGGTCATGTTATTCGATAGGTTTTCGAAAAGTATTAAAAACCTTTTTTTTGATTTCTCATTTGGAAGTGTATTTCTCGAGATATTAGACCGTTTCTTTAATTTACCTATGGTATCAGGATAAATCGTTATTCTCAATTATAGCGCCATCTATCCACAGTTCCAAAAAATGTCTTGAATAAAAGTTGCTTACTTTTACGTAACGAATAATAATCTGCAAGAAAAACTAGGGGTTTCTTTTTGAGATTTTAAAGTTACCCTCCACCCCACCTCCAGGGGGTGTAGTGGGGGTTGGTGTTTGGTGTCATTGGATAGATTTTTGAAAATTATTGAACACGTATTTTTCAGTTTTTCGATCAGATGTTTAGTTCGCGAAATATTCGACCGTTCCACTACTTTTGGGACACCCTGTATAAAAATACAATGTTTATAAGGAATGATTGACGATATTTTAGACCATTCTAAACAAAAAAGGCCTTTTTTTAATTTTTCTCTAAATTTGATCGTTTTCTAGTTATATCTAAACAATTTAATACTGAAAAAAGAACGAAAGATGACGATTTCAATGGTCAAAAACATAAGTATAAAACATCATTTGTGATATTACGAAGTATATAGATGCAAGTTCAAATCTTATTTTATCAGTAGTTGATAAGTATTGTGGACTTATTTCATTCTGAAACATTGTTTTTTGTTTCAATTGTTAATGCCCGTCTCCCCATAAGAAACCTTCCTCATTAACAATTAAAAAAATATGTTTTAGAATAAAACAGGGCTAAAATTATTATCAAGACCTGATAGAAAAAGGTTTGAACTTGAATTTATGTACTTAATGATTACAAACATGATATTTTTTACTTGTGTTTTTGAGCCTTGAAAATCTTTCGTTTTTTTTCAGTTTTAAATTGTTTATAACTCGAAAACGATCAACTATAGAGAAAAATTACAAAAGACCTTTTTTGTTTATAATGATCCAAAAAATGTGAAATAGTATCTGCCCGGTCGATTTTTTTTTAAATCTATAAAAAATCTCATTTTTCAATTAATAATTAATTATAGTTAGAACAAGATCAGATCGGGCAACCCTTGTTTTTTGTAATTGTAAATATGCTAAATTACATATATTATCCAATAATTTTTATCTATTCAACAGATAGGTGCAAATTGGATCTTCTACTATATGTAGAGGTGAAGGCAAAGCATGTTTGGGGTTTAGTAATGGACTGATTATGACACTCTTTGAGTCTGGTGTCAACTGGGGTCTTGTTTTCCAAAATTTCACTATACAGTGATGAGTGTGGTAAGAACCGGCAAAATAACGAGAAAGATGGAAAACAAAATATGTTGTAAAATAGAAAGATATAAAAGTAGTAGAGGTGTAAAATTATCAATAGAAACTTATTAATTTACACTATTTCATAGTTATTCATAGTTTAGATAGGCCGGAGTCAAACTGTAACCGGAGATTTATATTTTATAATTATACATATCCACAGAGAACGACAGTTCTCACCAGTGGCGCACAACACCCCTACAAGCGACACTATATATACACGAAATTTTCGATTTTCTAAACCTGACTGAATTGAAAATTGGGCCAAATCCCATCTTAAAGTTTAGGAAAAGACTCGTCCATCCATATGTTACTTCTCCATTTTTGTCCAAGGTTGTGGATTTTACGGCCCTTCCCATTTAAAGCCTGTTTTTCGTTCTCGTCCCCAAAACTCCCAAAAATTTCAAAAATTTAAGCCCGACCTTTGCGGCTTCTGATAGCACAGATCATTACCTTTCCAACGCATGTTTAATTTTGAAAATCGGTTATACCATTCAAAAGTTATCGAGCTCAGAAATATGACTCAATTTTTATTTAAAAAATGGAAAATGTTTGTGGATATGTATGTATGTATGTATGTATGTATGTGTGTGGAAAAGTTACACCGATCTGAATTTTTGTTTCTGTGTTTCAAGAAGGTGTGAGGGCCGATTCAGAACCGGTCTAATTTTTGACTTCTGACTACCCGTAAGCCAGCTAGAGGACTAGGTAGATACAAAATAGCATATTTTTTGGGCGTATATATCTTAGGTTCAAGGAAAGACAGGAAAACCGCAAATACATCAAATCAATAGGGTTGAGTTAAGCTTTCAAGTGGCGCCTAAGCGATCAAGCTGAGACATACACACTGCTCGCCATAGCCGAAAAATTAAACTTTGAAAATTTTGGTTTTTCGACAATTACTAAAAATTTCAACCTACGAATTGCACCAATAACTGAGCGTTTGTAGAAGGACTCAGGACGCGTCTAACGGTGTATACCTCATATCTGGGAAAATTCGAATTTTTAAGTTATAGGCTTCATAAGTATAATCAAATCTATTTCTTACGGGAAAAACGGTTTTTCAAGCTCAATAATTCCTGTAATACGTTCAGTTATCATACTCGATCTTGGATGCTGGTCAGATACTACTTGTCAATACGTTTCAAATTCATGTTTAGTGATCAACATCAGGTAAACCGTTCAGAAGTTATAGAGCTCCAAAAGTATAATTAGTCCAGGAACTGAAATTTTTCACTTCGCAATTTTTACAAAATGGATAGATTTGCTTGAAAATTTGACAATAAATAGTGAATAGTCCAAGGATCAAAATCTATATGATGCCGAAAGACGCTTTTACCATGGGGTTGTTGCCACCTCATCTCGAGGGTGGAAATTTTTTATTATATTTTGACCGCAAATGCTGGTAAAAATATTAATTATAAGCAAAAAAATGTTCATTATACATTTTTTTGATAAAATTAATAGTTTTCGATTTATTGGTTATCGAAGCTGTTAGTTTCATATCGAAAAAATTACCAGAGAACGGCAGTTCTCGTCAGTGGCGCAGAAATACGCCCCCCTACACGCGACACTATTATATACACGAAATTTTCAATTTTCTAAATCTGACTGAATTGAAAATTGTGCCAACTCTCATCTTCAAGTTCAGAAAAAGACTCACCCATTCATATGTCAACCATCCATTTTGGTCCAAGGGTGTCGATTTTACGGCCCTTCCTATTTAGGTCTGTTTTTCGTTCTGGCCCCCAAAACTCCCAAAAACTTCAAAAATTTAAGTCCGACCTTTGCGGCTTCTAACAGTACTGATCATTACCTTTCCAACGCATGTCTAATTTTGAAAATCGGTTATACCATTCAAAAGTTATAGAGCTTAGAAATGTGACTTAATTTTTATTTAAAAAAGGGAAAATGTTTGTGGATATAAAATATATGTATGTGTGTTTGAAAGTTAAACCGATTTGATATTTTTCTTCTGTGTTTGAAGAGGGGGTCAGAGCCGATTTAGAACCGGTGTAGTTTGTGACTTTTGACCACCCATAAGCCAGCTATAGGACTTGGTAGGTACAAAACGGCATATGTTTTGGGGGTATATATATTCGGATCAAGAAGAGCTAGGAGAACCGCAAATACATCAAATTAATAGTGTTGACTTAAGCTTTCAAATGGTGTCTAAGCCGTCAGAATCAGACATACACACGGCTCAGTATAGCCGAAAAACTGAAAAACTAAACTTTGAAAATTTTGGTTTTTTGACAATTACTCAACATTTCAACCTACAAATTGCGCCAATAACTTAGCGTTTATAGAAGTACACCAGACGAATTTAACGGTGTATACCTCATATCCCGGAAAATTTGAATTTTTTAGGTTATAGGCTTCATAAGTATGATAAAATCTATTTCCTGTGGGAAAAACGGTTTCTCAAGCTCAATAATTCCTGTAGTAGCTTCAATTTTCATACTTGACCTTAGATCCATCAGATACTACTGGTCAATACGTTTCAAACTCATGTTTTCTGATCAAAATCGGTTAAGCCGTTTAGAAGTTTTTAAGCTACAAAAGTATAATCCAATTTACGATTATTCCCGAAATGGTTTATGTAGTTGTAGTTGTTACGACGCTAAATTTGATCTGGCAACGGGCAATCCGACTTCATTTACCGGCCATCTCAATTTTTTTTCAATCTATTTCGAATAAAAAAAAATCTAGTGTACATTCGATGGACACTAGATCATTTGGGAGATAATGCAACAAAGGTGACCATTTATAAAGCTTGACGTGTAATAGAGGAACATTGCATTCAACTTCATACATTTAATTTATAAATAACTTTGAAAAACTCCTGATACAAGAATAAAAAACCGCTAAACCCCGTAAAAATGAGTGGCGCATAAAATATTCCAGCTACAAAAGATCTGATATGAATATTACGTGGTGC
This sequence comes from Diabrotica virgifera virgifera, assembly GCF_917563875.1. Classification (NCBI taxonomy): domain Eukaryota; kingdom Metazoa; phylum Arthropoda; class Insecta; order Coleoptera; family Chrysomelidae; genus Diabrotica; species Diabrotica virgifera. Next base: position 123,872,048 of record NC_065449.1, read on the forward strand.
GAAAATGGATTTTCATTTGATGCAAAACAAAATTCTAGTTTTATTTTAAAAGATTTTTCCATAATATTTGCTAAATTTGAAGTAAACGCGCCACAAAAGAGTTTCAAAATTCAAACTGTATCAAAGTTACTCTTTTGTGGCGCGTTTACTTCAAATTTAGCAAATATTATGGAAAAATCTTTTAAAATAAAACTAGAATTTTGTTTTGCATCAAATGAAAATCCATTTTCGCGCCACGTAATATTCATATCAGATCTTTTGTAGCTGGAATATTTTATGCGCCACTTATTTTTACGGCGTTTAGCGGTTTTTTATTCTTGTTTATAATATATCCCATATATTTAAAATTATATATTATAGTGATGAGCTCGCTAATAACTGCAAAATAACGCAAAAGATGGAAAACATAATTAAGTTGTGAGACAAAAAGAAATGAAGCTAGTGGCGGTGGGTGATTTAGCGATAAAAACTTATAAACTTACATTCTATTTATTGTTTCCTACCTTTAGACATACCAGATAGTCCAGTCTTTGACGGTTTTTGCGGTAAATTTTAAAGAACCGCTTGGATTGACTTGAAATCTGGCATACGTATAGATAATATGTCAAAGAAAAAAAGTGATGTTGTGCCGATGTGTGCTTTTGCTCTGGGGGTGAGTACCACCCCTTCTCGGGGGTGGAAATATTTAACCTCAAAATAACCTCAGAAATTTATAGATATTTCAATTCTGAGTAAAAAATCTTATATACGACGTTTTCGGTAAATTGATATTTGGCAAGTTATTCACGAACGATCGAAATTGATGATTTACTACATGAAAAATGCATGTTTTTGAGTGGATTTTCAAAAATAACTCTAAAATTATGGATTTTTACAAAAAAGTCATACGAACCAAAAAGAGACCTTTTAAATTAATGAATGGAGTGGTGTTCTTTAAATTATTATAGCAATAACACAACCTAAGTTACAGCCTACATAATATCAGGGTTTTTTCGAATTAACTTTGAATTAAACATTTTATCATTGAATAAGGCAAGAAAGATAGTTTTTTCGAAAAAAAATTACAGATACATCTTTTAAAGATTTTACTGATACCTTTAAAAGGTGCTACGATAAAAGCGATTTGGATAAAAAATGGCCGACTTATTACAAAAACAAAACGATTATGTCGTTGAAAAAAACAAAAAAATAATTATTTAAATCGGTGAATTTTCCACAAAAATAAAAATTAACATTACTCCATATACAGTTAGCTTTATCTATAAACTGACTACGTGTTGTGAGATTTTGACCAGTATAAAGTGCTTAAATTTGAAAAAAAATTCAATTTAGTATTATAATATTTTTTGATATTTTATAAATTTTTTCCATTTTTTTAAAATTCCTGGAAAACTAAAAGAAATTTGAAAAATATATGTTAATATTAAAATGTAGTATTTTTCATTCCGAAACTTTTTCAGCATTTTCAATGTCTCTATGATAAAAACTTACTGAGATATTTATACTTTAATAGTCCTGTCGCCAGGGGGGGTACAACGGCCTCCTGTATTCAGATGGACTTACCCACGTTTTTTTTATGTATTTTGACCCGTAGAACACGAATTTTTTGGGTAACAGTTGATCCGGATGTCGATAAGATTGTTATAAACAAAGAAGTTGAGGAATTACATAACAGCGATTTCTCGCAAAACAAAACATGTTTTTGTATTTTTTGGGCCATTCTAACCAAAAAGTGTTCCTACAAATTTTTTCGTAGGATGCATAGTTTTCGAGATAAACGCGGTGGAACTTTCAAAAAATCGAAAAATTGCAATTTTTGTACCCGAATAACTTTTGATTAAAAAATAAAATAGCAATTCTGCTTACCGCATTTGAAAGTTCAAGTCAAAGTACATATATCGGTTTTAGTTATTTGCATTGCTAAAAATTTATTATTTTATTGTTAAACAAAAGTATAAACACCTAGTGCTGGAGTGATGTTTTCAATGATTTCTCATTTAAAATCGAACGAGTAGGTAGAGTAGGTACAAGTGCAAGCGAGGCTATTTCTACGTAGCATGCATTAAAACGCATGTATTAGGCATGGGAAACACTATGTGTTTATAGCTTTTTTTAGCAATAAACACATAAATTTTTAGCAATGTATATATTCGAAACCGATAGAATTTGACTTGAACTTTCAAATGCGGTAAGCAGAATTGCTATTGTATTTTTTAATCAAAAGTTATTCGGGTTCAAAATTGCAATTTTTCGATTTTTTGAAAGTTCAACCTCGTTTATCTCGAAAACTATGCATCCTACGAAAAAACTTGTAGGAACATTTTTTGGTTAGAATGGCCCAAAAAATACAAAAACATGTTTTGTTTTACGAGAAATCGCTGTTATGTAATTCCTCAACTTCTTTGTTTATAACAATCTTATCGACATCCGGATCAACTGTTACCCAAAAAATTCGTGTTCTACGGGCCAAAATACATAATAAAAACTCGGGTAAGTCCATCTGAATACAGGAGGCCGTTGTACCCCCCCTGGCGACAGGACTATAAGTTTGCACGTAAGTGTGAGAAGCAGTTTTCTAAGCTCTTCGAATCGCTTGCTTTAAAAATCAAAGATCTCCAGAAAGTCCAACTTTTGAGAACTTTCAGCACTTACAATTCCCGACAAAATAAGCATAAAATATCTTGAAAATTACAGAAATTATCGTTAAAAAACCATATTGAAACATGTCGAATACTTTTTAAGTGTTGATATATTTTATTTTTTTTTCATGAAAACGGCGCATCGTATGAAGAAAAGGTAAGATACATTTTCTGTCACAAATTAAACAAGTAACACAGAAATGTATTTTAATTTGAAATACCTCAGTGCCGTGCTATATTTTTTTTTAATTCAGAATATTACCCGTATGCGCGCCAATGATGAATATAAAATTCTTAATAGTAAGTCTTTAAACAAATGCGTAATAACTACCTATTAAAACCCACCAAATTTCATTTGCATATCTCAACCAGTTTTAGAGCGATCAATAAATCTTCACTTTGTAAGAAAAATTTCAACACCCCGTATCTTGGAAGCGAAGTATTTGCGGATATATGTTTATAGAGCAATAAACAAATAAATATGTTTATTTATATATTGATGATGATGATATTGATATTGATGATGATATTTTCATTTGTTGAAAAATTAAAATAATATTTATTCGCAAATAAACAAAGCATTCATTCGCAAAAAATAAAAGTATAAAATAAAAAAAACTCTATAAAATAAAAGTTGCTTAAAATTAGTCAGTTTATCAATTTCCGGACTTATTTTGGACCTATATGTTTTCACCCCCGAGAAGGGGTGAAACTCACCCCCAGGGCAAAAACACACATCGGTACTATGTATATTACTTTTCTTCTTTGACTTATTAGCTAAGTGAATGCCAAATTTCATGTCAACCCAAGCGGTTCTTTAAAATTCACAGGTTTTCTATTAAAATGTCTAATAAATGTCTTTGTAGTATATTAGTAGTATATTAGGGTTGAAAATATTAAATACTTAATAAACTAATTTGTGAACATAAAATAAAGTTTAAATCGCTACAAAATGCAACATTACCTAATTTAATGTTACAAAATATTTTTTTATACAAATTCTTATTTAGAGGGTAGTTTTGAAGGGTTTAAAAATAGTTATAAACTATAAAATACATTTCAATATGGAAAACAATAAAATTCCTATATTTAGCATACTATTTAACATACCCAAACATAATTTTGATTTAAATAATGCTTGTACTGTCGTCTTTAATTTTTGGTAAAAAAGGGTAGTTTTCACCCCTTAAAAATAAAAAGCACACATTGTAGTCATATCACTTTTGAAGAGAAGGATAAGATGAGCTTATTTGAAAAATTTCATCTAAATCTGAGCGGTTCTTTAGAATTTGGAGGTTTTACAATATTTTACCGTTAAAGAATGTAATAAGAGGAGTATGTCAACTAAAACTGTCACTGTCACAGTGGCAGTTGCCAAACTCGTCCGATACTACTAAAGGTGGGAAACAATAAGTAGAATGTAAATTTATAAATTTTTATCGATAAATTTTCCACCTCCACTAGTTTCATTTGTTTTTATCTCACAATTTAATGTGTTTCCAAACTTTTGTGTTATTTTGCCAGTTATCACTGTACAATTATATTTTATAAAATTTTATAAAATTCTCCTGTCACAGTGACGGTTGCCAAACTCGTCCGATACGTCTGAAGGTGGAAAACTATCAAAAGAACGTAGATTTATAGGTCTCCATTGATGATTCCCCAACTCTACTAGTTTTATTTCTTTTTATTTTACAACGTATTATGTTTTCCATCTTAAGCGTTATTTTGCCGGTTATTAGCGCTCTCATCACTGTAAAGTGATTGTACATTGTATATATCTCTGCTATCCCAAGAATACAAGGCAATTTAGTAAATTCACTTTGCAAATCTTAGAGAATAACGATGATTTTTAAATCTCCACAAATTATCCAGTTGTTTTTCTCGTATTCAATATTTTCCAAGAGTATTTTTCCGAGAGTTTTCCGACAATTTTTTTATTGTCTTATGCTTCCTTTAAATGGACGAAGTGAGCTTTACAATAATGAGATTTTTTTATTAAATTCTTGATCTAAGAACTTCTGCAGCATCCTTTGGGAGATTTAAATTTCTAGCTAAATTTAATTCTTCCGGAGAAAAAATTAGGGTGAGGGATATAGGTACAACAGGTTCATATTAGGCGAAGCAATAAAGCACTCAAATCTCCCTTACCTCCGAAAAAAAGGACAAGACGGATCTTAATAATTCTTTTTGCATTCGATTCGTGGATGCGCTAGGAAACTTTGTAACCCCGAGCCATAATATAATATTAAAAAACTGCATACAAACAATGCATTCTTAAAGTGCATCTCAAACAGACAAAAAAAATTCAGAACTCGTCAATTATCGGCAGAAATGAGTTCAATTTTGTTACTCTGGGGTTTTTGGGGTCGCTGAAAACGAATATGACGTCGTAAGTGATCTCTGGCGTACCTGGTACACAGAGTACCTACTGTTTACCTCGTCATTAAAATTCATTAAAAAATTAGTCAAAAATCATTACTCGGGGGTTATTGGGTCGCTGACGATGAATATGACATCGGAAGTGATCTACGGAATACCTGGTACCCAGGGTACCTACTGTTTACCTCGTTTGCTAAAGTTTTCGGCAAATTCATTAAAAAATTAGTCAAAATTCATTACTCGGGGGTTTTTGGGATCTCTGACGACGAATATGACATCGGAAGTGATCTCCGGAGTACCTGATGCCCAGGGTACCTACTGTTTACCTCGTCTTCCGAAGTTTTCGGCAAATTCATTAAAAAATTAGTCCAAAATTATTAGTCACGAGATAAAAAGTAGGTACCCTAGGCACCAGGTACTCCGTAGATCACTTCCGATGTCATATTCGTCGGTAGTGACCCTAAAATCCCCCAGAGTAATGATTTTGACCAATTTTTTAATGAATTTTATTGACGAGGTAAACAGTAGGTACCCTTGGATGTTATTGCTTTAAAACTTTTAAGAGATGGTTATTGCGCATTTTTTGGCATTCAACTAAGAATTGTATATTCACTATTGGAGCGCATACGGGTAATATGACCGATCATATTATTCGTATGCACGCCAATGGTGAAGAAAAAATTCTTAATTGTATGTCAAAAAATGTTCAAAAATTAAGTCTTAAAACCCACGAAATTTCATTTGCATATCTCAACCGGTTTTAGGGCAATAAATAAATCGTCAGTTTGTAAGAAAAAATTCAACATCCTGTATGTCGGAAACGAAGCATTTGCGGACATATGTTTATAAAGCAACCGGTCATTATGTTTTCATGTAGAATTGCCCCTTAAAGTTTGTCGTACTTCTTTAGAAACACCCTGTACTGATAAAGAGCATGCCTAGTTGTTAAAGTACATAACTTTTTTATTATCCAACATAAGAGAATGAATCAAAAAACACAATGTTAGGAAAACCTAAGGCTATACTTGGGTTTTAATTTCAGTATTTTATAAATCCTAGAATATTCCACAGGGTGTTGCGAACTTTGAGAAAAAAACACAGTTTGATTCGTACACCCGGTACAATTCGTATACAATGAAAATTTGCCTGTTTGGCAAAAATAAGATTAAAAAGATATTGACAAAGAATAGGGCTATAACATATTCAAAAAATTACTTAAATCGGCCAACAGGTTTAGGAGATACGCGACATCAAAAATGACCCATTTTTTAGGGTGCCCGTTTTCTATGACGCGCAGTTTAATTACTTTTTACATTTACCCTTTTTTACATAACGGGATGAAAGAAAATGACGTATGGCGCAGAAGATATAATTTAGAACTAGACGCAGCATACAACGAACCCGACGTGATAACATCCATAAAGATCGGACGTCTGCGCTGGATAGGCCATGTTAAACGGATGTGGGAGACTGAAACACCAAAACATATAATGAGGCAGACACCAGTAGAGCGAAGGTCAAAGGGAAGACCCAAACTTAGATACATGGAACAAGTGGAACAAGATCAGAAAACATTTAAGATTACCAACTGGAATGTAACAGAACAGAATAGAATGGCGGAAAATCCTAGAACAAACCAAGACCCAAAATCAGTTGTCGAGCTACTGATGATGATGACACTTACACTTTTTACATTTATATTTTAAAACAAGTCGCAACAATTTCATTACCAGATGGTAAACGTTCGGTCATATTTCGAAATGTAATGCCTATTTATGCAGCCTGTGTGGAAAAAAACTGTACGTGATAGTAAAAAAGAATCAGCGCCAAAAAAATACTCTAGAAATGCATTTTTTTTATATACATCAAAATTTAGCACCGTGTTATCATTCATTTTAATTTTAATGTAGAGACGATTTTATTTCTAACGCCTCTAATGTTTTACATTGTTTTTCATTTTTTAATTAAACCATATAAATGTGCCAGAGGAATTATTCGTAACATAATATTATTTATTTGTAAAAAATTAAAAAAAGTATAATCCAAGTAGTTGGCTGTATACACTATTTATAGTCTAGTCGCAACATAGGTGGTCCCGTGGGAAATTCTAGCTCGCCGTGATTTGATGGTGGTATTATAGGTTTTTTGGGTTGCTAAATCCAATGGAAGTGGTCTGGAAGCCCAAATATTGCCCGTTTAATTATTATTAACATATTATGGAAAAATTAGGTTTTTTCCAGATATTATTAGAAGCCCTGTAAAGAAATTCATGATGTATTTTTGGTCGCTGAATCGACTGCGACTAGTCGAGATTACTCAAAATATGTTTTTATTTGGTTAACAACAAGATAATTGTTTATTCGCAGAAAAGGTCAAAATAATATACAGCGAGTTTGTAGTCTTTTTCGTATTATTTTTTATACGCTAAATCGATTGCCACTAGTCGTGAGAGCTTAAACCACGTTCCAGAAATGGATAAACCGACTAATGCTAAGCAACTTTTAATCCAAAGAGTTTGTGCACTAAGTCAACACTTTTGGAGTTATTTGCCAGTAAATTTGTTCATTTTTTAACAAAAACCACGTTTTTTACGGTTTTTTTGGCAAATAACTCAAAAAGTAATTATTTATCGAAAAAATATTCATAGGACAATTATAGCATATAAAAAAATGAAAAAAATGGTATATGTATGTGTGATATCTTTAGACCCAGTACAAGCAGAGGTATAGCTAATAAAATATAGGTTCATATTCGTCAAATTCCAAATCGAATATTTCAACGAGAAATAACCAAAAAATTAATCAATTTTTGGGGAAAACTCATTATAACTTTTTAGAGCTTTTAAAAAAGCTTTATTTTTGTTTTTTAACCCGGCAGTGGTCGCTATATGCGATTTTCTCTCACGGTTTCAGAAAATTGAGCACAACTTTTTTTCTGGAAAATTATACGCGCTGTGGTTCCTTCTAGTCCCCTAACTATCCTTCCTCGACACGACAATCTAATCGCCCGCTCAGATAGTGACTCAGTTGACTCAGTGATACAGTATCACCATATTGCTGAGTCAGTGCGCTTCATATGAGAGATTCTCTCATAGCGCGATAACCGGCGCCACCAACTGTGTATCAAAATTAATTTGATTTTGCCACTTCAAACACGAAATAATATCCTTATATTGTAACAAAAGGTGCCGTGGATGTGGTCGATGAAATGAAAACCCTATATTCTATTTCACTGGTTAGTTTTAGGTGGCCACTTAATATTACAATATATTTTTTATTATTAAATATTGGCGGCATCAACAGTGACATTGTATATAAAGATAATAATAATAAAACAGAAGAACTTCGTGTCCTTTTAAAGGATTTGGCTTTATCATTGATGATACCTAATCTTATAAATCGTTCGACAATTCCAAATTTAACATTAAGCCTTCGGAATTCTATTGTAAGAATTGTTAAAATAACATTACCGAACTCGTCACAACTGAACCATCGGATATTCAGTTTTGTTCATTTTGCCCTCGCTGTAAAAATAGAAAGGTAAAAAAATTGTAATTCTTGTCATCAACCAATTTGTCCAGAGCATTCTTGTTACACTTGTGTAAAGTGCGGTGCCGTAAATTATGAAATTACGGAGATTCATTAATATTGGTTTAATTCCGATCATTTTTTGTTTCTTATCATATATATGTGTATTATGTTATATTATTATGTTCTTATTATTAGTTAATAATAAAAAAAAGTTTAAAATCTGTTTAAAAAATTTTATTTTGTAAAAAAAGGCCACAGTTGGATATGTGATAAAATCTCACGCGCGACCACTCGCGTACAAACCTACCTATACTTCATCTAATTTACTTACTGTTGCACGTCATCTGCGTCATAGCCTGTGACGTCACATTATACCAACACGAAATATTTAGGCGGAAGGTGTGTTCTTTTTTAGAATAATTTTTTCCTAGCACACTGGAATTACAGCCACTAGACATATTTTATTATATACGCGTAGAAATAATATTTGAAGATTTCAATTAATGCTAACCTAAAAAATACACAATAATATGTTTCATTTAATTTGTACAAATGGATTATAAAGCGTTTTTATGAAGCACATTTGCTCGGTTAACTCTAGTCAAACAAAGGTGACATTTTAGAATAAATTGGTAACATTTATTTGACAGTTGCGGTAATCATAGAAAAAAGTGTTGTGTGATTTGGTAGAATGCGATCTTACTCTTTAAAAAACATGTCACGTATTTCAGCGCCATCTCAGCACCTGGTTAAATGGAAGGATACTACAAATCTGGCCTCCATATAAGTGGTCTGTAGCTTCGACATGATAGGTGTGAAATTTTAAACGTGTTCTTGTTGTTGATTGGATAGGAAAGGTGCCATAATCTAGCCTCCATGCTAGGTACATAGCCTCCATACGGTACTTCCAATATTTAATATTTTATTCAAGTGGACAATAAAGGTAAAACACAAACAACTTTTGTTTCTTACTTATTTATTTATAAAATAATGTGACATTTTACATAGAAATATGAGTATTTAATTTGGATTAAATAAATGTTTACTTAATTGATGGATTCGGCCGTTACTTGATGGAAGTTCATTTTATCTCACAACAAAACACTGAAAAACGTTTGTTTTCTATACCTCCACAAAATTTATTACAACTATGTTATTACTACAGCTGTTTCGGCAAAGTGCCTTTCTCAAGTGATATATTTTACAATGTGTTTGCCTTTTTAAGTCTTTAACTGAAGAGGTTGAGGAGTGGGGAGCTGTTTGTCTCGAGTTGGTCATTCAGAATTATATCTGTATTTTTCAATTTATTAATTTCCATTGATTCTAAAAGTGATAGCTTAAGGCCTTTATTTTGAATATGTAGAATTTGAAACTCTCCATTGAAAGAATGATTATGATCTAGAAGGTGTAGTGCGTATGTAGAAGTGTCTGTTTTTCTATTGTTGAAAGCCCTTTTGTGCTCTGCTATCCGTTTGTCAAAAGTTCTGCCAGTTTGACCGATGTAAGTTTTCGGACAGTCACCACAAGTTAGTTTGTACACACCACTCTGTAGTTGCTTTCCCTTTCGGCTTTTATTGTTTTTAATATGTTTGCTTAAGTTGTTTTTAGTTCTGAAAGCTGGTGTTATTCCTTTCTTTTTTATGTATCTGGCTATTTTTGTTGTAAAAGCCTACCATAGCATGATACATAGACTGACAGAAATTCCTATGACAAAAAATAACTTCGAGACAGAACTAAATATCATTAGACAAATAGCAGTAAACAATGGCTATAACGAACAAACAGTTAACAACATTTTAAACCAAAAACTCCATAAGAAAGCCTTGAAATTAGTGTATCCACCACCACAGAAAGAACCCAGTACCTTCTGCTCTCTCACATATACTGGCAAAATAACAACAAAAATAGCCAGATACATAAAAAAGAAAGGAATAACACCAGCTTTTAGAACTAACAACTTAAGCAAACATATTAAAAACAATAAAAGCCGAAAGAGAAAGCAGCTACAGAGTGGTGTGTACAAACTAACTTGTGGTGACTGTCCGAAAACTTACATCGGTCAAACTGGCAGAACTTTTGACAAACGGATAGCAGAGCACAAAAGGGCTTTCAACAATAGAAAAACAGACACTTCTACATACACACCTCAACATACTCCTCAACCTCTTCAGTTAAAGACTTAAAAAGGCAAACACATTGTAAAATATATCACTTGAGAAAGGCACTTTGCCGAAACAGCTGTAGTAATAACATAGTTGTAATAAATTTTGTGGAAGTATAGAAAACAAACGTTTTTCAGTGTTTTATTGTGAGATAAAATGTTTACTTGTTGAACTTTTCCACCATCCGCCCATTAGACCTAACAACAAAACGCGAAATAAAGTGTGTATTTTAAAACTGTTGGATAAACAGTACCTACAATCAGAAAAACTTACTTTTAAAAAGGTACTCGATTACAAAATATCAAAAAACACGACTGAATATCAGCTTTTTATGGTGACACAAACCACAAACACATCACATAACCGACCATATAAAATAACTGAACGACAACGAACGAACGAACACGAACACTGAACACAGATTCACAGATAGCGCAGGATTTGTCAAAAGTCATGTTCCACCAATCACAATGCCGACATCAGCGCCTCTGACAAAATGGAAGGAAAATAAATACGATTACATGTTTTTTATTAGAGTGCGCGGGGCATGGCGGTAATGACATTTAATATTTGTTTATATTCTTTACTATAAGTATTTTTTTTTATTTATTTATGCCTCAACCGCAAAGGGTCATTGGTAATACAATTAAAAGGTTTACAATTTATTTAGTACATTTATAGAATACAAGTATGATGTCAAATTGTTCAAATTGTGCATATCAGTTCTGTCACTTAATATTGCTTGTAAGGTGTCTTGTAGTTTATATTCAAGTCTCTCCATGCAATAGAGAGGACACTCCAGTAAAATGTGGCGAACACTGAGCACAATATCACATACATAGCACTGTGGTTTTACTTCACTCTCCAGCAGATGTTTATGCGTGATGGCGGTGTGGCCTATTCTCAGACGAGAGAGAATGGTTTGATGTTGAATGTTTAACTTCTCGCGGTTTGGATGTTGATTGATTCCACTTCGTTTGCCAAGCATTGATTACCAAGTTCTTGATTACAGGTTTTACATCTAGATGTGGAATGCTTCTGATTTCTACAGCTTCCGTGCTTAATACTGCTAGTTTTGCCAATGAATCTACTTCTTCATTACCAGCAATTCCGATATGTGATGGAATCCATACAAAGTTGACATTGATATTAATAGTTTGCAATTGGTGTAATGCTGATTTAATAAGTAGTAGACATGCATGAAGAGGATATACAGTCGGAAAAATGAAAGAATACCCATGAACGAACGTATAAAACACGCTGTATTTTCCTGTCACCGTGTCACAAAGAAAATTGCCCAGCGCAGGTACATGTAATAATAATTATTACATGTACTTGCGCTGGCCAATTTTTTGTATGACACGGTGACAGGAAAATACAGCGTGTTTTATATGTTCGTTCATGGGTATTCTTTCATTTTTCCTACTATAGGTCATTTAAGCCAGTTACAGAACTTAGGGAATCCGTAATAATGACAGGATTTTTCATGTTATTTTCTACCATAAAATTTATTGCGTTGAGGATAGCGGTTAACTCGGCTGTATAAATGGAAGTTAATTTCGGGAGTTTAATTAATATTTTAGTTTTATTGAACATAAATGCTGCTCCCACTCCCTCCATGGTTTTAGAGGCATCGGTATATATTATACGATTATGATTACTGTATGTCTTGAGTTCTTGGAGGGCATATTGATATAGTACTTTGGGATGGTTTTCTGTTTTTTATGTATGGAGAGTTTGGTATTTGTAGTTGGGATAGGGATAGTCCAGGGAGGAACAGTGTTGACAGTTGGTAAAAAATACATATCTGGAAATTTGAATTCAAGTTCATTGAGGTATCTATTGACCCTTTCATAAAAAGGACCGTCAAGCCTAGAATGTCTTGTAAAAATCTTTTTCAAATTCATTTTCGAATTCGGTGTTTGTGTCTAGTTGTATGAATTTAAGTATTTTGTTTCGAAGTCTGGTGCATCTTGATTTCTTATTTGGTAAATTTTCATGTAGTTGACTTGAAAGATTCAATAGGCTTTCGAGATCGTTTGTATAAGTTTTTATTAAGATTATAGGGTCAGGGGTACCATGAACATTTTCAAATATATCTACGAATGTTTCAGAAGATATTGAATACGTTACTGAAGTATCGTAATATATAAGTCTAGCTGAATCTTTTATATCTTCCATTACTTGAATTGATCTTGTATCTTTGATTGAAGACTTTGGCTTTTTTAATTTTGGAGCTGGAAAGGATGTCTGTAAACCTGTATTGCCCCAGTTCCCAATATATTTTTTCATAACTGTAGCAGTTAGTGCTAGGTTTGTTCTAGTTTGTTATGTAATTTTGAAGTTTGTTCTAAAAAAATAGAAGACTTATTCAATATACAATGTGGCGCTCCAAGTTTACGTAAAGTTGTATTGCCCATATAGAACCCAAACTATTAGAGAAAATCTGAATAAACCACAAGTTAGTGCTAGGTTTGTTTTGCATTTTTGCCAAAGCGTGTAATTTGTTCTGCATAAACAAAAAAGATATACAAGATATAATGTGGCGATCCAAGTTTACGTAAAGCTGTATTGCCCATATAGAATCCAAACGATCAGAGAAAATCTGAATAAAGCACAAGTTAGTGCTAGGTTTGTTCTGCATTTTTGCCAAAGAGTGTAATTTGTTCTCATAAACAAAAAAGATATACAAGATATAATGTGGCGCTCCAAGTTTACGTAAAGCTGTATTGCCCATATAGAATCCAAACGATTAGAGAAAATCTGAATAAACCACAAATTAGTGCTAGGTTTGTTCTGCATTTTTGCCAAAGCCTGTAATTTGTTCTGCATAAACAAAAAAGATATACAAGATAAAATGTGGCGCTCCAAGTTTACGTAAAGCTGTATTGCCCAATAGAATCCAAACGATCAGAGAAAATCTGAATAAACCACGAGTTAGTGCTAGGTTTTGTGACGTTCCGCCCCTTATAGAATCAATTATTGATGGGAAGATATTATTTCATTATTTTTAGAATTATTTTCTTTCAATGGTTATTAAAATATAACATAACACCATCACAGAATTTTAAATGCTTGTGACGTCACATTTTAAGTGTGGCAACATTGGTTTGCTTGCGTTTGACAGCGTATCGATGGGAGAGGGGAATTGAATTGCCCGCGGAGATCGTCAGCCAGCTAACGAGAGGGCATTGGATTTCTAGAAGTGTGTCAGAGTGGCAGGTCGGTAGCTTGATATTTTACCCACAATTTCAAGATCCAAATTATAATTAAAGATTGAATCCATCCAGCATTAGGGAATGTAAAGTTATTAGTGAATACGAAGTTGAAGAATTTGAATGCAGATTTAAAATGAGTTCCGGCCTGGTAAATAAAAAATTTATTAATTTATTTTCCGCCATATTGAAATTTTCTTGACTAACTTGCTAATTAAGTTTCATGTCGTCTATGTTCATGGTTTCTATGGTTTATTTTCATGGATCAAACTCATCTAGAGATAATTGAATATTTTTTGCTAATTTGTGCTTTCTGTTGGAAAATAAAGCTAATTTAAACTCAATTTTTTTTATATTCCTTTCAAGTCTACGGATCTCCTATCTTTTGAACCATGATCAAACAAGTATCCATTGCCTAATCATACTATATTTCATCCTTGTATAATATATCTATATACCTGTGTATATATTATAATGAAATATTTTTTCACAGTAATTATATCTTGAAGCCAAATTGAAAATCACATGTGTTATTTGAACAAGGTCATCTGATAACAACTTAATAAAGAGTCGAGCTGTCTAGTCATTCAAGTTTTTGGACTTAATGACCTATTTCTTCTTATTCCCATAGGAATAAAAACACCTCCTCGTTTCTCTTGCTTCTTTTTGACACATTGGTGGATTGGTAGTAATACCATATGTGTTTTTTTTTAGCCACCACTATGAAATCATAAAAAAAAAGAAAACCTAAGACCACCAATGTAGACCACTTCTAGAGAGACGGTCACTAGGAGACCAGCCTGGAATATCTCCATATCTATCTTTTTCGCCTGTACCTTCAACTGGTTTTTTTTTCACTTGTTTTCTTGTACCTCCAGCAGGACAGTTGCAAGAAGGAGTTAGCACCCCCTTGTGCTCATTGCATCCCGGTCAATTTGGGGAATACACAGCAAGGAACGCACCGCAAGGAACATTGGAAGATTGTGAAAAGCGGTTTGTGTTGATGAACATTCGGTTTGCTCTAAGTAAAAATTTAGACTGTTTCTTGTGATTTTCAGGATACTTAGTTTATTCATATAGGTACTTTATAAATTTATTGCACATAACCTTTCCCTTTTCAAGATTTTTATAGTATTACAGAACAGTATAATAATTGATAGCGTTCCCCAAAGCTGCGTAACCTCCATGGTGAGAATCCCTGAGCTCAGATACTTTCCAATACAATAGTGTTGGTACTCTTATATTTTTTTTATTATTCTTTGGCTTGTTTCCCTTTCATATAACTATTTAAACTCATTTAATTATTTTAGTATATTTTAAATTAAATTTTTCAAATTAACTTCAAATATCATTAAAAATTTCAATTATTCAAATTATTTAACTTTAACTATTAATTTTTATATTAAATTCGAATAAATCCCCAGTACCCATCCCCTCAGAAAGGTACTATAGGTACTAAAGATATTAATTATTTATTAGTTAGGAAACAAAATGATAATAGGCCATATCTCCCTATTCAAATTCTAGGACAATCGTGTTTAGCTTTGTTAGATAGTGGCTCTAATATTTCCTTGATAGGGGCACATTCATTAAATTTATTGAAAAATTCTAGTATTCCCATTATGCCCATTTCATCTTTGCAAGTATCTACTGCAGATGGTACAGTTCAGTCCATTACGGGCAAACTCCAAATTGAAATCACAGTGGCCGATTTATGTAGAGAAATTACATTCTATGTTATTCCTTCCGTGCAGAATTCTATAATTCTAGGTATGGACTTTTTCAATGCTTTCAATAGCACCTTAAGTTGTTCTGATTTTTCTTTTTCCATATCTGAATTTAATTTATCTACCCTTAGTGCTATTCATGATTTTGCTAGTTTATCAAGCTCCGAACAAAGGCAATTAGAGAGTATGATCTCTAAATTCACTACTCTTTCTTCAAAAGACAAACTAGGTCGTACGTCGTTAATATCTCACACTATCGAAGTGGGAAATCCCACTCCTTTTAGGTTGTATCAGTATCCCATACCTCAAGCCTGGCAGGCAGATTTAGAAAAAGAAGTAGATTCGATGCTTGCTTTAAATATCATAGAACATTCAACGTCGTCATACTGTTCCCCACTCTGGTTAACGAAGAAGAAGGATGGATCCTTCAGGATCTGCTTTGACGGTCGAAAACTAAACAGTATCACAACGAACAGGGATGCTTATCCTATCCCCAGAATAGATGTGATTTTGAGCAAACTCCAGAATGCCAAATACATCTCTTCTATTGATTTGTCTAAGGCCTTCTTACAGATCCCACTGAGTGAAGAGAGCAAGAAGTATACTGCTTTTGCTGTCAGTGGTAAAGGATTATTCCAGTTTGTCACCATGCCTTTCGGTCTTGTTTCTGCTCCTCAGACAATGTGTCGTCTGATGGATTTAGTCATTGGTCCACAGTTAGAGCCCTATGTTTTCTATTATTTGGACGATATTTTGGTTGTCACTCCCGATTTTTCCCTTCATATGGAAATTTTAGATAAGTTATTTTTACGTCTTAAGGAAGCTAATCTAACGATCAATTTGGATAAATGTCAGTTTTGTCGTCCTAGTCTTAAGTTCTTGGGTTATGTTGTGGATAACCAGGGGCTAAGGACTGATCCTGAGAAAATCGTAGCTATTAAAAACTTTCCCATACCTAAGACCACCACCCAAGTCCGTAGGATATTGGGAATGTGTGGCTATTATCGTCGGTTTGTACCGTCATACTCTACCTTGTTGTCTCCTCTTACTGATCTTTTGAAGAACAGGAAAAAGAGACAGACCATTACTTGGACTCCTGAGGCCGATGAAGCTTTTAGGCGCGTTAAAGATGCTTTAACGAGCGCTCCGGTCATGATGTCACCTAATTTTGATGAGCATTTTTATCTGATGACAGATTGCTCTAATACTGCTTCTGGTGGCGTATTATTTCAGTTGAAGGATGGCTCTGAACACCCAATAGCTTACACTAGTAAGAAGTTGAATAAGGCCCAGAAAAACTATTCAACCACAGAGAAAGAACTCTTAGCTATCATCCATGGGTTAGAAGCGTTTCGTTATTATTTGGAAGGTCGTAATTTCACTATAATTACGGACCATAGTTCCTTGGTATGGCTTCATAGTATGAAAAACCCTTCTCAGAGACTTTCTCGATGGATATGTAAACTGGCTGCCTATTCATATAAGATTGTCCATAGAAAGGCAAACGGGGTCGTGGTTGCAGATGCTCTTTCACGTGTCCACGATATTAATGTCCTAGATCTGTCTTCTTTAACCCCTGATGTGTGGTATCAGAATATGATTGATAGGGTTACTCAAGACCCACAAAAATATCCTGATTTTAAGGTAGAGAATAATGTTCTGTACAAACACACCTTTAGTCCGATAGAGTCCTTATCCAACATGTCGGAGTGGAAAATAGTTGTGCCTACGCCAAATAGGGAAAATATTCTGCATATGTTTCATGATGAAGTTACAGCTGGTCATTTTGGGTTTTATAAGACATATCACCGCATTGCTGAATTATATTATTGGCCTGGCATGCGGAAGTCTATTAAAAGGTACATTTCTAAATGCATGGTTTGTGCTACTTGTAAACCAAGTAACCTACCACAAGCTGGACTTATGGGTTCCTTCAGGAACATCAATTTTCCTTGGCAGATGATCTCAATGGATCTCATTGGACCGTACCCTCGGAGCTACAAGGGTAATACCTATTGCCTGGTAGTTGTGGATTATTTCACTAAATTTCCTTTAGTTTGTCCTCTTCGTCAGGCCACAACTCCAGCAATTTTGAAATATTTGGAGGAACAAGTCTTTTTGATGTACGGTGTTCCCCAAATTGTGTCATGTGATAATGGTCCTCAGTTTGTATCAAAGGCCTTTAAAGATCTTTTAGCTAAATATAAGGTTCAGAAGACCTTTTATAATGCAGCCTACCATCCACAAGCAAACCATACTGAGAGAGTAAATCGCAGTATTGTCACAGCTCTAAGGTCCTATACATATCCAGATCACAGAGCTTGGGATCAATATATTCATTCCATAGCTCAAGCCATAAGGACTTCTGTCCATGAAGTTACCCAGTGCTCTCCAGCATATCTGAATTTTGGTAGGAATGTTGCTTTATCAGGTGATTATTTTGGTGTAATTTCAGACAATTCCGAAAATCTTCCTCAAATATCTGAGAAACTTCATCGCTTAGATGATCTCCAGACGTTACCTCATATTTTCGCAGACATTAGGAAGAAGTTAAAAACTTCTTACCTAAGGAACCAGCAGCACTATAATGTGAGGAAACGAGATCTGCGATTCTTTGTTGGTGATCGAGTATTAAAGCGCAATTTTGTCAAATCCAGTAAGGGTGATGCCATTTCTGCAAAGTTTTGCCAGAAGTATGTCCCATGTACTGTCTTAAGGGTAATATCTCCTTTGATTTATGAATTAAAGGACAATTTGACTAATAAGCGAATTGGTCAATTTCATGTAAAGGATTTACTGCCTGACAATACCATGGACGATGTTGATTCTTCAACTTCATCGGAAGAAGATTAACTTAACAGGGTTGTTTAAGCTAATATCTTCCTGTGTTTGCCTTTAGCTCGTTTTATTATGGTATAGTATTTTAGTCTAAATTTTTAATCACCAGAGAGTGCAGGACCATAGCACAATTTTTAACCTTCGGCATGGTTTGATGACTTCTCACTTATTAGTTACTTATTAGGTACCGAATTCTTGTGTAATACCGCTTGTATGAGTTTATCATTTTTATAATATTATCAATTGCATTTTAATTCATGGACAAATATTCTCAAGTACTAATCCAGCCAGTAGTATTACCAAGTTGATAATCCCCACTTGTACTTTTAGTTTGTGTACTCAACCTCTTATAATAAAAGGGCTGTTGATTATTAGATATTTGGATATGTGGGCTCATACAAGTATTCTTGCTGAATAGAAATAGAACTATGTTACACTACCATATCTTAGATTATGTGTTATATTTTGGATATTTGATTACCTACTTATTATTATTTTTTTTATATTATTTTTATATCATGTAAGTATTGGATTTGCCATATTGGAAAGATGGGGTTTTTAATTTGTTATTGGGTTACGCTATTGACATTTGTCACGGACATGTTAGATACTTTACAATAATTCAGATCCTTATTTTCTCCACAGTATAATTCTGGAATGAGTTTGGAATTTTGGTTTATAGATGAATTCTGGAGTCTTTCATATTTCTTCTTATGAACTAGTCTGTTAATGCTCAAAGTTGGTGAATACGTGGGTTCGAAATTCAGCAACTGATCACTGCTATCCGATTTCGTAATCCATGTCTTTCATGGTTGAGTATGCGGATGTTTATGCATGATAATATTTCCGGTCGGGAAACGGTGCGCAACATTTCCTAACCATTCTTGTGTAATTAGTCCAGATCTTCCAGGCACGTTTTCACACGATAATAGGGAAGTTTAGTTTGCTTATTTTATGTCTCTTAGTTCATAGTATATTGATGCTTTGATTATCCATATACGTAGAGTCGTAATGTTAGTGATCAACCCGTCGGGACAAATTATTGATTTTCTTTTTAGTAGATTCCCTCTTCTATCCTCAGGCATTAGCTGTTGCTTAGATTCAGGAATATCTCCTGGATAATCCTATGTATGTTCCCCTGAATATACAGTCTTATGAAAAATTGGGAGCTCGTTCCCGTCATATTTTGTATTTACCATAGAGTCATACTACTTATAAGTTACCCTTCATTTTTATTATTTAGTTTAGATAGGCTCATATTACCGAATGAGGGTAGATGTAGAGCTAATTTAGTTATTTATTTAGTATTAGTGGGAATTGGTCCATAAATTTTCCTGATCGTTCTTCTTTGGATATGCTCTTATAAATCTGGTGTCCATTGATAGTCCGATTTTGGATTGAGTGTCCAATTCCACATTTAGTTTGGTTAATGTGTTTGGATTCCTTTGGTATGTTTACTATTTGTATTATTCGGTATTGGTGAGAATTGTTCCATAAATCTTCCTGATTGTTCTTCTCTGGATATGCCATTACAAATCTGGTGTCCATTGTTAGTCCAATTTTGGATGGAGTGTTCGATTAGTCTTCACTAATTTTAGTTATTGATTTATTTGGTGACTTTAGTATATTTACTTGCGTTAGGGTATGAATTGGCTCACACTTTTGCCTGGTTGTTCGTCCTTGGATATACCCTTTATAAATCTGATGTCCAGTAATAGTACAACTTTGGATTTGCTGCCAATTCGACACTTATTTGTCATCATAAATTAAATCTCATCTGTAGGTTGTTTGGCTTTTAAGAAAAAAAAAACCCAGTCACGTTTACTAGGACTTCGGGTCATCTTTTGCAATTCCTGTTAGTTGCTGCAGTGACCATTCTGCTTTCCCTTGATTATTAGTTGTGATTATTTGTAATCTTGCGAATCAACGGGGAATGATACACTAAGTACTACTACTTTAGTTTAATATGTGGAAAAAAAAATTTTTAATTAAAATTTTTTTTCTCGTGGTCAAAAGGGAATGTGACGTTCCGCCCCTTATAGAATCAATTATTGATGGGAAGATATTATTTCATTATTTTTAGAATTATTTTCTTTCAATGGTTATTAAAATATAACATAACACCATCACAGAATTTTAAATGCTTGTGACGTCACATTTTAAGTGTGGCAACATTGGTTTGCTTGCGTTTGACAGCGTATCGATGGGAGAGGGGAATTGAATTGCCCGCGGAGATCGTCAGCCAGCTAACGAGAGGGCATTGGCTTTCTAGAAGTGTGTCAGAGTGGCAGGTCGGTAGCTTGATATTTTACCCACAATTTCAAGATCCAAATTATAATTAAAGATTGAATCCATCCAGCATTAGGGAATATAAAGTTACTAGTGAATACGAAGTTGAAGAATTTGAATGCAGATTTAAAATGAGTTCCGGCCTGGTAAATAAAAAATTTATTAATTTATTTTCCGCCATATTGAAATTTTCTTGACTAACTTGCTAATTAAGTTTCATGTCGTCTATGTTCATGGTTTCTATGGTTTATTTTCATGGATCAAACTCATCTAGAGATAATTGAATATTCTTTGCTAATTTGTGCTTTCTGTTGGAAAATAGAGCTAATTTAAACTCAATTTTTTTTATATTCCTTTCAAGTATACAGATCTCCTATCTTTTGAACCATGATCAAACAAGTATCCATTGCCTAATCATACTATATTTCATCCTTGTATAATATATCTATATACCTGTGTATATACTGTGTATATATATAATGAAATATTTTTTCACAGTAATTATATCTTGTAGCCAAATTGAAAATCACATGTGTTATTTGAACAAGGTCATCTGATAACAACTTAATAAAGAGTCGAGCTGTCTAGTCATTCAAGTTTTTGGACTTAATGACCTATTTCTTCTTATTCCCATAGGAATAAAAACACCTCCTCGTTTCTCTTGCTTCTTTTTGACACATTGGTGGATTGGTAGTAATACCATATGTGTTTTTTTTAGCCACCA
Source organism: Diabrotica virgifera virgifera (assembly GCF_917563875.1). Taxonomy (NCBI): domain Eukaryota; kingdom Metazoa; phylum Arthropoda; class Insecta; order Coleoptera; family Chrysomelidae; genus Diabrotica; species Diabrotica virgifera. The sequence goes on from NC_065449.1 coordinate 123,893,554, forward strand.
CTATGAAATCATAAAAAAAAAGAAAACCTAAGACCACCAAGGTAGACCACTTCTAGAGAGACGGTCACTAGGAGACCAGCCTGGAATATCTCCATATCTATCTTTTTCGCCTGTACCTTCAACTGGTTTTTTTTTCCACCTGTTTTCTTGTACCTCCAGCAGGACAGTTGCAAGAGGGAGTTAGCACCCCCTTGTGCTCATTGCATTCCGGTCAATTTGGGGAATACACAGCAAGGAACGCACCGCAAGGAACATTGGAAGATTGTGAAAAGGGGTTTGTGTTGATGAACATTCGGTTTGCTCTAAGTAAAAATTTAGACTGTTTTTTGTGATTTTCAGGATACTTAGTTTATTCATATAGGTACTTTATAAATTTATTGCACATAACCTTTCCCTTTTCAAGATTTTTATAGTATTACAGAACAGTATAATAATTGATAGCGTTCCCCAAAGCTGCGTAACCTCCATGGTGAGAATCTCTGAGCTCAGATACTTTCCCATACAATAGTGTTGGTACTCTTATATTTTTTTTATTATTCTTTGGCTTGTTTCCCTTTTATATAACTATTTAAACTCATTTAATTATTTTAGTATATTTTAAATTAAATTTTTCAAATTAACTTCAAGTATCATTAAAAATTTCAATTATTCAAATTATTTAACTTTAACTATTAATTTTTATATTAAATTCGAATAAATCCCTAGTACCCATCCCCTCAGAAAGGTACTAGTTTTACTTGCCATTATTATTAAGAACCACGAGTCGGTAAAAGGATCTTTGGTATCCAGAACTCCGTTGGTTCACTTAGGGACTTGGTACCCGTCAACTCATTGAGTTGTACATACATATATTAAATATCTTGTTCATATTATCAGGTAGTATTGAATTAAGTGTACGTATGATAATCGTACCATTGTTATTGGGTGAGGGTAGTTAATACTAACCAAGTGTAAGTTGTACTTTCTGTATTAGAGGTACCCTTATTCAGATTTTCTAACCTTATTAAGATTATTCGTAGATTATATTTGTAAGGTAATTCTGTAAATGACCTTCACTAGTATTTTTTTTGTCATGTTAGAGTTACATACTAGTTACTTGTCTTAACTCGGAGATTGTGAAAATCTGGTAGTTACATTCAATAAATATACATTTATTGTGATTTTTTTTTCTTATTACTCCTTTATCTTTGATAATATATTTTATAACTTTAATAACATTTAACATACTTGTACTACAAATTTAATATACTCTATAGCAGCGTAGAATACCTGGAAGAGGGTTAACCCAGTTATCCTTCTTCTGGCGCCCAAAAATTTATTCTATTTTCATTATATTATTATATTTACCCTATCTACTTTGTGAACATTGTTTTAATATCTTCTTTTCTAGCCATCATTGTCATTTCCTTTAATTTATTGTCCAGCCAGAAATAGCGGTGCAAATTGGCCGAATCCTTCCTTGAGTGTCAAGTGGCCATTCTCTTGCATATTGAGCTAGCTCTTCAAGTTACATCTATCTATTCATAATTTTCATCTTCAGTCCTATATCAATTCTATACTCTTCGTCTTAGCATCTTTCCATACAAGTACTACTGCAAAGTAGTATTTTAGACTTCAGCTTCTTCAACGCAGAAGCCACATTGTTGTTCCTTTGGCTACATTAAGTAGATCTTCTTTTGCCTACGTCTGTTGGAGATCTTAGAGAGATCCTTGTTGGATCACTCTCTGTGCATTCACTCCAACAGAAAATCTTCTTCTTTCTTTTTACAGTTTGTTCTGCATTTTTGCCAAAGAGTGTAATTTGTTCTGCATAAACAAAAAAGATATACAAGATATAATGTGGCGCTCCAAGTTTACGTAAAGCTGTACTGCCCATATAGAATCCAAACGATTAGAGAAAACCTGAATAAACCACAAGTTAGTGCTAGGTTTGTTCTGCATTTTTGCCAAAGAGTGTAATTTGTTCTGCATAAACAAAAAAGATATTCAGGATATAATGTGGCGCTCCAAGTTTACGTAAAGCTGTACTGCCCATATAGAATCAAAACGATCAGAGAAAATCTGAATAAACCACAAGTTAGTGCTAGGTTTGTTCTGCATTTTTGCCAAAGAGTGTAATTTGTTCTGCATAAACAAAAAAGATATACAAGATATAATGTGGCGCTCCAAGTTTACGTAAAGCTGTATAGCCCATATAGAATCCAAACGATTAGAGAAAATCTGAATAAACCACAAGTTAGTGCTAGGTTTGTTCTGCATTTTTGCCAAAGCCTGTAATTTGTTCTGCATAAACAAAAAAGATATACAAGATATAATGTGGCGCTCCAAGTTTACGTAAAGCTGTATTGCCCATATAGAATCCAAACGTTTAGAGAAAATCTGAATAAACCACAAGTTAGTGCTAGGTTTGTTCTGCATTTTTGCCAAAGAGTGTAATTTGTTCTGCATAAACAAAAAAGATATACAAGATAAAATGTGGCGCTCCAAGTTTACGTAAAGCTGTACTGCCCATATAGAATCAAAAAGATCAGAGAAAATCTGAATAAACCACAAGTTAGTGCTAGGTTTGTTCTGCATTTTTGACAAAGCGTGTAATATGTTCTGCATAAAGAAAAAAGTTATACAAGATATAATGTTGCGCTACAATATTGCCTAAAACTGTAGTTCCCCACAAACGTTTATGGAAACGATATGATTCGGGACTCGTATAGCACTGATCATTTGAAGAAAACTTGTTAGAAAAAATAGTCTATAATCAAGAATAAAACAAAATATTTGCTTTTTGTCTTGTTTGACCCCACCGAAATTTTAAGATCATCGTAAATTTCCCATTTATTGTTATTTCGTCGGCAGTGGGAAATATAATGTCCAATTGTTATTTCGTTTTCAGGAGGAACAAACTCAGCAATGCCTTTAATTTGGTATGTTTTGTTTTTTAACCTTCGTCGGGCGGAATAGGTACAATTGTAACTTTTGAGTTTTCAAATAGTGATAACTTTCCTTTTCAAAGAGGTAGAGACTTGAAACTTTGTGACATCTCTACATTTATCCAGTAGATTATGTGAGCCAAATATAACAAACAAATATTTATTCAGTTCCTAGAAGGAGGCCTAAATAATTCTGACCCCCATTAAAGACGGCATAGGTACATTGGTACCTTGTTAATTTTTTTAAATAAAGGTTATAAAAAACAATATATTTTGTTATTAAATGATACTTTATTTAAATACAAATACAAAACTGAATGTTATTGTGGATTTTCGCAACACATACATGTCGTTTTAGACGAAGAATTTTCGTCACACACAGGTAGAGAACACACTACACAACTTTTCCTCGTTTTACGCTGTTTTTCCGTTCGTTCCGACACACCTGGCAACTTCCGGTTATTGGCGTAGATCCACGAGTACTGTGAGATACTTGAGGTGGAGCAACTACAGAAAATATTAAGTTTCGACCAAGGACCAGTTCTACAGCACTACGAAGAAAATTACTCTTCATCATCATCCGGTTTTTACTTCGAGATTGAACTGAAGGCAAACAAAGATCTTTAGCAAGATCCTTCAAAAATTTCCTGCGTTGGTCCTTTGTTTTTAGTAAAGTAATGGATTGTGCTATCGATATATACAATGTAGGATGCTAAGCCAGTGACGTCAATCATATTATAAAGAAAAGGCCAAGGGCCAACGTTATGTTCGACGCTTGACCGTATACTCACTCAGCATTTTATCCATAGTATCAACCGCCCCTTTGGTTTCATTGTAGTACTTAATAATTTCCGGCTTCGCTACTTCAGTGTCTTCTACTTTGCCTGTAGTATGTATGGACGATAGTAACACTACTGCTTTATTTTTCTTTGGCACATAAGAGCATACAGTAGCATAAGGATTGTATGCGAAATTAGTAGAAAAACAGCTCTTTCCTTATTTACTAGCATATTGGTGGGTAGAAATCTTTTGTTCTTTCTAACTGTGCCCACTAAAGTCATTTGCCATGAGTTCAAGACTTTAGCCAGTTCAAAACTGGTAAAAAAGTTATCTGTTGTAACCATGGTCGATCTGTTGGTCGACCAGAACCTTTATAAGATGTGACCAGATCCAAAACTGTTCGTTCGCCAACGTTAACTTGTCGTGAACCATCTGCTGGTTTTCCAGTATAAAGCTGACCTTGTAAGGGATACGCATTTGATGCATCACACCCCCAAAAAACCTTGATACCATATTTAGCGGGTTTGGAAGGTATGTATTGCGTAAAACTTGTACGGCCTCTATACGGAAACAATTGTTCGTCGATGGTTATGTCTTCGAATGGTTTGTAGCCTTGTTGCAAATTTTTATTTAGCATTGTCCAGATATCTCTTATGGGTGCAGCCTTATCGGTTTTTTTGCAGCCTTATCGGTGCATTGCTGCACGTATTAATGGCAGAGAATCCATACTCCACATCTCACACAAGTTTTCTTTGTCACTTCTATGTACACCAGCAACAATTAGAATACCAAAAATGCGTTGAGCTCACATTCAGTAAATGGTTAAAATTTTTTTGTGGAGGCCGTCTTGAAGCATTTGGGAATCTATGCGCCAATTCTTTGTTAAAAGCCTCACAGACTGTTTTGCCTTTTCTGTTTGTTTCACGCAAAATTATGTCACAGATTTCTGGGCTTATAATTGACATGAATACTTCTTTAGGTGTAAATAAATTACTCTTAGCTGCAGGCCCACCTTTTTGTCGTAGGAGATTGCGAGGTTTTGTTTGAGCACTGCGCATTGGATCATTACTCCATTCAGTTCCATCCTTGGATATCAAAATGTTGCTTGAAGATTGAGGTTCATTCTCTATATGCTCGTCGTACTCGTCTACCTGTTCTATAATAAATTCATCTTCAATGTCGGACTCCTCAGCATTTGCTTGTGGAACATAGCTTTCATCATCAGATGCAATAAATACTTCTTCATCTGAATCGGATTCTTCAGCCAATTTTAGTAGTTCAAAACGTTACATGTCATGTTATGTTAATAACCTAGTGTGTCGGATATCTAGACTTGATCGCATCCCAAATGAAGAAATAAGAAGAAGAACAGGAAGAATGTACAATACCGTAGATACAATAGAGTCCAAACAGCTTTTATGGTACGGGCATGTAATTCGAATGAATGCTAAACGATGGCCAAAACTATGTTCCATGAAATAAAAGCATGAGAGGAAGATGGAAAATCCACTGGAATGGAGTGAAGGAATCAGAGAAATAATGAGAGATAAAGCCATAAATGAGGAAGAATGGACCGACCAAACATGGTAGAGATCGAAATGCGGGATGCGGCAGAGGCTGTAGGACCCCCGTAGATATATCTGTTAATATTCTTTATCATTATTTACCGTCATTTTGTGTACTATAATATTATCAAGAAAAAATATAAATCTACTACTAACCTCTTTCGTCGCCATTTCGGTAAACTAGATGTAGAATCACTATTATTATAATAACTGATGATAATTTTTAGGTATAAGCGTTTTGGCAAACAACAACCAACTAAATGTACGTAAAAATATCTACTTTTCCAATTGAAATACAATACAATACTACTCTTCATAGAATTTGCTTACAACGTCTGTTTCCAAGTTTATTGTTGCAGTAATTTCAATAATTTACTATAGCTATGCCGGGCCATGTAAAAGCGGCTTTTAAGCTTTGTTAATGGGTACAAGGTCAAATACCCTTATATTATTATTTATTTATGGCAATATTCAAGAATTTTTACCAGTTATGACACTAATAAAAAATATTATCTTAAAACTAACAGATATTTCCCTTTAGATTAAGGAAGTTTTAAGAAACTATATAATAGGTACAATTGTACCTATGCCGTCTGTTAGCGGGGTAAAATTATGCCGCTCGACAAAGGTTAAGGTACCTAACTGTTGCTGGAATGTCGGTTAACTCGACTAATGTACAATTTTCAAGACAAAAACATGGATGGGAGCAAAAAAATTGCTTGAAAACGTAGTAAAAATTAATGTCTCTTCCACAAACGGAACACATAGATATGGTTACATCTAATGCATTTTACAAATTCTTGATTCCCTTCCTTGACAAATACTGTGTGTTATTGATAAACCGAATTTTTATTTATGCTGAAAAAAAATCATGTATTGCTGCTGCATTTGAAATTTCTCATTGTTTCAGTTTTCATTTTGTTATTATAACGCTTATGGAAAAATTTATCTGTATCCAGAAATTTAGTGTCTCATTATAAAAGTTATTTTAATAACAGCTGTAAAGCTGAATAATCCCTTGTAAATACCTACTCTATTGTTGTATAATTTTCAGAATTACCCAAGATGTCAGGACCGGCTTCCAAGTCAACTGTAGGTACATAATATATTATCATCAGATCAAATAATAATACGTATTATTATTCATACGTAATTTCAAAAAACTCTTATTAGTTTGAGTGTCAAAGAAGAAAATGCGCCCAAAATTATTAAGACCTTTTTAGTCAAATTGACTGGACCAACTGTAGAAATTAATAAGTTTTGCAAAAAACTGGAGAATCAATTTGAATTTGGAAATATCGATCAGGCGCATCTTGAGCGTACTTTTTTAGCAATAAAACTCACAAATTTAGATACACTTAAACAGATGTTAGTCAATATACAGGGTGTTTCAGAACTTAAATTTAAGGGGATTCTTTGGTTTATTTTACGAAAAATCTTTACGTATGTTTAAAACGTCTTAATTTTTTAGATGCAGGGTAATAAAATAAATAAAAGCTACCTAATATAATAAATACAATGATGAGCGAGCTAATAACCGGCAAAATAGCACAAAAGATGGAAAACATATTAAGTTGTGAGGTAAAAAGAAATGAAACTAATCGAGTTGGAAAATTTAGCGAAATTAACCTATATATTTACATTCTATTGATTGTTTTCCACTTTTAGACGTATCGCACGAGTTTGGCAACTACCACTCTCACGGTGACAGTTTTAGTTGACTTACTCCTCTGATACGTGTAAAGATTGGACACAATCAGTATAATGTAAATTTATTGGATCGCTAAATTTCTCAACTCGACTAGTTTTATTTCTTTTTATATCACAACGTAATACACGTTTTCTATCTTTTTTGCTATTTTGCCGGTTATTAGCGCCCTCATCACTGTATAATAAATAATCATCATCATCATCAATGGTGCTACAACCCTATGAAAGAGCCTCGACCTTCCCAAGTGTATTACGCCAGTCAGTCCTATCCATTGCCAACCTTCCATCTGAGTTTTGGTCTATAGTCGAGGAAATGAAGCATTTTGGCTCGCAATTTTTTCGTCCAGCATGGATTTATTTGAAATTTTCACAGAAGGTAGGGAATAGTCCAAGGATCATTTTCTATATCATGCCGCTGTACGCTAAAACCTTGGGGTGGTTGTCACCCCATCTCGGAGGCGGGAATTTTTTATTAAATTTTAACCATGTAAATCGATGTAAAACGTAATTCTAAGAAAAAAATGTTTTTTACATTTTCTTCGTAAAACTAATATTTTTCGAGTTATTCGCGCTTGAAAATAACAGTTTTTCGATGAAAAAATCGGGTGTTTTAAGAATACCTCGAAAAATATGCATTTAATCAAAAGAACTGTAGATATTAAAATTGTATCTTTTAGTAACAAAAACCAAATTCTTTTTCTGTAATATCTTTAAGACCAATACAAACCGAGATACGGCATGTTAAAAGTTAGCTTTTTTCGTTAAATGCATAATTTGAAATATTCAAAGTAAAATAACGGAAAAAATTTGCATTTTTCGAAGAAAAGTTAAATAATATTTTTTCAAGCATACAGTTAGGCCTTTCCAAAATTGATAACAAAAAGTTTCTATCCTGAAAATTAAGCGACTTATGATCAAAAAAAGGTCGGTACCTGCTTTTCTGTATGAAAAAATCAGTGAAAACAACCCACTAACTACCCTCCTAATTAAAAGTTGGTCTTCATTTTTCTGTAATTCCTTTTATATTTGTATTATAAATACACCTAAGAAGTTTCACCTATTTAAAAGGCCTAATTTTAGAAAAATTGGAGTTTAAAGACAAAATTATTTTTTGGAATTTTTCATTTTTCACCATTTACTTCAAAATATCTCCGAAAATACTGGAGATACGAAAAAATGGTGGACTACTAAATCGTAGCTTTTTTAATAACTAAAATTCAGTTGTGCATAGATTTTCATTACAGTAAAAAGTTAGCGAGATATAGCTGTTTAAAACCTCTATTTACGAGCAAACACCCCCTTATTCGAGCCCTTTAAACCCATCCTAATTAAAAACTAAGGGATTTTACGGAGTTTCGTTTACATACTCTTATAACTCTTCAAAACTCCTATAAAGTCATTTTTGAAAAAAAAATTATCTCCAAAAATAAAGGAGCTATGTTTATAAAACGATTTTTTTTTCGAAAAATTCGGAGAGTCCTCTTATGGATAATTTTCAATGTATGTATAATACCACAGAACCGGTTCGTATACTGAAGATGGCTTAAAAACTATTTGTATTTGTATTTGTACATATTTGTAAATTCGTATTTTTGTGTAAATAAATGTTTTTGTAATTCTTTAATTCTACTTTTTTTTCTATATAGATCTATTAAAATATCTACTTATAAAAACTGTAATGTTATTAAGGGTGGTTTTTAAGGGTTGAAATATTATGATTTTATATCCTAAAGAATAAAACAATCATTACTTAACCAATCAAAGCCTAATGTTACCCATATTAATGTTTACAATGTTTTTATATAATTTTTTACAATAAGGGGTAGTTTACACCCCTAAAAATAATCAACGCCCTTAAGCATGATGTAGAATATGAAGTACACGGTGAGATGATCCTAATCCCAAATTTTTATGTAAATCGATGCAAGCCGAAATTATTCTTTTAGGATAAGTAATTTTTTTTATATATAGCTCCACGGGTGGTTTTAAGGGTTGAAATATTATGATATTATATCTTGAAGCATAAAACAATCATTATGTAACTAATAAGAACCAAATGTTGACAATATTAAAGTTTAAAATGTTATTTTATAATTTTTTAGAATTAGGGGTAGTTTTCACCCTTAAAAAACCAAAAGCGTACAACGGCTGAATATAGAAAATGAACTAGAGGGTGTAATGAGCCTAATCGCAAATTTTTGTACAAATCGATGCTGGACGAAAAAATTGCGAGGTTTTGCCATTTTTTCAGCTTCATTTCCTCGACTACTACCTCTATTTCTACTTCCTACAGGTTGTCACATAAGGGCTCACCTAGGAGGGTTGTTCTGCTGTGGATTCTACGTCTTTACCACCAAATTTTTGTTTATATCTGTGGTATACCTCGTAGTTTTACCTCCTCCTCCAAATGCCATTTTCACAGATGCCACCGAATATTCCTCTCAGGATTCTTCGTTCAAATATATGCATAAGGTTTTCATCTTTCTTGGAGATATTCCATGTCTCCGATCCATATGTCAACATTGATTGTATAAGGGTTTTTTATATGACTATTTTTGTTTTTTGGTCTAAGTTTTTGCTTCTTATGTCTACTTAGTCTAAAATGGCATTTGTTTGCTAGGATTATCCTTTGCTTGATTTCTTTCGTCATGACGTTCTCCTTGGTGATCAAGGAGCCTAAGTATGTGAATTTGTCCACCACTTCAAAGGTAGAGTTATCAACCGTGAATTGGTGACCGATGTTTCTGACTCTATTGTTGGGTGTTGATGCCATCATCTTAGTTTTCTCCTCGTTTACTTGCAGGCCCATATTTTTTGAGGCATTTGAGAAGGTGGTATACATTTCTTCTAGCTTGCGTGTTGTGTGGGTAACTAGGTCCACGTTATCTGCATTGCCAAAATTTGGGATGACTTATTAAAAATATTTCCTCTGTTGCCTATTCGGGCATGTCTGATCGCCTTTTCCAGAGCTGTGTTAAAGAGGAGATACGCCAGCACATCTCCCTGTCGCAGCCCTAGATGCGTTTCAAACGCCTGTGATTATTCGTCCTGTATTTCGACTTTGCAAACAACTCTACGCATTGTAGCCTTAACCAATCTTATCAGTTTATCAATGATGTAGAATTCATCTATGACATCATACAATTTATTTGTTAGGACACTATCATAGGCCGATTTAAAATCTACGAAAAGATGGTATGTGTCGATATTGAATTCATTGGTTTTTTACAGTATTTGCCTTAGCACAAAGATCTGGTCTGTTGTTGATCGACCAGGCTTAGGCCTTAAATGCATCGTGTTGCCGTTCGGCAACATAGGTACACGATTGAATGAAATGTCTATTCTGATTGGAATTTGAAGTAATTGCATAGAGCGTTGCCTTTGGTCTACATAGTGTTAACATTAAACAGTTTGGCACTTTTTGCACAGATGACATAAACATGCACTTCAACCCATTGAATTGTTTGGCAGCTAACCTGTAACGTCGTGTGTTATTTGATAAAGTTTATGAGTCGTATTTAGTTAGAATATTAGTGATTTATTATTGAAAAAATATCCTAGTTATTAGGTAACGTATATACTTTTTACTTTTATTATGCTCCCTTGTTGTTTTTACCGCATTCATGAGAAAAATGAAAAACATTATTTGTTACCGTTTTGTTACCGTGCGCACTTAAGAATCCCTGACACCGAATATTTACATCTGATTCTTTATTACATAATGCATCGTCAGAATTATTTGTCGGAAAAGGATCTGCAGGAATATTGGGCAAATTTCACTGGCCAGAGTAATGAAGATGAAAGTGATTTCTCCGACACAGATAGTATTGGAGACCCTGAATTTGAACATAATTATGGCGACGAATCTGACGAAGAAACGTGCAATGGGGCTAAAGATATGGGAGAGGAAATAGACACAACAGAAAATATAGAAATGCTAGAAAGTGAGCAAATCATCCACGAGAATGAAAGCTTGCCATCTACCGATCTTGGAGCATCCGGTAATGTAGTTGTTCGTTTGGCTCGCATTATTCCATATTATCAAAATTTCCGTCTTTATCATGATAATTATTATACAGGTGTACCGCTGCGTGTACATAATGCCAAAAGGTGAATATTATCATTGGGAACAGTTCAAAGGCAACAGATGCCATATTGCAAATTACCAACACATACGGATATGAAGAATTTCCTCGTGGTGATAGTCATGAATATACTGCAAAGGATGACGGCGTAGATATCTCGTCTATAATATTGAAACATAATAAAAATGTCGTCTTGCTTTCCACTTTTGCAGGTATATCTCCTATATACAAAATATAACACTTGGATAAGACTGCAAAAATCTACCGAAGTAGATTGTCCCTTTGTAATTAAAGAATATAACCGCTATATGGAAGGGGTTTATCTCATGGACAGCCATATTGGAAGATAAAAAATTTCTATAAAATGTAGGAAATGGTACTTCCGGCTATTTTATCACTTACTTGATTTAACAGTCGCCAATTCCTGGATACTCTATCAAAGAGCGATGGTTGCTAAGAACTCACAGGCAAAGCTTTTAACACAAGCGACTTTTCGCACAGAACTTGCAGAGTGTCTGTTCAAGATGAGAAAACCACAGCAAAAAGAGGGAGACCAAATACACTGAAAGCTGACATTCAAGAAAAGAAAAAGAGAGGACTAGCTCAGTACATTCCCCCCAAAGATATTAGTAGGGACCAATATGGACACTGGCCGACTATAGAAGATAACAAACAACGATGTAAATATCCCAATTGTAAGAGGTTTCTTCTTCTTCAGGTGCCGAGACCGCTTGTCGATCGTTGGCTCTCATGTTGCCCAGCATATTAACAATCATTGTCTTATTTACAGCCGTACGAAATAGTTCAGTGCTAGTTTTCCCAAACCATTGGCGTAGGTTTTTAAGCCAAGAAGTTGTACGGCGGCACACACTTCTTTTTCCCATTATTTTACCTTGCATGACAAGGTGGTATGTCATATTTTTCTGGGTGACGCATTATATGAACAAAGTATTCCAATTTGCGCCTTTTAACCGTGTTCACTACTTCGCAACTTTTATTCAAACGTTGCAAAACCCTTTCGTTTGTGACTCTTTCTACCCAACTGATCTTCAGAATACGGCGGTAGACCCACATCCCAAATGCTTCTAGGTTTTTTAAAAGCGATTCTGTCAGGGTCCATGCTTCAACCCCGTAAAGTAGTACTGGGAATATATAACATCGAACCATTCTTATGCGAAGTTCCACATTTAGATCATGACTACACAGGATTTTCTTAAATTTCATAAAACTTGTTCTTGCTTTGGCAATTCTACTTTTTATTTCTGTACTAGGGTTCCAGCTTTCATTAATATGAGTACCCAGATATACAATATTACTTACTAGTTCAATTGAGTCATTACCGATTGTTACGTTATAGTTATTATTATTTACGACTGCCTGTCTACTAATAACCATAAACTTTGTTTTTCTTGCGTTGGGTTTGAGTCAATATATCGCGCAGAATGCCACCATTCGTTTCAATAACGCTTGAAGATGTTCAATTGATCCAGTCAGCAACAAGGTGTCATCTGCGTATCTGATATTGTTCATAAGCATACCATTAATGAGTATTCCCTCTTTTGCGTTTTCCAACACTTCATTTAAGATTGTTTCAGCGTAAAGATTAAACAACATTGGTGACAATATACAGCCTTGTCGAACTCCACGCTTGATTTTTACTTCTTCGGAGCACTGATTCGCAACCCTAACACATTCAGCCTGGCCCCAATACAAATTTGCGATTATTCTAATGTCCCTACCTTCCAGACCGGTAGTTTTGAGAATATGTAGCATTTTTTCATGACGAACTTTATCAAAGGGTTTACACATACAAAATGTCAGAAATGTGGTGGGGCACTGTGTTTCAATAGAAATAATAATTGTTTTTATAATTTTCATGTAAATTAACAATGTAGATTTTATATCCTTACTTGACCTTTTATGCACAATGTAGAATTTTGGCAACAAACTTGTTATTGTCAAAAACAAGTGTTTAAAATTAAACTTAAATTTTTTTTATTATTTTTTCATCATTTCTAAGCTTCCGCTAAAGGCCTTTCTTGATATGTAACATCAACAAAAAAAATCATGCATTTAAGGGTTAAACCAATTTTATATTCTCCAATTTCTGAATGTGCACTTAGGCGACCATATAAGATACTCGAAATATATAATATTATATAAAAAATATAATATTAAAATTAAATAAATAATAAATAAATAAAAAAAATAAATGGTACAGTGGCACCCCGTTAAGTCGGCCTCCGATAACCCGGAAGTCCGGCCAACCGGGACCGATTTTCATCAGACAAACATTTCAACAATAAAAACGTAATATTGACAACCGAAACTGACTGAAATTTTTACCAAGGAATGAACAATACTGTACAGGGTGATGCAAATAAAGGGCCTATTAGAAATATCTCCAGAACTAAAGGCAACAGAATCATGAACATTGGAATAAAGGGGTTTTGAAGGATGATCTATTAAATGAAAATATTTTCATCTCTTTGCAACTTCCGGTTATACCGGAAGTTGCTTATAACTTCGTTTTTTAAATGGGACACCCTATATATTTTTACATTTTTGGTTTTTCTTCGATGTCTTCTTTCTTAAAATATGAGGTTTTGTAATATTATACAGGGTATTTTAAAAGATAATTAAGTTTTTTTATTAATTTCGTAGCAAAATTAACATCCTGTAGAATTGTAGTAGTTTGACATATAAACCTCTACTTACGTTCAAATAATTTTTAATATACTCTACTATTGTTAAGAATCATTAGTATAGCTAAATTTTTAATTTTAGTATACAGGGTTGGTCGAAACTCGCAATGAGTATTTTCTGAGTTTTCTTAAATGGAACACCCTGTATTTTAGTATGGTAATAAAATGATATTTTATGGTACTTTTTTATTTCTTAAGCATTCCCTATACCTAACTGCTTTAATTTGTGCTTAATTGTTAATCGCACCAACAATCTTAACTACGTAGGTATTTTGATAGCTAAACCATTATTGGTAATTTTAAGGACCAGTCTGGATTAATATGTATTTATTTCTGAAAAATTATTTGGGATTGAGTATTTTTACGGCCAACCTAATAAAATTTTACGTATTTTTTGTTACAATTAATGTTTAGCTTGAATAACCAATAACTCACAAATTAAAGCAGTTAGGTATAGGGAATGCTTAAGAAATAAAAAAGTAACATACAATATCAATTCATTACAATACAAAAATACAGAGTGTTACATTTAAGAAAACTCAGAAAATATTCATTCCGAGTTTCGACCAACCCTGTATACTAAAATTAAAAATTTAGCTATACTAATGATTCTTAACAATAGTAGAGTATCTTAAAAATCATTTGAACGTAAGTAGAGTTTTACATGTCAAACTACTACAATTCTACAGGGTGTGAATATTGCTACGAAATTAATAAAAAAACGTAATTATCTTTTAAAATACCCTGTATAATATTACAATACCTCATATTTTAAGAAAGAAGACATCGAAGAGAATCAAAAATGTAAAAATATACAGGGTGTCCCATTTAAAAAAACGAAGTTATAAGCAACTTCCGTTATAACCGGAAGTTGCAAAGAGATGAAAATATTTTCATTTAATAGATCATCCTTCAAAACCTCTGTATTCCAATTTTCATGATTCTGTTGCCTTTAGTTCTCGAGATATTTCTAATAGGCCAGTTATCTGCCTCACCCTATATATAACTGTACGTAATTCACATGTACTGTGCATAATGTATTTCATGTTTTTGCAATTATAATGGAGCTTATCTCTAAGGATACCGTATTTGATTAATTTTTACTATATTCTAAGGCTAACACGGATTTTCGATAACCCGGATTGCCCGCATTCTCGATTAATCCGACTTATCGACGTTCCACTGTAATCTTTATATACACAGCGTTTCAAAAGTATGGTAAAATATTTAAGGGGGCGTTTGTTTGGGTTTATTTTAAGAACAAAACTTTATTTAAGATGCCCCAATCGTCTTAAATTCTGAGATATACGAAAAATCTATAAATCGCTAGGGTGTTTCATTTAAAATAAGTAGGTTATTTCAGCTTGAATTTGTTAATAGAACAATCTAAAATTTTAACCACCATGTACAAAGATAGGTACAGGAACCCTTAAAAAGATTAAAAGCTAAGTAAATTTTCCATACGATAAACTAATAAAATGTAGGGCGTTTAATTTAAAATAAATGCGTTATTACAGCTTGAATTTGTTAATAGAACAATATAATATTTTGACCACCCTGTACAAAATTTTGCTACCATAAATATCTATTTAAATACACTAAGTAGTATATTATTAAGATCCAAGAAAAAATTTGTCACCGATTTTTAGATTCATAAATATTTACTTTTTTCTAAAACCTTTATATAATTTTTTTTTATAAAAATCGAAATAAATCAAAACACCCTGAACTTAGGTATGGAGAACCCTTATAAAAGTATAGCTTATTTTTTAAGAAAAATTCAAAAATGTTATCTGATATAGGGTGTTCCATAAGAAAAAATATAACTTTGATTATACTACTATTTTTTTGGAGCACCCTGCATAATTCACATTGTCCTGTATATTTCTATGAAGAATTTTTTTTAAATATCAAGTCGTTTCCCGTAATACAGAGACCGGGGCGAATGCAATAAACCACCCTGCATAATATTTTTCTATGAAATAAAATGAACACTCCTGTCACAAACTACGGTTTCGTCAATAATTGTTGGTTATTGTCGTATTTCTGATTATAAAATTATTGTAATATTCACTTACTTCTCTTACATGGAATATAATATCTAATAATACCTATTACATTAATTTATTTTAATTTTCATTTTACTATTTTATTATTTCACTTGCAATTTATTTTTTCAGAAGTGCAAAAATGTCTACTTTCGCGCACGCATTTTAGTTTAGAAATTTAGATTTATCCATTTCACGAATATACGACTATTTTGGATTATCTTAACAACGAATATTTTACTGTGCAAAATATGAAGAACAAAACTAAATTGCAAATTACATTGTTGCTTATTGAAATAATTATTAGAGCCATGCCATGCCACATTGTTTGATTTGCTTGTCTAGATAATGTTTAGAAGAAATGCGTTCAATGTGCTTCCCCGTTTAGGATTTTGTCCTCTTCAGGGTTTGAGGTGAATGTATTGTGTTGGCAGCAAAGCAAACAGTCCGAAAACCACACCGGGGCAAGCGCCGTGTCCTGGTGTTCTTGGATCCTGGGTTATGCCAGACGGTGTTGTCCAGAAGGCCAGAAGTCAACAGAGAAGAAAGTTTGATGGATTGTTGTTGGTTCCATAGACATTTACGTGTACTGTCCGTGCTTTGCTTTCGACCAAGCTCCCTAGAAACCATTGTACAACGACAGGCGAACCTGCGTCCCTCGTCGGCGGTCAGGAGGTGGCTTTGAGCGCAGCGTGGACAGTGAGCGTTCGAGTGGAGAAAATAGTTGCGGCTATTTTCTTGGGACGAACAGGTATAATTGTGCAATGAAGTTGGGAAACCGCAAAAAACCAACTTCTCCCTGTTCGGGGTAAGGAAGAGGAAATGTTAGAGGTGGGTACGGAAGGCTAACGGGGTAGCCTCAAGGATGTTTTCGTACTCTACCGGGAGTTCGTCAATGCATGTTTGCATTAGAGCGGACGGTACGTGAATCTTTTTGCGTTTGGGCTTTCGGTAGAGTACGTGGCCGGAAGATGAACAGGAACATTTGAGAGATTCTTGTGTGTCGGAAGGGGGGCCGTTGATTACTTTGATTGTGAAGTTCCTGTTCAGGGAGTTTATTCTCTCGGTGATTTTGGGGATGTTCGAGATGTTATGGATTTCGTTTGAGGGATATCGCCAGTGCTCATAGTTACATCTACGCAAGACTCTGCGCTCAGTCCTCAACAACCTCTCTTGTTTTTGTCTTGAGCAAAGAGAGTAGATACATGATTTGTACTCCATGACGGGTCGAATAAAGGTCTTGTAAGTGTGAATGAGAGTCTTCTTGTGTGTCTTGCCAATTTTTCCCGAGAGAGCGTTGAGAAGTCTGGCCCTGTTCCTTACCCTATCTAAAGTTGCCTTTAGATCTGCGTCCCAGTTGAGAGTCCTGGTAAACAGTACTCCCAAATAGTTCACAGTCGGGCTAACAACAAGCCTTTCTCCCAACAAACTCAGAGGATATTGGTCGTCTTCATTGCGAATGATTCTATTTGACACAGTAGGGGCGCGAAACACAATTGTTGTTGTTTTGTTCGCGTTGAGCGTGACTCTCCACTTACAACACCATTCGCCGACACCGTCCAACAGAGCCTGTGCTCTTCTGAAGAGGAGTCTTGGGTTGTATCGAGAGGTAGTTGAGAGCAGAGTCGTGTCGTCTGCATAGAGAAACAGCCGAGCACCTGGGATATTTTGGTTAGTGATGTCGCTGTTGTAGATGATGTACAACAGCGGCGCTAGGACTGAACCCTGGGGAACTCCAGCTTGTGGAGTGAAGGGGGTGGACTTTTGATCGCATATTTTCACTCTGACAGTACGGTTGTGGAGGTAGGAGTGTACAATTTTGGTAAATTGCAATGGAAGCCCGATGTCCAGAAGTTTCCGAACAAGCCCGTCGTGCCAGACCTGGTCGAAAGCCTTCTGCACATCCAGAAATGTGGCTATGGCGATAGAACCATCGTTGATGGTTTGAGTGACTTTGGTAGTGAAATCTATTAATGCATGTTTGGTAGATTTACCTGACTGGAATCCATATTGGAATTTTGGTATGATATTGTGGTTTTCGAGAAAGTTATTGAGCCTCTCCTTTAGGATTAGCTCAAGAACTTTACCCAGAGTATTGATTAATGAAATTGGTCTGTAGGATTCCACGTCGGTTGGGGGTTTGCCTTTTTTCAAAAGCATGATGGTGTTGGCCACTTTCCAAGGAGTAGGAAAATGGCTGTTTTTGAGACATGCATTGAATATTTTAGTTAGAAGAGGGATGATACTCTCTGGAAGTTTTTTGAGGCACCTTCGGTTGATGCCATCAGGTCCGGGAGCGCTGTTTTTGCCGATTTGGCAAAAGCTCTCCGTTTCCCTGTCTGTGAGGGGGTCCATGATAGGATCATAGACTGGAATGTGGTGGTTGAGAGTAACATTTACAATGTATTCTGTGTTGAATTTAAATATGCGATCAAAGTTCGGGTTATCTGGCGTTTGAAAATTGTTTTGAAGCGAATTTTTGAATGCTTCGGCTTTCCCTTCTGGGGAATTGACTATGTGATTGTTGACCAACAGATGAGATGGTTGAGATAATTTTTGTTTTGTTAGGACTTTGAATTTTTGCCAGAATTTACCTCCGTCTCTGTAGTCCAGTTTTGAGGTAGTCTCTTCCCACCGGCGAGCCGTTAGGACAGATATCTCCCTCTTTATCCTGGCACAGATTCGGTTGTACTCTGTTTTGATTAGTGGGTTTCTGTTGGCCTTGTATTGACGTAGAAGACGTCGTTTTTGTTGAATTTTGGCAATGATGTATTGTGGAAGTGCCGGTGATGTATAAGTTATTTGTTTGAGTGGAATTGCGTGCGTGATCGCCTCAGTGATGAGGTTCTCGATATTGGTTGCACTGGTGTCGATACTATCGTTAGTATCGAGTTCGCCTAACATTGGGAGATTTTGTGTGATGAAGTTTTGGAATTCAGTCCAGTTAGCGTGACGATAGTCTCTTATAGATCTTGGAGGGTTTGGTTGTTTTGGAGTGAGAATGTCGGTGTCGACAAGAAGAGGTACGTGGTCTGACGTTATCGAATCGCCTATGTGGCATCTATCCCCGAACCGATCCAGAATGTTACTAGTAACTAGGATGTGGTCGATAATAGAGGCCCCATTGGCGTTCAAAAACGTGAATTCAGTGTTGGTGATTCTTGAAATGGGAAGGTCTAGTAGATAATCCGTGAGGCGGATGCCTTCTGGGTTTTGATGGTGATCACCAAACTGTGTATGTCTACAATTTAGGTCACCCATCAACACAGCCTTGCCGAGCCTCGAAAAGTACTCTAGCAAATGCCTGTTGAGTGGTTGACCCGGGTGTTTGTAGTAAGAGACTATCGTGAGGGTTTCGTTGTTGGGGATGTTGCACAGTAAAATATTCGTTGTCTCGATAATCCAAAACAGTCGTATATTCGTGGAATGACGTATATTCAAAATGTCTTCAATGGTTTTAATTCTATAATATGGGACAGTACTGCTTTACGTAAAATTGTAGCGAAACATTATATGTATATATTGTATAACTTTTTTGTTTATGCAGAGCATATTACACGCTTTGGTAAAAATGCAGAACAAACCTAGCACTAACTTGTGGTTTATTCAGATATCGTTTGGATTCTATATGGGCAGGACAACTTTACGTAAACTTGAAGCGCCACATTATATCTTGTATAACTTTTTTGTTTATGCAGAACAAATTACTTGCTTTGGCAAAAATGCAGAACAAACTTAGCACTAACTTATGGTTTATTCAGATTTTCTCTAATCGTTTGGATTCTATATGGGCAGTACAGCTTTACGTAAACTTGGAGCGCCACATTATATCTTGTATATCTTTTTTGTTTATGCAGAAAAAATTACACGCTTTGGCAAAAATGCAGAACAAACCTAGCACTAACTTGTGGTTTATTCAGATTTTCTCTGATCGTTTTGATTCTATATGGGCAGTACAGCTTTACGTAAACTTAGAGCGCCACATTATATCTTGTATATCTTTTTTGTTTATGCAGAACAAATTACACTCTTTGGCAAAAATGCAGAACAAACCTAGCACTAACTCGTGGTTTATTCAGATTTTCTCTGCTCGTTTGGATTCTATATGGGCAATACAGCTTTACGTAAACTTGGAGCGCCACATTATATCTTGTATATCTTTTTTGTTTATGCAGAACAAATTACAGGCTTTGGCAAAAATGCAGAACAAACCTAGCACTAACTTGTGGTTTATTTAGATTTTCTCTAATCGTTTGGATTCTATATTGGCAATACAGCTTTACGTAAACTTGGAGCGCCACATTATATCTTGTATATCTTTTTTGTTTATGCAGAACAAATTACAGGCTTTGGCAAAAATGCAGAACAAACCTAGCACTAACTTGTGGTTTATTCAGGTTTTCTCTAATCGTTTGGATTCTATATGGGCAATACAGGTTTACGTAAACTTGGAGCGCCAAATTATATCTTGTATATCTTTTTTGTTTATGCAGAACAAATTACACGCTTTGGCAAAATGCAGAACAAACCTAGCACTAACTTGTGGTTTATTCAGATTTTCTCTAATCGTTTGCGTTCTATATGGGCAATACAACTTTACGTAAACTTGGAGCGCCACATTGTATATTGAATAACTCTTTTATTTTTTTAGAACAAACTTCAAAATTACAGAACAAACTAAAACAAACCTAGCACTAACTGCTACAGCTATGAAAAGATATATTGGGAACTGGAGCAATACAGGTTTACAGACATCTGGAAAGGAGCTATTTCTGGAGTATTGTTTGGGGGAGGGCTTATAAGTTCAGAAATATTTCGTTTATTTGAAGGAGGATTGTGTTATATTTGTTGGGTATCAGTACTTTGTGTAGCATGAGTAGCGGGTAAAATATGAATATTAGGTTTAGTCGATAGTGTAGGAGTAAACGAAGATATAGTTTGCGTTTGGGGAATGTATTCATTGCTTATTTGATCAGTTGAGGTAGTTGGAGTGGTTGAAGCAGTTGAAATGTTTTCATTGTTTATTTGATCAGTTGGGGTATTTGGAGCGGTTGAAGCAGTTGGAAGGTTTTTATTGTTTATTTGATCAGTTAAGGTAGTTGAAGCGGTTGAAGCAGTTGGAATATATTCTTTGTTTATTGGATCAGTTGAAGTAGTTGGAGTAGTATTTTGTATTTCAGATGTTAGGGTTTCCGAAACAGTTAGACAATTTTCAGCCGAATGTCCCGCATGTCTGCAAATAGTACATAAATCTTTCTCCATTACAAGAAATATACGGTTACATTTCGTAATTTACAAGTATTGAGTCAGGTATTGATCTCAGGGGGAGAAATAAAAGTATGCCTTCTGAAACTGTAAATGTGTTTGTAATCTGGATTTGATGTACCAATTTTTAAAAAAATTATTGGAGTTACCAAATTTAATCCCAAATTGGAAAGTTCATTTTCAATAATTGAATGAGGGATTGAAGGACAAACATTTGATATCAATAATCTTTCATTTGGTGATATTAATCTACGATCCTGAATTTTTTGGTGGTTTACAGTTATTATTCCCCTATTAATTTATAGAAAATTGTTAACTAAAATTTCGCTTGCTAGGTAAATACAAATTCAACCATTTGATATTTTAGAGGCGAAAAGAATATTTTTGGGATGCATTCAATCACCAACTGCAAACAAATATTCTTCCAACCTTGTATTTTCCACGACAGGAAAAACTACTGCTTGTAATTTTAACGGGAATTTGGGTAAATTTTGATTTGTGACAATGGAAAAAGATTGTTTCATAGTTGTATTTGGTAAATTATGCTCCAGTTCTTGATCAGGAGCCCCAAGAGGTGGAAAACTATCCACTTTCGATTATTATTGTCATCGAAAAAATTTAAAAGTACGGTCCTGTCCCTTTGATACCAGAATTGATAGCAGGTTGGTATAAAAAGTTGTTGCATTATATCCAAAATTGATTACTGTCTACGTGGATTTAGCGTAAATGTTAATTATTTGGATTAGATAATAATTTGTACTCACAATTTTTGTACTTGCCGTAAGAACAATCACTTAGATTCACTCTATACGTAAAACTAGAATTACTTTGTTGCTTTTTAACACTTAAAAACTAGTTTTATTGTGGAGCTTGTTTTAAGCGTACGACTCACTCGATTTCTAATTAGCAAATCCCCTATAAATATTTGTTTTATTATATTTACTGCTTTTATTATTTAATTCTTGTTCTCTATTTCTAAAGATTTTATTCATTTACAATAATATTAATCTGTTTTGTTGTATAATCCACGTTTACAATAATTATGTGATCTATTTGATTTAAAATGGATTAAGGATTCTTTTATACTTTGGCAACTATGTGAACTTAGATCTCTGGCGTAGATAATGACGTGCAACGGCAAGTAAATTAGACGGACTGTAGCGACCAATGCCGGGTTAAAAAAGTTTTTAACATCAAAAGTAAGCCAGTCAGGCTTAAAATAAAATTGGTCCATTTTTTGTGGTAAAAAAATCGGGATAATTACCCCCTAATAAGCATCTCAAATGAAATTAATCGTTATCGCTTCACAAGTTGTTTTACTCGTATATGTATTGTTTATATTCTGTAACATTCGTCGGTTCAAAGTGCTTATTTCTGAAAGAGCTGTAGTTGGAAGGGCATGAACTAGTCACTATTCACGAGTGTATGCAAATTTAGAAACACCAAATCTTTATCAATTTATGTCTTAAAGAAAAAAAAATCCAGAGTATTCAGAAAAGCAAAGCCTACATTTTTTTTAGTCTTTGAATTTTTTGGTATCTCTAAGGAATTTTTAAGTTATTTTAAAAGGAAGCATTTTTTTTTCAAAATTAAGAATTAAAATAATTTTGCTATGAAACCAATTTTTTTTCAAAAATAAGCACTTTGAACCAATGAAACTTACAGATCATATAAACACAACATAAGTAAAGCAACCTATGAAGCGGTAACAATTAATTTCATTTGAGATGCTAATTAGGAAGTGATTTTCCAGTTTTTTTATTTACTAAAAAAAAAGGATTAACTTTATTTTGAGCGCAACTGCGCAACTTGCTCATTTTTGATACTAGACACTTTTTTAAAAATCAAAAATAAAGCTTTTTCAAAAACTTTAAAAAAGGTGCTTCATTTTTTGGTTATTTTATTAGATTTGGAATTTGACGAATATGAACCTGTTGTTCATTAGCTACAACTTCGCTTGTAATGGGCCTAGAGACCTCACACGTACACTGTTTTTTTTTTCACTTTTTTATAGTCTATCTTTTCTCTTAACTTTTTTTTTTGAAAAATAGTTACTTTTTGAGTTATTTGCGAAAAACCGTCTAAAAACGTGATTTTCTTATTGAAAAATGAACATATTTACCCGCAAATAACTGGAAAAATATTGACTGTTGTGAAAACAACAGTTAGATTAATTCGCATTTTTGTAAATCTTTCTTGTAAATCTGTTGGGACAATCTGTATTGTGTTTGAAAGATTTAATTCTCTGAAAATTTGAGTGTTAGGGCTCTATTAGTCTAGGTAACTGGTGGCGCAACTAGTGGCGCAACTAGTGGGCCCACCAAATTGTGAGCACGGGCAACTGGTGGCCGAGAATAGCCACCAGCAAAAATAATAAAATGAATTGGAATTGGAAAAATAATCAAATCAAAATAATAAAAAAGTTATTCTTCGTAAAATGCTCTTGATAGTATAAAATATAAGATGCAACCATCAGATTCAAATTTTGTGAATTTTATACGAGGTATATCAAAAAAGATGAATTTCGCTCAAGAGTAAAGTATCCTTATATTAAACAATATCGAAAAATGTTTTATAAAAAGTTGTTCGGAATTAAAATCTATGTTTGAATATGCAATTACATTCTTATAATTGAAATATTGTGAACTGTAAAGGTACTTTACTCTTGGACGAAATTCATATTTTTTAACATACCTCGTATAGAATTGATAAAAGTTTATATATTATGATTGCATCTTAGATTTTAGACCATATAAAGGTTTTTGTAAAAAATAACTTTTTTCGTAAAATTAATAATAAAATACTTATAGATATTTGTAATAAAATGATGTTGGGTATCCGTAATTTAAAAAAAATTGCATTTTTTTTCAATTAGAATGATGAATAAAATTAATGCGTCCCAAAACATAGTTTTTTAATTCTTAACAACTTTTCATAATAACAATTTTCGATGTTGTGAAATCTAAAGGTACTTTACCATACCTCGTATAACATAGACTATGCAGAGCATTTTATAAAGAATTTTTTTTTTTCGTAAAATTGATAAGAAAAACGTTTCCTATATGGTTCCAAGTTACGCAGACATACTGTACCTATATATAAAAGCTTAATTTTTTTTCAATTTTCCAATTAACGTCACATTCGGATTCAGCATAATCAAAAACAAAATAGAAACATTTTTGATCAAGGTAAAGTGATGAATTCACCGATATTTCTAAAATATAAAAAGAGCTTTTATTGTTTAAACAATGAATAAACAATTAACGGCTAAATCTGCGGGAATAACTTTTTAATATAACTATATTTATAAATCAACAAAAAAGGTTTTAGAAAAATATACGCTTGCTAATAGAAAATATAGAAGTTAATAGAAAAGAAATACGAAGCACTCGATTACAATACAAATGAACTAGTGGTGGCCGACACCAGTTGCTTAGTCTAATAGGGTCCATATAACATAATGCCCCGGCTTGGTGGCGCCACCAGACCCGGTTACCCGGCTGGTGGACGGGTTCGGCCACCAGATCGACAACAATTTCTGGTGGCGCAACCAGTTGCCGTAGTCTAATAGGTCTCATTTACTTAAATGCCCCGTGACGTCATGAGTCACTGGTGGAGCAACTTGGTGGCGTCACCAGTTGCCTAATATAATAGCGGCCTTAGCGTTGTGTTATTTAGAGAAAATGGACATATGTTTGCTATTTATCGTCTTCGGGGTAAAAGGCATGTCACTTTGCCAAAGAAGAATAACATGTGTGTGGTCCCTTTTCAGGCAGAAAAGTGTAAACTAAGATATTAATGCAGTGATTTGAATAGAATTTGACGAGTATCTAGCCAACCTCTCTTAGGCGTGGTGTTACGTGTGTGCTCTCCTCTTCTCGTGGTGAAAATACGTTACGCTCTCGCATTAATTACTCCTCTCGCGGAAATTTGTATAATAGACTCTTTCTCTCTCTATCGCTACTAAGACAATTTGTCGTTAAGCCGCTTATTTGTCAAACTCGTTGTTGTTAATAAATGTTTTGGTCGCTTATCACTTTTACTTCTCATGTGCACAACCCCTTCATATCGTGTTAAGTAGTAACTATAAAACGAGACCAAAATAAATCTTAGAACCAGTTCCCCTTAAAGATCACTGTTTTGTATAATCGAAGGACATTCTCTGCTTGGGACAAACGGGTGTGGTCCAAAAATATTCACCTATGTCCCATTAGGCAAAAGGTAATAATTAAACCCTTAAACCCTTAAACCCCACCGACGGTGGGGTGAGACAGTAAAAACTCACACCATTGACTTAGTGAAAAAACTCTATTGAAAAAAAGTTGCTTCGAATTAATCAGTTTATCTACTTCCGGACCTATTGCGTCAGTGTGCATAGATAAATTAGCACAAGAGATGTTGCGGGGTATGTTATACCCCAAATTAACTAACGCAGGAATTTAAAAATTTTAAAGTTTTGATCATTTAAAATTATTATTCTTGGTTTTTTGATTATTTATGAGACAAATAAGGTAAACATTGTACTGTAAAAGTTTTATATTTAAAAGTTAAACATCATTTCGGCTACATATTGCAATTATGCCACTCAAAAAACATGGGTGGACAATAATACACTCAGATATTATGAAACATCTTATTGAACACAAAACTCTAAAGAAACTTTTAGTCCAATATTATACAAAGTAAAGAAAAAATGTTTGCCGAAATACATCGAAAAATAAAAAAGTTAAAACTCCTCCAATTATGTCAAATTTGAACATATGTCATTATTGCTTGTTCCAAAAAATTGCAGTATGACATTGCATACAAATGTAAAATGTATTCCTATCTTTATTTCTTGGACAATCAGAACATCTACTTATTGTCATACGTCGCATAGGTCCCAATTGGTGTACCTCTGGTTGCGGATTATCACATATAGACAAGGCGGAAACGGCGGGTTCGTTGGGAAAAATATTCCTATGAGATATTTTTGCATAATCACATTCGTGAGACATCCCAGAATAAGGTTCAAGAAGTCGCCCACGAGAAAAGTGGGCCAATTTTTTTTTAGTAATTTTTTTTAATCAACTTGTAAAAATCAATATTTTTGGCCCGGACTGTTTTTTTTTTTTAGGTTTTTTGGATCATTCTAGACAAAAAAGGTCTCTCATAATTTTTCTCTAAAGTTGACCTTTTTCGAGTTATAAGCAAGTTAAAATTTGAAAAACGCGAAAATGGCTATTTTTAAGACTTAATGACTCGGTCAAAAATTATTATTTTGAAAGTCAGAAAGTGACTAAATCAAAGTTTAAAGTCGCCGCTACATGATCCTGAAGAAATCTGTGTCATTAATTTACTACTAAGCTGCTATTTTTAATTAATAACAATGAGTGGTTAGATTGTATTGAAGCTGCTGTAAATGTGAGTGCGAGTAAGATGCACAATTGGACTGCTGGAATGGCTTCTCACTCGCACTCAGCATTTACAGCCCCGCACACATGCATGGCGCTTATTATTATTACTTAGAAATAACAGCTTAGTAATAAAATAATGACAAAAACTTCTTCAGGATCTTGTAGGGGGGGCTTTAAACTTTGATTTAGTCATATATTGACTTTCATAATAATAACTTTTAACCGAGTTATTAAGCCTTGAAAATCGCCATTTTTCGTTTTTTTCAATTTTAAATTGCTTATAAGTCGAAAACGATCAACTTTAGAGAAAAATTATAAGAGACCTTTTTTGTCCAGAATGGTCCAAAAAAATTAAAGAAAAAATTGTTCAGGCCAAAAATATTGATTCTTGCAATTTGATTAAAAAAAAATTGTTAAAAAAAAATTGGCCCACTTTTCACATGGGCGACTTCTTCAACCTTATTCTGGGATGTCTCACGAATGTGATTATGCAAAAAAATCTCATGGGAATATTTTTCCCTTCGAACCCGTCGTTTTCGCCTTGTCTAATAGTGGTCAACGCAAGGAAGGATTTTGTCTTCGTTGGTTTTGAAACTCAGAAATCAGCTGCATGCAAAAACATTCGTCTTTTCAGATTAAAGTTTTTTGTAGTTGTTATATAACTTGAACATTCATTCCAGCTGTACTAAAAAACGAAATATGTCAAAGTCCAACGACGGCTGCGACTGTTTCTTGATACGCTGTAATTGGCAGATAGATAACTTATCCAACGTGTTTGCACAGCCTTTGGTTCAATTTTAAAAGCCGATAATTTCAGGAAATTTCGTTTCGCCAGTTTGTTCAATTACAGTATTATCATGATGCAAAGTAAAAAAGAGGATTACATTGCTTGTACATTACAATTTATTAATAACAAAGTCAGAACGTGGTTTAAACTATCACGACTAGTGCCAATCGAATAAGCGTATAAAAATACTACGAAAAAAACTACAACCTTGCTGTAGACAGCCCATTATTTCGACGTTTTCTGCGAATAAACAATTATTTTGTTATTAACAAAATAAGAACATATGTTGGGTTATCGCGACTAGTCGTATTCGATTCAGCGACCAAAAATACACCAGAGAAGACCTTAACACTATCAATTTATTTACAGGGCTTCTAATAATACTTTGAAAATTCCTAGTTTTACCATAATTTGTTAATAATAATTAAACGGGCAATATTTGGGCAACCAAACCACTTCCATTGGATTAAGCGACCGAAAAAGCCTATAATAGCACCATCTAATCACGGCGAGCTAGAATTTCCCACTGGATCCATTATGTTGGGACTAGACTAATAGTTTAAAAAAAAACTTACAAAAAAGTAAAAACATCGTGTGTATAATTATCTATATTTTTTTAAACTTTACAAATAGCTTAAAAATTCTCCAGAACTTTTTCGGTCTAGTCAGACTATCGTCAGTGAACCTAGAAGTAAATATTTCCACGTAAAAATGAATAAAATGTAAAATTTTGAGTTAAACCAAGCGTGTGGTAATATTTACATTTTAATTATTGTATTTGAAACTCGCCTACCTTTTTGGTTTAAAATATTTATGTTACTTTTTTATTTGTTTATGTTATTAAATTACATATAAGATTGAATTGACACTAGGTCGATATTAATGGATTCACTTGAGGGAACATGGATATCCCCGTTCGAAAAAGGGATGAAGCACTGAAGTGAAACTAATAAAGTACTTCGCCCTGCGAGTGATACAGACGGTCCATCTGTTTATGGAAGTGATAAAGTTAAAGGTGACAAGAGTGACAATTACCCAGTAAATGAACGGCAAATACGGCGATACTGTGTAATTTTCAGGGTCAACTCCGAATCGCATGAAATTTTGGGTTTAGGTTCTACTTACTCTCCACTTCAAAGTTGGACTTGTGCAGAGCAAGTCCGGAAATTCTAAGCAACTTTCTTTTTTTTTTTAAGTCAATACTTTTCGAGTTAATTGCGAATGAATGTGTTTATTTTTGGACAAAGCAAATCACGTTTTCAGGCGGTTTTTCGCCAATAACTCAAAAAGTAAATATTTTATCGAAAAAATAAATATTCTTAGCAAAAATGTAGCTCATATAAAAACGAAAAAAATGGGGTGTACAGATGAAGTCTATAAACGCCGTAAAAACAACATTGTAGCTCATGAAAAATACGATCTCACTCGTCAAATTCTAAATAAAATATTTCAACGTGAAATCACCAAAAAAATGAAGCCGTTTTCTTAAAAAACATATAAAAACTGTTTTAAAATTTTTAAAAAAAGGTTAATTTTTGTTATTTATAAACGCTTCTAGCATCATAAATAAGCGAGTTACGCTTAAAGTGAGCTCCTTTTTTTTGCTAAAAAAACCGTGAAAATCTTCTCCTATTTGGCACCCCAAAAAATTAATCTTTTACGCTTTACAAATAACATATTTTTTGTATGTATTTTTTATAGGATCTGTAAGTTTCACCGGTTTAAAGTGCTCATTTTTGAAAGTATTATAGTTAAAAATTATTGAACGAGTCACTAATTACAAGTGTATGCCAAATTTGAACAGCCATATCTTAACCAATTTTTGTCTCAGAAAAACAAAATGAATCTAGCATATTTGTAAAAGCAAAATATATATTTTTTTAGTGTTTGAGATTTTTTGTATCGCTAATACTTTTTAAGTTATTTTGAAAAACGGGCGTTTTTCCAAAACTTTTAGAAACTCTTTTTTTAATGTAAAACCAATTTTTTTCAAAACTGTGCACTTCGAACCGGCCAAACTTACATATCGTATAAATAATATACATACACACATATACATACATGCATAAATTTTTCACGAAAATTGATTCATTTTTTGGTTAATTCACGTTGAAATATTTGACTTGGAATTTGGCGAATAAAAACGTATTTTTCATGAGCTACAATTTTGCTTTTTTATAGACTTAGTTAAGACATCATTTTTTTGTTTTTGTATGGCATACATTTTTATTAATACATAATATTTTTTTGATAAAATACTTACTTTTGGAGTTATTTGCGAAAATCCGTCTGTAAACGTGATTTTTTTGTTGAAAAATGCACATTTTCACTCACAAATAACTCGAAAAGTTAAAAAACTGTATGCAGCCAAACTTAAAATTAGTCACTTTATCCATTTCGGGACTTATATTGAACGTATGTTTTTTCACCCACGAGAATTGGTGACTTTCACCCCCCAAGTAAAAGTAACCAACGACATAAGTTCCGCTTTGAACTGGAGGGTAAGTACAGCCTAAAACCAAATGTTCATGCAATTCAGAGTTGAGCCTGATAATTACACTCCAAAACGGTCATTTACTGGACTGAGTACAGGTGAGTATTTTTGGTTGAGACTCAATGATTAAACGCAAAAATAATTAATAAATAATTCAATGTATATAAAATTAACGCTGTACTTAAAGTGCCGTCAAACGGTCCTGCAATACAATGCCGTTAACAGCTATGATTTCATTCTTATGATGCGTTTGACGGCATTTTCTTCGGCTGTCGTTCGCTTGGAGGCTGGCCATCTTAGTATCAATGTCTGATAAAGAATTTATTAATATTAGAAGATTTTCTTATAAACGAAAAAGAAAACAAAGTGAAGTATTAACACGTATTTTAATTATGGGTACCTACTGATAAATACATAATTAAATTAGTCTTTATTTATTGTAAAACCTGTTGTAAACTAAGAAAAAAAATTAATTATAGAAATTTAATCCTTTCTTTGGAATGGAACCCTGGATTTATTTAGAAATGTTTTGGGGTTCCTTTTCTTTTTCTTTGGTAGTTCTATTGCTGTCAGGCATTGTCCCTTTGGGCGTCCTAGTTTCTTTACTGCCACTGGCATTTTAATTGCCGACAAAGCAACATCGTTCACTTGAAGGGTTTGGTGGGTAATAGGAAGTTAATTTTCTGGACTTGACTCTTGTATATTCCCTTCCACGTTATCTACCCTAATTATCTTTTGACGAACCACCTCATCACACAGCTTATTTTCACTTTCAAATACAACTTCATTATTACTTTCAATCATAACTTGCGTGTAATTTTCAAATACAACTTCATCATTACTGTCAATAATAACTTGTGTGTCATTTTCGTCTACAACATCTATAGGTGTAAGTAGAACAGCAGTATCATTGACCCACAATATTTTGAGGTTTTTAGTAGATTAAACCTTTGCTCAAATAACATGCCCGTACCACAGTATATAGGAGAATCAGTAAGCTCACTCGTCGAAAAGTTTGTTCCATGTGCGAAGTCGGCCAAAATTCTGATTCGCGTGCGCATCCGATAACAGCGTGTTGGATACGTTTGCTATGATTGGTCGGAATCGTCATCTGATTTTCTTTTGTGAATTTTTTGAGGTTGTGTTTAGGAATTGTATTGTTTTGGTTAATTTGCTACTTTATTCTAATATTATTAATATATTATTAT
Source organism: Diabrotica virgifera virgifera (assembly GCF_917563875.1). Taxonomy (NCBI): domain Eukaryota; kingdom Metazoa; phylum Arthropoda; class Insecta; order Coleoptera; family Chrysomelidae; genus Diabrotica; species Diabrotica virgifera. Next base: position 123,924,524 of record NC_065449.1, read on the forward strand.
GTGCTGTGAATGATGAATGTGATATTATTTTCTTAAACCAATAAAATGGAAATAAAGCCAGCAGAAAACAATTTTACAAAGAAGAATGTAAAATTAAAATCGAAAATACTAACAACCCCTGTAATGCTGTAATTATGTTCCTATTCTGTTAAAACCGGGATAAAGAGAGTCTTTCAAACTGATACAAATAGTTATTTCTATGATGGAAATTCTTTGGACCAAATAAATAGAGAAGTTATTATTGAAGACATCAAAATAAAAGGAGTAATGCATGTCGAAAATGGTAAGTTTTTCTGATTATGTTTCCATAGATATCTATAGTAAAATTAAATTAATTAAACATTAACACACTAATTAACTCATGCAAAGGCCAATTGTAGTGTTTGTTGAGTTGATACATGTAATATATGTACTTCACTCCTTGTATGTACATATTTACATATTTCAAAAGATAAGTACACACTTTCCAAAAAGATCCAATGTCAATGGATCTGATACCTACTGGCATTTTTGGATCATTAGACTTCTAATCACTAAATTTGTTTTAAATTATATACTTGTGTTAGTGAAAGTACATTTTAGCTGTATTGTTGTAGATCACTGTAGCCTAAAATGTACTTATTTCAACATATGAAAGTTCCCTGTAGAAAAAACCTTATATATTTGTATAAATTGTTTTAAAAGATTTAATTTAAATCAACATTATGATAGTTCACACTGAAAAATTCATGCAAAATATTAATATACTTATTTCTTAGGATAATATACTTAATATATCAGGATTTCTTAAAAGTCAGTATGCTAAAGATATCAGTTTTTCTAAATAATAACAATGAATATAGAGCATCTATATTCCTTGATAATAATTTATTTATTGTTTACAACTATTATTGTTTTGACCTGATGTATGAATGATGTATAAGCAGACCTTGCGATTCTCAACGAAGAATTGACGACTTCACTGGTAGCAGATACAGGTTGACATAGGATTGTCAAGCTAATTATGATAATGATGTTGTTATGAAAGCCATATGAAAAACTATTAATAGAAAATTATTTGCAAATGTTTATATATCACACTAATAATACAATAGTGTCGTATCTCAAAAAAGATGATTTTTCAGAATCAACGAAAAACGCATTACTCATTTCCTATTGCAGGTAAACAAAAAATTAATGCATAATGTGTTTCTAATTAATATTAAAGGAAGTTTCTTTGTACTCTTAGTTGAATAAAAATACTGTCAGTGAAGTTATTTAAGAATTTTGAGTTAAAACGATATTGTTCTAAGTAAAATATTTGAAATGAAATATTATTTTTAGTTATGACAATATTTATGAAATATTTTGTGTTACTACGGTTTGATTTACTAATTTTTTTCTGAGGTTTACATCAGTTTTTGGAAAATTTTGCGGACTCTTTATCTATCATTGTAAAATTAAAACAGTTAATTCTACTTTTATAAAAAACTAGTACTGGCAGCACAGCTTGCAAGTCATATACGGCGACTATTGTTGAATCTATGTTAGCATTTTTGTCTTTTTCTTTCTCTTTTCTATACCTACAGTTCCTTTTCTTTCAAGTGGTTTTCGTATGTCACAACAATGCTGTTTTTTCCATCCTCATCAGCATTTTTGAAATTTTCACAAAGATCACATTGATCTTTTTTTTGGTGTATGGAAGGAGATGTTAAAGTCTTTAGTAAAAATGCTGTTAAAAGTAGTTGCAGACGCAAATGATTTGAAGTTTTCTTCTCTACATTTTGTAGTCTCGATATAAATCAGCTAAAGAATTGTCACAGTAGATATATTCCCGTGACGTCTGAGCTCGAAGGTAATGTGATTCGACGCGTGGTATAGCGTTTATAAAATGTTTGACACCTTCATAGATCTCCGGTTCCACAATACGTTGATTGCCATATTTCCCGCGTAATTTTCCATGTTTTCTGCGTTTCCACAGAGCTACTAGCAGAAGAGCTACTCGATGAAGAGCTTCTTGAAGAAGAGCTACTTGATGGTTTTACTCTTCGACCTCGAAACAAACTATAGGTTTTCCTTTGCACAAAAGGAACGAAATGCGGATCTCGGTTGAAAATCATCGGAATCAAAGTCGCTCTGGTCTGAGTGCACCGTTGAAATGTGATATTGCCTTTGGTTGCATTCTGTAATAGGTTTAAAATTACTGACCTTACTAAGGGTCACTGTTTACGTCAATTTCCTGAAGTAGGTACATTGATGACTCGTAAATGGTGAAGGTATAGGTGCCGCTTGTACTTTCGTAACGTCACTCTTCTCTATCTGGGCACCAGGTTCATTATTTGTACTCACCAGTGGGAATAACGACGGTGAAGAGTTTTCCTGCTCGCCATCCTCAACATTTGTTGCCATAGCAACAAGTAATCCCCCCCTTAAAAATGAATTAAATAATTATTAACATAGGTAATTGACGAAATGAACAAGAATGTCACGAAGAGTGTGGTAACTTTAAATTTATAAAATAGTTAGTATTTGGTAAGCTTTTTAATTTGCACTGCTGCACATTTTAAATGAGTTATTCCTATACGGTGATTGGCAAATAGATAATTATTAATAAATGTTTTACAAACAACAAAAACATGGTTTAAATTTATGATTCAACAATAGAGTAGCATGTCAAAAATAATGAACTGAACCAATAATAGTGTCGTTAGTAAAAATATTATTTTAAAACCTGCTTGCGTAAATCAGTAATAGTGTAATAAGTAGAAAAACAACAATGTTATGGTTAGGTTCAAATCAACAAGAATGCAATCATTCAATATATATATATATATATATATATATATATATATATATATATATATATATATATATACGTTATATATATATATATATGGATTCCGACTTTAGGAAGCCAAAAACGCTATATCGCACCGGTCATACGAAGCCCGACACCTCCTTACGAAGCCCGGATTCGGGCTTCGTAATTCTTTAATGTTATTTCCCCAAAAAACGTACTTTACACCATCTCTCGATATTTTAACCAAGCTCAGAACATGTAAATACGCTTGGGCTTCATATATATTCGGACAAATTTTAGAAATGTACCATAGGTAGCTCTGAAATCATGATTAACAATACGAAGCCCGGGCTTCTTATGCCTGGAATTATTATCAAAACATACACTCGTAGTTCATGGTATCTACCACCAGTTTGCGCTGCGAAAAAAAGTATATACTCTGTAGAAGTTCAGCAGCGTTAGGAAGCCCACATTGAGCTACCGATTATAAGAAGCCCTGAAGTTTGGCAACGTTTTTGCGTATGCCTCAAAGTATTATAAGGTTGTAAACATTTTTAATATTACCTGGCAATGCACATTTTTCGTATTTTTGGGTCGTTCATCGTCATTTATCTTGTGTACTAAGACTCCCGAGAACAGATTATGGTAATTCTTAGCATTACCTGTACACAGTAAGATACCGACAGAAAAAAGATTTAAAAATTGAATCGCAAAAGAATTATTTATTTTAATTGATACAATTAATACAAATTAATAGTTTGTATTACTAATTTACTACTTTAGTTTGTAATAAGCCACAAAATTTGCCACCAAATAGGAAATTAATATGACAAATTAAATTATTGTTTTTTTTTAAAGGTTAATGCCTCGACAACTAATGGCCATTGGCATGGTAGGTATGGTAATTTTTAACAGTTAGGTACCTAGTGTAATGTGTAGTGTGTGTGTTGAGTAAGTGTCTTGTTACTTTGCAAAGTTGACGTCATTGTCTTTGCAAAGAGACGCTAACTGTATCTGAACGTCTGCGGTCCCTCCGGTGAGTACCGATCCCACAAGGGCAGAAAGTATTTTCGTTTATTAATTTATAATAAATGAAACATTTCTGACCCTGGTGAGATTCGAACTCACAACCATTAGGATTTTTCGATCCAAAGGTAGGCGCTCTTACCACTCAGCCAAGGACGGGGTTAAAGTTATTATTATTAAATATTACTTTATAAAATTAAAAATAGTCATTCTTACGAATTATGCGTATTATTCTGATTCTGATACGATGAACACTTGTTTGTTGGGTCTGAGCCACACAATTGAGGGTTAGGCCACTGTTTCATTCGTATTTTTAGTATTTGTCAAGGCAACAATACATTATGTAGTGCCATCTTGCCAAATATAGAGCTAGATTGTGTAGACCACTGTTGAACCATATATCCAATTTTTCTGCTTTTATTGATGTATTAATCTAAAAATGCTCAATTTGTGGACTGTGCCACTGTTGCTCTGAGCGCCTCATTTAATACAAATACAAAATATTTAATACAAATGCATATCGATTTTCCCTTCGGAAAAAATCAAACAATATAGATCTTTTTTAATTTCATTAAGGGGATGGGTACGTAGTTTCTGCTGAAATGCTACTCAAATGGAATTCATTTTTTTTTTTCGAATTCTGAGAAAACTAATAAGTATTTTTGAAAATTTTAAACTCAGAATAAGAGATTACGTTATTAGCGAGGGCCGAAAGTCCCTGAGAACTTCTATAATGTTTATTTTAATAAGTTACAGGGCTAAAAAAACTAAAAAAAAATTTAGTGTGACTTTTAATTTCAAAATATCTCATTCAAAATAAACTTTTTTTTATTGTAAGAGACTTTCGGCCCTCGGTAATAATTTAGTCTTTCATTTTGCGTTTAAATTTTTCAAAAATATTTATTGTTTTTTTTTTCAGGATTTGAAAAAAAAAATGAACACAATGTCCGTGGTAATATTTTCCAAATCTTTGTCAGTAGTAAATAGAATATTGCCAGCATATTGTCAGTCAGACAGTGACAATTTTAAATATTTGACCTGGCATCGGGAATATTTTCAGTTGTTGATTAAATAATATTGATAGTGTGAGTGTGTTTGATAAATAATTGATTTAAGACGTGAACTGTTGTTACAGATGTTCAAAATTGTAAGCGTTTCATAGTAACAATATATTATTAAAAAATCACTTTATCACTTTTCCTCTTTTCTCGTTTGATTATTAGCTTTTGTTGTACAGTAGATAAATTATTACTGAATACATAGGTAGTGAAAAAATTATCAGTAGTAATTGCACAAGAGCTCTGAAATTATCGAATTTTTCCCGAGTGACACTTTGACAGTATTAATTTCACGACCCGAAGGGGAGTGAAATTACGTCAAGTGGCACGAGGGAAACAATTCGATAATAATTTCAGAGATGGAGCTGCAATTTGCTGCGATTATTTCATGAATAAAACTGTTTAAAACCAAAATTTTATTGTAATTTATTTATGTACGTACAAATTAGTACAATTAAACACACAGTTGTTATAAATATTTGACGATTGAAAGTCATCACTTTTATAAGTTTTAAAACAGTAATTTTCATTAATGTCACTGAATGTATTTTTTCCTAGCAATGAAGGGCATCTGAAGTAATATACTTGACGATGGGATATTATTAAAAATGATCAATTTAATTTGTATTTCTGTAGCTTTCTATTGGTCGGAAATATGAAATAATCATATTAATTAACTGAATTAACAATTAAGGTAATTAATTATACTAGTAAAAGTTATCCAAGAACATTCAAAAGCCATCTTTACAGTTAATGATGAAATTGTCAAGTAAAGTTTACATATCCATACCAGTGACAATTTTACTACAAGTAATTTGCCGTGTAAAGACAGAAAAAGTAGGGATAGCCTTAAAATATTTGCGAATTATGTACCGATGGCCCTAAGAAATGTTTAATAAACAACATATTAAAAAGTTCTACTCTAGAAGTGGGCACTTAATTTTTTATTAAACAAATGAACTGCGAAATTAGATGTTTCTTTAAATAACCCCGAAAATATAAATTTTAGAAAAAAACTGACTTTTGACTATTGAAAAATTCAGACTATTGAAAAAAACCTTATAATATAAGATTAAAATTTTTATAAAATTAAATCTGTAGCTTCTATAATTTTTTATTTATAACGCTAAAGTCACCCTTCTCACAAACATTGGCGCACTGTAAACTAGCGAAGTGCACGGCTGAGTTATTTCAGTGTATTTATCTAATTAATGGATCAAATAAAAGTTTACAAATTGGACAAGAAAGAAGGAAATTAAGAGAAGGAACAAGAAAGGATAGATTAATTGGAAAGAAGAACAATTAAGCTATCTTATGGTTAAAATAAAAAGAAATAAAATGTATGGGCATAAGTACGGTGTGGGTTGAATTTTGTTTAAACATTATTTAAAATTGTGTAACTAATAAAATTTTTCTTATAAAGCTCTCAAATTTGCACAACTTACCTTTCAAACATCTTACTAAACAATGTTTCATTCAAAAAAATGCCAAAAATTTAATTCAAATGATATGACGCAAAAAATGCAATTTTTGAAAACTTTTACGTAAGTTTTAAGTAAAAACGTAGTTTACAGAATTACCAGCATTTTAAAACGGTATTACTCAAGTTTGAAAATTTTTTTACAATTTTATAGGTGATTTTTTAAAGCATTTGATGTATTTTTTAAAATGTACTCAATAATTTTATTTTAGAAATGAAATAAACTATTCCTTTTTGACAAAAATTAAGAAAGATAACAAAAATGTAATAAAAAACCGAAAATTACCAACTAAAAAATTGTTTATAAAAAGTGATCAAAAATGTTTTCTCTAAAATTTAATAATAAGCTTGAACAATAATACATTTGTAATATTTATACATTACCAGACGTCTTTCATTTGATAAAAAATAAAATAAGATTAAAATGGGAACGACAGTGGGAAAATACTGTAGAAAACTCACAAAACACCTACTTTAAAATACATCCTACCCTACCATCCCCACCTCTATATATTTTCAACTACCCTACTTCAAAATTCTTTTCGGCAAGTGTTTTTCGACTTAAAACAAATCATGGGCGATTTCCATCGCACCTTGCTAAGCTGGGCATTATACAGTCCTCGGCCTGTAGTTGTGATCAGAACTCTTACGGAGATCTAAATCATATATTTTTCGGTTGCAAAAAACATTTTAAAAAATCCAATGATTTAATTCGTACACTTATTGAAATGAAATATTTTCTTCCATTAAATCTCACACACATTTTGTTAGCTGCCAATAAAAACACCTTGAACTTTTAGTAAATTTTATTAAAGAAAATAAAATACAAATTTTAAACGGCATAACCCACATCTCTGTAGTTATACTATAAGAAAATTCCTTTTACAACTTTCTGTGGCAAATGGACTTGATTCCTTGCCATTATCTTTCCACACACACAATAATACATTTTCAACAAAAAAATATTTTTAGCTCTTAAACATTATGTCTGCGTAACTTCGAACCTATTAATAACTTTTTTATTACCAGTTTTACGAAAAAAGTTATTCTTTATAAAATACTCTGCATCGTATATGATCTCAGATGCAACCATCAAATATAAAATTTTAGTAATTTTACATACGAGGTTTTACATACGATTTTACATTTTGACATACGAGGTATGTAAAAAAATATGAATTTCACTCAAGAGTAAAGTACCTTTAGATTTCACAATATCGAAAATTGCTATTAAAAAAAGTTGTTTGGAATTACAAAATATGTTTCACTGTTCAATTACATTCTTCTAAATGAGATATTGTGAACTATAAAGGTATGGTATGTTTAACAGTAAATGGTCGAGTTCAATTAGTTACCACTATAAACATCCTGGAATAACCGATAATAGTATAAAAGGTCCGGTTTCAGGTAAAATTTAAATATGTTTTCTGGTAAAATTTCTTTGCTTTATTATGGGATTACCCATACCGTCTTCTTCTTCTTCTTCTTCAAGTGCCGTCTCCTAATCGGAGGTTGGATATCATCATCACTATCTTTACTATATCCACCGCTGCTCTAAAGAGTTCTATAGAACTTCATCTAAACCAGTCCCTTAAATTCTTACCGTCTAGTAAGTGTTAATTGTCAAAAGACCAACTCTGTCTACCTCGGTTGCTTATCGCTCCGGGTGGGTCTTAACAATGAGCCAGGTCAGATAAATTTAATAATATTTACGACCGCACTAATTGAACTCTACCATTTACTGTTGAACAAACCATACTGAACTGTTAAGCAAAAGTCATATTTTTTACATACCTCGTATAAAATTGAAAAAGTTTGATATCCGTAATTTGAGAAAACATTGAATTTTTTTTTCAATTAGAATGATGTAATTATAATAAAACATAGTTTTTAATTCCCAACAACTTTTTATAATACCCATATGTTGATATTCTGGAATATAAAGGTACTTTACTCTTTAACAAAATTCGAATTTTTGACATACCTCGTATAAAATTGATAAAACTTGATATCTGATGATTGGGTTTTAGATTTTAGACTATGCAGAGCAATTTATGAAGAATAAACTTTTTTTCGTAAAATTTGTAATAAAAATGTTTTAAATACGGTTCCTTGCTACGCAGACATAGTGTAGAAGAGCTTCTCTATAAGCATTTTCAAATTGTAATGCCATATTCGGATTCAGCATAATCAAAAACAAAATAGAAACAAAATTCAACGATATTTTTAAAATTATTTTAAATTATATAATTTAACATGATTGTTTGGAATTAAGAACTATATTCTGATATGCAATTTCATCCTTCTAATACAAAAAAAAATTTGAAAATTTTTCTAATCAATATTATTTTTAGTTGTTTATTTCAATTATGATACATATAGCTATTTGTATAACAAGGGAGGAAAGTGCTACTTTTCCTCCCGAGAATGAAGTTTACTGCCCGACGCGTAGCGGAGGGCAGTAATCATTCAAGGGAGGAAAAGGCACTTTACTCCCATGTTATACATATGGTTTTTCCACCTTCCTCAAATAACAAGTCATTTTTTCATTTTTACTTAATTTATTTATGTAACTAACCAACAGAATTTATTCGAACTAAAACTAATAAGTACGTACAATATAACTGTCAACTGTCAAAATAAAAATGTAAACATTGTTAAATCAAAATAACAATTTACAGTTTTTTACCATTCTGTGAAATACAGAGTGTTTTATAAATAAACGTTAAAATGTATACAAACTTACGTAATAGAAAATAGATATTGTACGTCAATAGGGCGTCAATAAGTTATATTTTTATGAATGAAATACCATGATGTCACTTTTACTTTTCCTCCCTAGGGAGGAAAAGTACAACTTTGCTCCCTACAATCAGGTCCGGAAAAGTATACTTTCGGTAGAGGTAGGTGGAAAACTCTTTTATTATTCATTTTACGACAAACAGTTATTCTTTATAAAATGTTCTACAGGGTCTAAAACCTAAAATACAACCGTCTTATATCAAATTTTGTCAATTTTATACGAGGTATATAAAAAAAATATGAATTTGCTTCAAGAGTACTTAAATAATATACCCTTATTTTTCACAATATTGAAAATTGTGCTTATGTAAAGTTGTTTAGAACTAAAAACCATAATTAACCAGCCAGTGGTGGCTATATGAGATTTTCTCTCACGGTTTCAGAAAATTGCACAGAATTTTTTTTCTGGGAAATTATACGATCTGTAGTTCCTTCTAGTCTCCTAACTATCCTCCCTCGACAATCTAATAGAATCGTCCGCTTAGATAGTGACTCAGTTGACCTAATATCACCCAATTGTTGAGTCAGCGCGCTTCAAGTGAGACATTCTCTCATCAAGCGACCACCCGCGTTACGAACTGTACATAAAAATTAATTTTATTTTGGCACTTAAAACCTGAAATAATGTAAAAAAAAATTGTAATTGTCATCAATCAATTTTTGCAGAGCATTTTTGTTATGCTGTGCTGTAAATAATCAAGATACGGAGATTGATTAATATTGGTTTAATTCCGATTATTTCTTTTTATTTTATTATATTATTATCTATATTATGTTATATTCTTTTTTTCTTATTATTAATTAATAAAAAAAGTTTAAAAGCTGTTTTAAAAACTTTATTTTGTAAAAAAGGTAAAATTTGGATATGTGAGAGAAAATCTCACGCGCGACCACTCGCGTAACAATCTACCTAGCGACCAATGCCGGGTCGCTAGGTTGGGAATCTATCTTTGGTTGGGAAATAAGCCACAATTAAATTGAAAAAATAATTTTATTCGCGTTTCGACACCCAAATCGGATGTCGTTGTCAAAATATAAAATATTACTAATATTTACTAGGTAATATTTTGTATTTTGAAAAGGACATCCGATTTGGGCGTCGAAACGTTAATAAAATTATTTTTTCAATTTAATTGTGGCTTATTTCCCAATCAAAATAATTATAAAAATGCCACAAGAAAATAGCTTCAGAACAACACTAAAAACCATCTTCCAATATTCCATCCTTCTCATTGAAATATTCTGAACTATAAAGGTACTTTATTCTTGATCGAAATTAACCTTTTTTGACATACCTCGTATAAAATTAATCAAAATTGATATAAGATGGTTGTATTTAAGATCTTTGGCCATGCAGAACTTTTTACAAAGGATATCTTTTTTTCGTATGATTAATAATAAAAGAGTTATCATAATTGAAATAACTGAAAATAATGTTGTATATCCATAATTAAAAAAAATTCAACTTTTTTTTAATTAGAAAGATGAAATGGCATATTAGAATATAGTTCTTAATTCCAAACAACTTTTCATTATAAAAATTTTCAATATTTTGAATAATAAAGCTACTTTACTCTTGAGTAAAATTCATATTTTTTGACATAATATCTCGTATATGGCTTAAAAAAATGAACTGATGGTTCTATTTTTAATTTAGACCATGCAAAACTTTTCACGTTGACGAACAGAACGTCTATAGTCGTCTAATTTCCATTGATGTAATGTGACACTACGTCTATATACGCTGAATTTTTCCCTATTCTACTTTGCAAAATACATATAGTGTCACAACACTTGCTTATACATTTGACGCAGTGTCCGTCAACGTGTTAATTGGACACACTGTACAAAACAATTATTGTTATTGTTTAAACAAATAATAAACAATTAGCGGCAAAATCTGTGAGTAGAACTTTTTACTTTAACATGTATATAAACTAACAAAAAAAGTTTTAGAAAAAGATAATCTTGTTTGAATTGCTCCGAAACAATGCATCTTTTCGTTCTATCTTGACTCTTCTAAAATGCTTCGTATAGATTGCTGAATAGAATTGGGCTTCTTATAACAGGCAATATGACGACTTATATACACATATAAGGATCTCGTAGAACAGTCGTATTATTCAAACGTAAATTAAAACATGGCAACATCGTCGGGCTTCGTATAATGCGTAATCCATATACACTGTGAACGAGTTTATACGAGTGGGCTTCGTAAGACTGTAGGAATAAGACAGTGCTACAATCGACTTACCCCGTAAACCGCGGGCTTCCATTCATCTGCAGGTTGTAGCGGGCTTCCTATCATTTGTGAGCCATATATATATATATATATATATATATATATATATATATATATATATATATATATATATATATATATATATATACAAATACAATTCCCGCCGTCAAAAATCTTCGCGCCACTCCAAATAGTCTTCGCGCTAATTCCCACTCCGCCACGTCATCGACAGCCACGTCAGTCACATCAGTCCACGGTATAAATGACCGCCCCAGCGTCAGCAACAACAGTATTGCAGTGAGTAGTGAAGTAGTGAGTAGTGAGTGTAGTGTCTGGAGCCTCAGGAGACTGAGACCCCGGAAGCCCTGAAGATGACGTCAGAGAGGACGTCGAAAGCTCGGCCTAGAAACCAACGATGCGGTTCAACCCGGAAGCCTGGTGAGTTTAATTTTAATATTAATTCTTTTGTTGATATTGATTTTAGCTTTAAGTTTCATATATATATATATATATAATATATATATATATATATATATATATATATATATATATATATATATATATATATATATATATATATATATATATATATTGATACATGTATCCATGTGACTTCCAAAGTAGATTCTCGTAATACGTTGTTACTTCATATATACCGTTATGACTTCCGATTTCGGAAGTCACAACGTTTTGCCTATATTTTTACGAATTTGGCTACTAGATGGTATCAGAAGGCTTATATTAAAAATTTCGCTGGAAGTCATATCGTATCTAACATACTCATAAGATCAGATTTTAGTTCGACGGTATATCACCAGCGCTAGTGTCGCTCCCGTGCTACTATACAGGCTATGTACACAACGCGTAGCGTCTTCCGTATACCACACCGCTCGGTGTGACTTCCGTTTTTTGGCAACCCTGTGTAACGGTTTCCAGACATTTATCTGTTGTAGATTCGCGGTCCTAATCGTACTTAGTGTTTTGTGTGCCTTTTGTTTTTAAACATGAATAATAGCATATCTGCTTTACTTTTAAAGTTAGCCTTAAATGAAGGTACAATAAGTGATTATATATCTCTATAATTATATATTTTCTGTACTTATTTTAATCTATAATATTTACTTACCTATTTACTTATATAAATTCATTTTTCTCGTGTTTTTGTTTACTTCCTTTTTTACAATGAACTTCTAATTTAATCTACACTCACCGGCACGAAAAACGGGCACCCCAAAAAAATGGGTAATTTTTGATGTCTCGTATCTCCCAAACCTGTTGTCCGATTTAAGTAATTTTTTTTAATATGTTATAGCCTTATTCTTTAACAAAATAGCTATGATAATATTGTTGATAGACAGGTAAATTTTCATTGTATACCGGGTGTACCAATCAAACTGGGTTTTTTTTCTCAATTTTCACAACACCCTGTGGAATATTCTAGCCTTTATAAAATATTTAAATCAAAGCCTAACTATAGCTCCAGGTTTTATTAACATTCTGTTTTTTTATTCATTCGCTTACGTTGGATAATAAAAAGTTAAGGACTTTAACAACTAGCTAATCTTTATCGATACAGGTGTTTCTAAATATAAGTGCGACAAACTTTAAGGGGTAATTTCTGCATGAAAAAATAATGATCGTTTGGCAAAAGAATTTTATATTTGCAAGCATTTGCGGACATAGCTCTATCAAGTAAACGATCATTATTTTTTCATGCAGAATTACCCCTTAAAGTTTGTCGCACTTATTTAGAAACACCATGTATTGATAAAGAACATGTTTAGTTGTTAAAGTCCCTAACTTTTTTATTATCCAACATAAGCGAATGAATAACAAACAGAACGTTAAGAAAACCTGGGGCTATAGTTGGGTTTTAATTTCAATATTGTATAAAGGCTAGAATATTCCACAGGGTGTTGTGAAAATTGAAAAAAAACCAGTTTGATTGGTACGCCCAGTATACAATGATAATTTACCTGTCTAGAAACAATGTTATTACAGCGATATAGTTAAAGAATAAGGCTATAGCACAGGGGTGGGCAAAAGCCGGCCCGCGGGCCGGGTCCGGCCCTTTCGCTTACTTTGTCCGGCCCGTTGAAAAACCCCGCAAGTACCTAATCTTTTTAATCCCTTTTATGTGATTTTGTTGAAATCAACAGTAATAGTTTGCATAGTGTTCACATAAATTATTAAATATATAAATAATAGAGAGTATTATAATTACGAACAGCCTTAGCTAACTATATTTTTAAAAACTGTTTAATTGTAACTATTTACTTTAAATTTCTTTTAAAATATAGGGAAATCCCCGGAGATTCATAATTGTTTATTCGGTATTAATAATCGTATTTAACTCTCAAGGTCTCAAGACAAGCACTCGGTGTTTGGGTATCTATTTCAACCATATCACTGACAATTTATGATCTAAATACCTCAGCACTTTGGTCCCAATAATATGATTCTTTATTTATTAAATCTGCATTAAGTATGGTAGTTTGGAATACCTACTTCAGCATAAAATTCATTGTTACCGATTTTTGCCGAAGTTTTACAACTACTTCGAAAGACGCGTATAAGTTTATTTTGATTTAGCACTGGTCGTATTTCCTATTACTCCTCATATTTCTTTTGATACAGTGTGTGTTATTTTGCAAATATATAATAAATTGAAAAAGTGGAGGACATTTTGTAAGTAAAATTTGAAAACATTGTTTTTATTTTATTGTATTAAAATATTTATTTGTAAGCATTTGCAAAATGATACAATCTAAAAAAAGAAAAGTTGATTTGGAATGCAGAAATTTTAATGAACCATGGACAGAAAAATACCTTTTTACGAACATTGGTAAGAAAGCAATTTGTTTAGTTTGCCATTAAACCATTGCTGTTTTCAAGGAATATAATTTAAACAGGCATTTTACATCAAAACATCCAAAATATGCATCGTTTTCTTTAGAAGAACTCAAAAATGCTGCAGACGACTTAGCAAAAAACTTAAATAAACAACAAAATATTTTTAGCAAACAAAGTAACATCGAGAAATCTACCACACAAGCAAGTTATGTTATTGCACACAAAATTGCTAAGTTATGTAAACCTTTTTCTGAAGCAGAATTTGTTAAACAGTGCATGGTAGAAGTGTCGGAGATATGTTGTCCTGACAAAAAAACATATTTTTGAAAATTTAAGCCTGTCAAGGAGAACAATAGTACGACGGATCCAAAATATTTCAGGAAATTTACTCGACCAGCTAAAAACAATAATTGCTGATTTTACATATTCTTCTCTGGCGTTGGATGAGTCCTGCGATATTACTGACACAAGTCAATTATTAATATTTATTCGGGGCATTAACAAAAAATGTGAAATTCGCGAGGAACTTCTTAGTGTGCATCCAATGAAAGATACAACTACCGGTGAAGACTTCTTTAACGCTGTTGAAGAGTGTTTAGTTAAAGTAAATTTACCTTGGAACAAAATAGTAAGCATCACTACGGATGGCTGTCCTAGTTTAACAGGGAAAAATGTGGGCTTACTAAAACGAATCAGCGACAAAGTAAAACAGTTGCAGCCAGAACAAGACATATTATTTTTACACTGCATTATTCATCAAGAAGTGTTATGTAGAAAAGTTTTAAAATTGAATCACGTCGTTACTGTTGTGACAAAAGTTGTAAATTTTATCCGGGAACGTGCCTTAAATCATCGACAGTTTGTTGAATTTTTGAAAGAAATTGAAAGTGACTTTTACGAAATTCCTTACTACACTGAGGTGAGATGGCTTAGCATCGGTAAAGTTTTGGACAGATTTCAATATTTGCTTGATGAAATAGTATCCTTCTTGTCGATAAAAGAAAAACTACATGATTTTCCTGAATTGCAAAATGAGGCATGGCTAAACGATTTGTCGTTTTCTGTAGATATTGTAAAATATTTAAATGAACTTAATGTAAATTTACAAGGGAAAAACCAGTTCGCTTTCAATATGCACTCAAATGTCAAAGCATTTATGATAAAACTAAACTTATTTGCTGAGAACTTTAATAAAAAAATATTAAACCACTTCCCATCATTCCAAACACGACGAGAATTATTGAAAAATTCTGATTTTCTTAAATATAGTTCAGTAACACAAGACCTGCATACATTCCAAAGAAGATTTCAAGATTTCAAAGCTATTGAAAAACCTTTGTCATTAATTAGTCAACCTTTCAATTTCGATGTGCAAGAAGCTCCTGTTGAAATTCAGCTAGAATTAATTGACTTACAGGCAAATAATTTATTAAAAGAAAATGTTCAATCAAACGAATTGAGTGCTTTCTACGGTGCTTTGAATACAGAACATTTTAAACATTTTTTAAACTATGTTCAAAAATACCTAGTTTTATTTGGTTCGACATATATTTGTGAAAGAACTTTTTCGTTGATGGTTTCCACGAAAAATAAATATCGATCACAAATTACTGACGAAAATCTACACTCGGTATTAAGGATTGCTACAAGTGATTTGGATCCCAATTTTGAAGAAATAATATCACATGAACATTCGCGATTTCACGTTTCGCATTAACTATTATAGAAGTTATACTTATAATGAGTATTCTATTAATTTTAACGTTTAATGTTTGTCTTTTTTTTATATAATTTTATTTAATATTAGGTATATTTACAAAATATGTATCAATATAAATTAATTTGTATCGTTAAAATATAAATAAATAAGAAAATAAAATCTTTCAATAACTGATTTATTTAATTACCATTAATTTATAATTATTCTTCTAACGCCGACTCCACTAATGAAGGTTGGCTAAAACACCATTGCAAATTCGTCTCTATTTTCTGCTTTTCTTAAAAGCGTCTGTGTGTTTAACCCGGTCCAGTCTCAAATGTTTTCAGTCAGAATATTTGTCGTCTACCAGGACCCCTTTTTCCTTCGAACAACTCGTACATATCATTTCTGAGCATGTGCCGTAAATATGCTGTCTGTCTCCTTTTAATGGAGGTCAAAAGTTCTCTGTCTCTTTCCATTTCGTGCAACATCATTTTGTTCGTATATGATCGGTCCATGGTATTTTCTAAATTCTCCCAAAAAGCCACATCTCAAAAGCTTCCGGCTTTCTCATTAAGTCAGCATTAACAATCCAAGCTTCGGCACCATAAAAAAGAATAGAGTGGATATACAACATTTTATCAACTAATATCAGATTTGCAGATTGAGTCTTTGGTGACTCAGAAATGTCCTCATCTTCAAAAAGTCTACCCTCAATTGCTCTATTCTTGATCGAATTTATGATCTCGAATTTAAATCTTCCGTAATCCAGACTCCTAAGTAAGTATTTCATTTTGTCCACTTGCTCAATATCTTCATTTTTTATCTGGTTCTTTTTCTGGATCTTCTTATGATTTAATATAATGACCATTTTTTTTTCAATTACGTGACATATTTTACTGGGCACAAGTTTTTCGCATGTATTCCCAAGTAGGACAATTTATTATTACCATTTTCTAATTATTAACAGTCAAATTTCTTTGTCCAAATGCTTTAAAATAATACTTATAGTATTTATTTCTTGGACAGGGAATAAACTACACCAAAAAAATTCGCGTGGGCACAGCGTACATATCCGGTATAGTCCTCCGGCCCGAGAGACATTTTGAAACTTTCATTTTGGCCCGCGCTTAAAAGTAATTGCCCACCCCTGATCTAAGCGGTTTTTTACAATTTATGGGTTTTGCAATATTTTACCGTCAGCGAACGGACTAATAGTAGAGGATCCGATATAAGGCCGATCTGCATCGATCTATTTAATGGATAACGTGTGCGTGAAGTAACAATGTATTTTAAACGGGATTTACTTTTTCGCACTGTTTTTGACACACTTTCATATAATCAAATATCCTTAACTTTCGCGTTGTCATGGTGATGACATAATGAGCAATAAATTACAAAAAAAAAATTGACAGTTTTGTGGTTTGAAAGAAATTAGAATGTTTAAATAAGTTCTAAAAATTGTAGAATAGGAATGAATTCCAGTGATGAAGAGTTACAGTTTTTTTATTTGTTTATCGTAGATAAAATATTGTATGAAACTGTGCGTGAAGTACTTTTTGCGAACTTAAGCGATGTATAGCACTCGCTCCGTTGTCGCTTGTGCTCTAAACATCACGTGCATTCGTAAAAAGCATACTTCACGAACTGTTTCATAAATAACTATTTTCATATATTAAAAAAAATGTTTCGACCCGGGTAGATATTATTCCAGATTTTCAGATTTCAGCACAGTGTTAGATGGTTGGGGCATATATGGAGAGCAGGTAGCGTAACAACTATAAACTCAATTTTACAATGGAAACCCGGAGTTAGAAGGAGACGCGGAGGAACTAGAATAAATGGTTACAGGAAGTAAAGGAAAATTTATATAGGGCAGGAATTAGAGACTAGCAGAAAAAGACAGAGGATAGAAAGAACTGGAGAAGCACAGTCAATAGTATCGAGTAGCAGACTGGGACTAATCTGCTCTAAAAAGATGGATCTAGATAGCTTTTTAGCAGCTCAACCCCACCTGGTGTATTTAGCCATTTAATTTTCTTATTACACATTATTATTGGTACATCAAAAATTAAAAGGACGGTGCCTGTAATAAAATCTAAAATTCAAAATTTAATCAAGAAAAATAATAAATTTTAAAATTTCCTATAAGTTCAAATTTATTTATTAAAATTTTTGATATAATTTTCATAAATAAATTACTTACTAATAACACTTTTTTAATTAATTCCAAAAAATCCATTTTGCAGCAATAATAATTGCTTAGTATTTGTAAAATAAATATCAATCATATCATAAATAATACAGGTTTACAAAAAAAAACTAAATTTCGGACTATTTGACGAAACCATGTTACAAGGGGGTTTTTGGGGTGGCTGATCACGAATCCGGGGTCCGCTCACCTCTTTCACGCCAGGTAAAGGTCATTTCAAGGTAAAATCAAGATAAATCGACAGTCGCTCTGAGAAAGTATATTAGGGCGTTTTTGGTGTCGCTGATGACGAATCATTAGTCCGCTGACCTCTATCACGTCTAGTTCAAGGTCAAATCAACATAAATCGACACAATCGCTCTGAAAATATAGGGGTTTTGGAGTCACTGATCATGAAAACTGCGGTCCGTTGAGCTCTACCACGTAAGGTAATGGTCATTTCAAGGCCAAATCAGGACAAGTACACAAAACTGATTTGACCTTGAAACGACCTTTACCTGTCGCGGTTGAGCTCAACGGACCCCAGTTTTGTGATCAGCGACCCCAAAAACCCCCTAATATACTTTTTCAGAGCGATCGTGTCCATTTATCTTGATTTGATCTCGAAATGACCTTGAGCTAGACGTGATAGAGGTCAGCGGACACAAATTCGTCATCAGCGACCACAAAAACCCCCTAATATACTTTTTCAGAGCGACTGTCGGTTTATCTTGATTTGACCTTGAGATTACCATTACCTGACGTGATAGAGGTCAGCGGACCCCGGATTCGTGACCAGCGACCCCAAAAACCCCCTAGTCATATGGTTTCGTCAAATATTCCGAAATGTATTTTTTTTGTAAACCTGTTTAATCAAAAGAATATCAATCTTTTAATTTAAATAGACAACTTTAAAACATAGAACTGCATTCACAACTGTATTCACAGTAAAAGTTTCAAAAGATCACACATTACGCTTAAAGTAAGAGGTAAATCAGCAGACGAGTCGTTGTGACTTCCAAAATATGACAACACCGCTGGAAGTGACAACGCACCTTGAACTACCCTATATATGGAAGCCATAACGTATGCTGTACGCTTCGGTATATACGTATATACACACACCGGCAAAATTAGCCGAACACGTTAAAAATGGGACATGTTTGATGTCTCGTATTTCATAAACCAGTAGTCCGATTTGAGTGATTCTTTCAGTATGTTATAGCCTTATTATTTAAGAATATCGTTGTGATAATATTGTTACTAGACAGGTAAATACCATTTTATACTGGGTGTACCAATCATACTATGTTTTTTTCGTAAAGTTTGGAACACCCTGTGGAATATTCTAGCATATATAAAACATTAGAATTAATACTCGATTGTAGACTTAGGCTTGCTTATCATTTTTCTTTTCGATTTATTTACTTATGTGAGACAATAAAAAAGTTATGTACGTTAACAGCTATCCATGTTTTTCATCAATAAATCCTCATAGTAGGGGAGGAAAGTATACTAAATTTGCAGTTACTCGAGCGTTATGGGCACCTATTGGATTGTGAAGAGTATGTGCTAAAATCAGAAAAAGGTTAAGTTAAGTTTTCCATAAAGTGGGGGACTTTTCATTTTTTAATTTAATGTTCCATTTGAAATAATTATTTTTCTCCGATTATAGCGCTCTCTATCCATAATTCGAAAAAATATGTCGAATAAAAGTTGCTTATTTTTACGTAAAGAATCTAAATCTGCAATAAAAATTGGGGGCTCCTATTTAATATTTTGAATTAAATCCCCCACCCCACCTCCGTGGGGGCGCGTGACACCACACGGAGAGGGGTAAATTAAAAATTATAAATACGACCCCGCGATATTTTGCGAACTGAACATCAGATCGTAAAACTGCAAAATATACCTATTCAATATTTTTAAAAAATCTACCGAATGGCACCAAACACAACCCCCCACGGAGGTGAGGTGGGGGGTTACATTAAAATATTAAATAGGAGCCCCCAATTTTTATTGAAGATTTGGATCCTTGACGTAAAAATAAGCAAGTTTTATTCGCAACGTTTTTTCCTATTATGGATAAATGGCGCTATAATCGGAAAAAACAATTGGTGGAAATGGAAAATTAAATTGAAAAATGGAGAGTCCCACACTTTATGGAAAACTTAACTTAACTTTTTTGGTTGTAGCACCCACTCTTCACAATCCACTCCAGGTCCCAAGAACGCTCGAGTAATTGCAAATTTACCATACTTTTCTCCCCTACTATGAGGATTAATTGATAAAAAACATGGTGAGTTGTTAAAGCACATAACTTTTTTATTTTCCAACATAAGCAAATGAATCAAAAAAGAAAATGTTAAGAAAGCATAATTCTACAATCGAGTTTTAATTTTAATATTTTATATACGCTGGAATATTCCACAGGGTGTTCCGAACTTTAAGAAAAAAAACACAGTATGCTTGTTACACCCGGTATAAAATGACATTTACCTGTCTAGCAACAATATTATTACACCGATATTCTTAAATAATAAGGCTATAACATACTAAAAGAATCACTCAAATCGGACCACTGGTTTATGAAATACGAGACATCAAACATGTCCCATTTTTAACGTGTTCGGCTAATTTTGCCGGTATGTGTATATACAAAATTTATTTTGGTAAATCCTTTCCCCTCAATAGGTAGACCCATTTTATAAGCCCCCCTTTTACCAAATACACAATTTTTAAAAAATAATTCCTAGTAGAAAAGGTGGAAGTCGGACAGCCTCTTCTGTATACCGGAAGTCACAACTTAACGTGCATCAATATATATATATATATATATATATATATATATATATATATATATATATATATATATATATATATATATATATATATATATATATATATATATATATATATATATATGCTTTCTGTTGTTTTCCGGGTTTGACTCCGCGTTGAATAATTTTGGTTTTGAGAAAAACCATTATTTTGACGACGTTTCGGCAAGATCTCACTTGCCATTGTCAAGTCAGGTAGTTCCGCTTCTCAGTAGCTACTTCAAGCAACAGCGAGAAGCGGAACTACCTGACTTGACAATGGCAAGTGAGATCTTGCCGAAACGTCGTCAAAATAATGGTTTTTCTCAAAACCAAGAAGTAGCTACTTCAAGCAACAGCGAGAAGCGGAACTACCTGACTTGACAATGGCAAGTGAGATCTTGCCGAAACGTCGTCAAAATAATGGTTTTTCTCAAAACCAAAATTATTCAACGCGGAGTCAAACCCGGAAAACAACAGAAAGCACATATAGCTCCCGCGGAAACTTCAAGTGTAACATATACCGGGTGGTGAATTGGAAAACGGGCCATAGGAAACTCAATGTAAAATTCTAAACTGTTGAATTCCTGCTTCCCTAATTATTTTACATCAAAAGTCGTAAGAAACTATTTGTAGAGTATTGAAATCTGTATTGAAAACAACTGTTAAAATTGTTCTACGAACAATAATTATTCAAAATTTTGTAAAAATATAATACAATTTTCAGAGTAATACGCCAAAGTTAGACCACACACAGTACAATAATGTGTATAAGATTGCATTTGGCGACAATGAAGTTATTATATTAACAATTTGAACTGTCAATTTTTTTATTTGTTTTATCATTTATTGTTTAAAACACAATAAAGTTGGTAAGATACCCTCAGTTAAGGAGAAAGTATTAATAATAAAGATGTTTTCTTCAGTCAATAGTGTGCGCACTGTCAGTTAAATAGTAACGTGTGGCCTAACATGCCCACACATACCACCTGCGGTAAATACATTATATTTTTCAAAATTTTGGAATGTGTTTAAACCGTAGAACAATTGTAACTTTTGTTTTTAATACATATTTCAATCCTCTATAAATAAGTTCTCATGACTTTTGATGTAAAATAATTAGGGAAGCAGGAATTCAACAGTTTAGAATTTTACATTGAGTTTCCTATGGCCCGTTTTACGATTCACCACCCTGTATATATATATATATATATAATATATATATATATATATATATATTGATGCACGTTAAGTTGTGACTTCCGGTATACAGAAGAGGCTGTCCGACTTCCACCTTTTCTACTAGGAATTATTTTTTAAAAATTGTGTATTTGGTAAAAGGGGGGCTTATAAAATGGGTCTACCTATTGAGGGGAAAGGATTTACCAAAATAAATTTTGTATATATATACGTATATACCGAAGCGTACAGCATACGTTATGGCTTCCATATATAGGGTAGTTCAAGGCGCGTTGTCACTTCCAGCGGTGTTGTCATATTTGGGAAGTCACAACGACTCGTCTGCTAGATTTACCTCCTATTTTGAGCGTAATGTGTGATCTTTTGAAACTTTTACTGTGAATACAGTTGTCTGTGTTTTAAAGTTGTCTATTTAAATTAAAATATTGATATTCTTTTGATTATACAGGTTTACAAAAAAATACATTTCGGACTATTTGACGAAACCATATGACTAGGGGGGTTTTTGGGGTCGCTGGTTACGAATCCGGGGTTCACTAACCTCTATCACGTCAGGTAAAGGTTATTTCAAGGACAAATCAAGATAAATCGACAGTCGCTCTGAAAAAGTATATTAGGAGGGTTTTGGGGTCGCTTATAACGAATCCCGGATCCGCTGACCTCTATCACGTGTAGCTGAAGGTCATTTCGAGGTCAAATCAAGATAAATCAACACAATCGCTGTGAAAAAGTATATTAGGGTGTTTTTGGGGTCCCTGATCACAAAACTGGGGCCCGTTGAGCTCAACCACGTCAGGTAAAGGCCATTTCAAGGTCAAATCAATTTTGTTAACTCCTCCTGATTTGAACTTGAAATGACCTTTACATGACGTAGTAGAGCTCAACGGACCGCAGTTTTGATGATCAGCGACCCCAAAACTCCCTATACTTTCAGAGCAATTGTGTCAATTTATGTTGATTTGACCTTAAAATGACGTTGAACTAGACGAGATAGAGGTCAGCGGACTCCGGATTCATCTTCAGCGACCCCAAGAACCCCCTAATACACTTTTTCAGAGCGACTGTCGATTTATCTTGATTTGACCTTGAAATGACCTTTACCTGACGCGATAGAGGTGAGCAGACCCCGGATTTGTGATCAGCCACTCCAAAAACCCCCTTGTCATATGGTTTCGTCAAATTGTCCGAAATTTAGTTTTTTTGTAAACCTGTGTTATTTATGATAATATGATTGATATTTATTTTAACAAAAATACTAATATATTATTATTGCTGTAAAATGGATTTATTGGAATTAATTAAAAAAGTGTTAATAGTAAGTCATTTATTTATGAAAATTATATCAAAAATGTTAATAAATAAATTTGAACTTATAGAAAATTTTAATATTTTAGATTTTATTACAGGCACCGTCCTTTTAATTTTTGATGTACCAATAATAATATGTAATAAAAAATTAAATGGCTAAACCCTCCAGGTGGGGATTACCCGCTAAAAAGCTATCTAGATCCATCTTTTTCGAGCAGATTTTTCCCAATCTGCTACTCGATACTATTGACTATGCTTCTCCATTTCTTTCTATCCTCTTTTGTTTTTCTGCTAGTCTCTAATTCCTGCCCTATATAAATCTTCCTTTAATTCCTGTAACCATTTATTCTAGTTCCTCCGCGTCTCCTTCTAA
This sequence comes from Diabrotica virgifera virgifera, assembly GCF_917563875.1. Classification (NCBI taxonomy): domain Eukaryota; kingdom Metazoa; phylum Arthropoda; class Insecta; order Coleoptera; family Chrysomelidae; genus Diabrotica; species Diabrotica virgifera. The sequence continues at coordinate 123,948,354 of NC_065449.1, forward strand.
CTCCGGGTCTCCATTGTAAAATTGAGTTTATAGTTGTTGCGCTACCTGCTCTCCATATATGCCCCAACAATCCAACTCTGTGCCCAAATCTGAAAATCTTGAATAATATCTACCCGGGTCGAAACATTTTTTTTAAATATATGAAAATAGTTATTTATGAAACGGAGTGAGTACTATACATCGCGTAAGTTCGCAAAAAGTACTTCACGCACAATTTCATACAATATTTTATCTACGATAAACAAATAAAAATACTGTAACTCTTCGTCACTGGAATTAATTTCTATTCTACAATTCTTAGAACTGTGACATATAAAAATTCTAATTTCTTTCAAACCACAAAACTGTCAAATTTTTTTTTTGTAATTTATTGCTCATTATGTCATCACCTCTCTTGTGCTCTGCACAAGAGATCTAAGGTTAGAGCTAAGAATAAGGTTGGCTAGGTGCTACGTTTTCTCGACTCTGTTTTACGGAATGGAAGCTTGGACCTTGAATGCGGCATCAATGAAAAAACTGGAATCATTCGAGATGTGGGTATATAGAAGAATTCTAAAAATATCATGGACAGAACACGTCACAAACAAAGAGGTTCTGAGAAAGGTGAATAAAGAAATGGAAGTCTTAAATACAATTAAAACCAGAAAATTGCTCCTTACAACTTGCTCCAACTCATTATGCAGGGAAAGATTCAAGGAAAAAGAAGCATAGGGAGACGCAGAATATCGTGGTTGCGCAACCTGAGAGAATGGTACGGATGTACATCAAACGAACTTTTCAGAGCAGCCGTCTCCAAGGTCCGAATAGCTATGATGATTGCCGACCTCCTTCGCGGAGATGGCACTTGAAGAAAAAGAAGATGTCATCACCATGAAACGCGAAAGTTAAGAAAGAATATTTAATTATATGAAAGTGTGTCAAAAACAGTGAGAAAAAGTAAATCCCATTTAAAATACATTGTTACTTCATGCTTACTTTAAAGCACTGCTATCTATAATGACAGTTTTCACAAACTAAAAATTTATATATTATAATATGACATAGAGTAGATAAAAGTCATTTATTAATTATTAATTGATTATAGTCAGAAGAAAATTAGATCATGCACCCCTTGTTTTTTATAATTGTTAACATACTAAATTACATATCCAATAATTATTGTTATCCATCAAATATATCGATGCAGATCGGCCTTATATCGGATCCTCTTCTATTAGTCCGTTCGCTGACGGTAAAATATTGCAAAACCCATAAATTTTAAAAAACCACTTAAGATTGACATGAAATTTGGCATACACATAGGTAACATATCAAAGAAGAAAATTGATATTGTGCCGATGTTTTCTTTTGCCAAGCAGACATTCCGTTAACATTTTTAGTCACAACATAATATCAATGTTAAAGTATTATTAGAGCAACGCGTTATGGTGTCACATTTCTTTTAATGACCGACACACAAAATATTTTAATGACGGATCCCACACTAGAACCAGATTTTTATTACCTACTGCTGATAAGGTAAAGAGTTATTAAATATCACTCGTTGTCATCTCTGTGTTAATTTGAAATAATAAAATATAAATATTGTAGTTTTGTATTCTAAAATATTTGGAAAAAATATCTATGTATTTTTTTTTCATTTAGGTACACATCATTTTAAGGGATTGTCCGGAAGAGTACAGGCTCAGTATATCGGCAAATGAATTTTGTTTTAAATACCGTCCGTATAGAGGAGGTGCTCGTTGGGGATAGGCGCAAAATCTTAGTCCAGTGCTAATTAAATGCATTAATTTTTTTCGAATTCTGAGAAAACTAATAAGTATTTTTGAAAAATTTAAACGCAGAATGGAAGCTTACATTATTACCGAGGGCAGAAAGTCCCTGAAAACTTATATAATGTTTATTTTAATAACTTATATACCTAATTAATGTTTATTTTAATAAAGATAATGGGATGAAAAAACAAGAGAAAAGTTAGTGTGATTTTTAATTTCGAATATTTCATTCAAAAGAAACTTTTTTTATTCTAAGGGACTTTCGGTGCCCCGTAATAATGTTATCTTTCATTCTGGGTGTATGTTTTAAAAAATATTTATTAGTTTTCTCAGGATTCGAAAAAAATAAATGTATTTAAATAGCATTGGACAGAGATTTTGCGCCTACCCCCTTAAGAGAAAGTTTACTGTATTTTATATTATTACTAGAATTTATTACTTTAAACTTTTTATCGCTCTTGATTCATTTTATCGTGTATTTAATTCCATTCAATTGTAATTGTACATTCAATTTTTTTGTAATTTTTACACGTTTTATTACTTTCGAAATAACAATAACTATAAAATCGATTTTTCAGCCTACTTGGGTCAAAAAAATAAACAATTTTCGGAAATTTCGTTAAATGAGAACATTTACCTACATTTCTTGTATTTAAGCTTTTAATAAGATTTTTAAAAATAATTTAGATTATTTAATATATACATTCACCGGCACGAAAAACGGGCACCCCAAAAAATGGGTCATTTTTGATGGCTCGTATCTCCTAAATCTATTCTCCGATTTAAGTATTTCTTTAATATGTTATAGCCTTATTCTTTAACTATATCGCTGTAATAATATTGTTTCTAGACAGGTAAATTATCATTGTATACTGGGCGTACCAATCAAACTGGTTTTTTTTTTCAATTTTCACAACACTCTGTGGAATATTCTAGCCTTTATACAATATTGAAATTAAAACCCAACTATAGCCCCAGGTTTTCTTAATGTTCTGTTTGTTATTCATTCGCTTATGTTGGATAATAAAAAAGTTAGGGACTTTAACAATTAAACATGTTCTTTATCAATACATGGTGTTTCTAAATAAGTGCGACAAACTTTAAGGGGTAATTCTGCATGAAAAAATAATGATCGTTTACTTGATAAAGCTATGTCCGCAAATGCTTGCAAATATAAAATTATTTTGCCAAACGATCATTATTTTTTCATGCAGAAATTACCCCTTAAAATTTGTCGCACATATATTTAGAAACACCTGTATCGATAAAGAACATGGCTAGTTGTTAAAGTCCTTAACTTTTTTATTATCCAACGTAAGCGAATGAATAAAAAAACAGAATGTTAATAAAACCTGGAGCTATAGTTAGGCTTTAATTTAAATATTTTATAAAGGCTAGAATATTCCACAGGGTGTTGTGAAAATTGAGAAAAAAACCCAGTTTGATTGGTACACCCGGTATACAATGAAAATTTACCTGTCTATCAACAATGTTATCATAGCTATATTGTTAAATAATAAGGCTATAACATATTAAAAACATTACTTAAATCGGACCAAAGGTTTGGGAGATACGAGACATCAAAAATTACCCATTTTTTTAGGGTGCCCGTTTTTCGTGCCGGTGAGTGTAGATTAAATTAGAAGTTCATTGTAAAAAAGGAAGTAAACAAAAACACGAGAAAAATGAATTTATATAAGTAAATAGGTAAGTAAATATTATAGATTGAAATAAGTACAGAAAATATATAATTATAGAGATATATAATCACTTATTGTACCTTCATTTAAGGCTAACTTTAAAAGTAAAGCAGATCTGCTATTATTCATGTTTAAAAACAAAAGGCACACAAAACACTAAGTACGATTAGGACCGCGAATCTACAACAGATAAATGTCTGGAAACCGTTACACAGGGTTGCCAAAAAACGGAAGTCACACCGAGCGGTGTGGTATACGGAAGACGCTACGCGTTGTGTACATAACCTGTATAGTAGCACGGGAGCGACACTAGCGCTGGTGATATACCGTCGAACTAAAATCTGATCTTATGAGTATGTTAGATACGATATGACTTCCAGCGAAATTTTTAATATAAGCCTTCTGATACCATCTAGTAGCCAAATTCGTAAAAATATAGGCAAAACGTTGTGACTTCCGAAATCGGAAGTCATAACGGTATATATGAAGTAACAACGTATTACGAGAATCTACTTTGGAAGTCACATGGATACATGTATCAATATATATATATATATATATATATATATATATATATATATATATATATATATATATATATATATATATATATATATATATATATATATTTGATCCTGATGCTGCTTGCTCTGCGCGAACTCTGGCTCTTGTTATTGGTCCGGTGTAGGTTGCAGTCGTCGGCGGGATGTTACGCGTGGATGTTGCGGCCTGATTTATTTTGGTCTTTTTCTTCAATACCGTTTTCCAAGTTGTAGGAAGCCGTTGCGCATCATCTCTTTCGTTTAAGCCGTTGGGATTTCTTTCAATTTCTATCGATTCTCTGCAGGGGCGGCCCGTCAGGGTAGGCAAGGTAGGCGCCGCCTAACCTCTTCAAATGTGCAATGATAAATTATTTATTAATATAAATTACTTATTTCAAAACTGTAATTAATAAATTTTGAGACAATACCGAAGTATCTAAAAATATAAAATAAAGTAAAGCTACTTTTTAATTCATCTCTAAAGTTGTAATAATTATTGTACGCTCCCCGTAGCGTAGCATTACTACGACGGCTTTACCCTAGGGCAGGCTCTCTAAAAAGTAGCCGAACAGAATTCGCATTTGTCTCACTCTTTACGCTAAGCACAGCGGCTGTATTGTCGCTTGCCTGGCCGTGTATTTTCGGGCTATAGGTAGGCTAGATTTTTTGAGCCTTTGACATTGGTTGTGTCGAGCTGCATCTCGGAACTGCCAATTGCATGTTTTAGGATCTTGACTACCAATTCTGAAAAAAACGAAAAGTTCGAATTTTGTCATGAAATTTGGTATGTAGGGTCAGAATAATATTTCTAACAATTTTTCGAAATAACTTTTTGCGATATCTCTAACGCGAAACAAAATATTGAAAATTCGTCCTGTTTGTGAATTCGCAGTAGGCCGCGTTTAAAATTTAAATTTCAGTTGACTATCTAAAAAGGTGTAAACCATCAAAATCAATGACTGCAAAATTTCAAATCTGTATTTATTTTAATAGCCGAAATATAAGTGTGTGTTCATCTTAAATGCGACACACTGTATACAGGGTGTTTGGTAAAGAATGGGCTATAGCTTAACACTAGATTTATGAGGTTAAAATATGTCGATTTGAGCTAACTTACCTTAGTACGAAAGTTGATAATAACCGAAATACAGGGTGTCAAAGTTAAAACTTTTATTTTATTTATTCTTGAATATTTCCTAACAGACATGGAATAATAACACAAAATTTGGTAAGCGTGGATTTTTTGAGACAAGAAATCTAAATTCGTCACCAAAAATGATGTATTATCCAGGGGGCGCCACATACGCCTTTCAGCGCTAATTTAATAGGTTCAATTTTATTATTACCCACTCTACATACTTTCTAAATAAAAATTTTTATTCTATTAATATTTTTACTTAAAAAAGGTATACTACATTCATCTCGCTAGACTCAACCGTTTTCGAGATAAACGCATTTTAAATCTGCGAGGCAACATAATTTTTTGCAGCATATCATTGTAGTTACAGTTACACCCGAAAAATAACTTAAAATCATAAAAATTTACAAAAATGTATCTCAAATTTCTTCAAATGGAATTTGCGACATAAATATGAGAACTGGCCCAATTATTATGGTTTCAAGTTTATTTTTCGGGTCTAACTACAATGATATGCAAAAATTATGTTGTATCGCAGATTTAAAATGCGTTTATCTCGAAAACAGTTGAGCTTAGCGAGGTGAATGTAGTATACCTTTTTAAAGTAAAAATATTAACAGAATAAAAATGTTGATTCAAAAACTACGTGGCGTGGGAGATAAAAAAAATTGAACGTATTAAATGAGCGCTGAAAGACGTATGTAGCGCCCTCTGGGTAATAGATCATTTTTGGTGGCAAATTTAGATTTCTAATCTAAACAAAACCCCGCTTACCTACCAAATTTCGTGTTGTTATCCCATGTCTGTCAGGAAATATTCAAGAATAAATAAAATGAAAGTTTAAGTTTGACACCCTGTATTTCGGTTATTATCAACTTTAATACCAAGGTAAGTTAGCTTAAATCGACCAAATTTTAAGCTCAGGAATGTAAGGTTAAGCTATGGCCCATTCTTTACCAAACACCCTGTACCTATATAGGTATGTACATATTATTATACACCATATGTGTTGCCTACCCGGATACTGAGGTCACGAGCCGCCAATGATTCTCTGATTTCCCGTTTTCTTTTTACTTCGATATTAGCTAACATCGTTGTTTGGTTCAGGTTTATTGTGTGTCCTGTATTTGCGACATGTTGAGCCAGGGATGACGTGGTTTCTCCCCTTTCTATAGCATTTCGGTGTTCTTCTCGTCTTACCTGGATTCTTCGGTTGGTGTGTCCAATGTACGACTTTCCACAATCCCCACACGGAATCTCGTATACACCTTGGCTTTCTAACGATATTTTGGTCTTTGGTGTTGGTAAAATAGTTGAGATCTCTCTGTCCGTATTAAATATCGTTTCTATGTTGTGTTTTCTCAGCACTCTCCCTATTTTCTCTGTCGTACCCTTCACATATGGCAGAATGGTTTTGCCGATCGGCTTATTGTCTTCTGTAGGGTCCTTATCTCTTCTTCGAGCATTTTGAGCTTTTTCGATGTTGTATGTTGAGAAGCCGTTTTTTCTTAACGCTGCTTTCACGTTCTTCATTTTGATGTTCTTGGTCTGTCAGTCTTTCGGATGTTGTAATCAAGGTTTTGATGACTGAATGCAATTGTGCAGGATGGTGGTGTGAAGCAGCATTTAGATATCTATCGGTATGTGTCGGTTTCCGATACACTGTATGGCCTATGTGTCCGTCTTGTTTCTTTATTATTAACACATCTAAGAATGGAATTTGATCGTTTTCTTCCAGTTCCATGGTAAACTGAATTTTATGGTGGATATTGTTGATGTGTTCTAAAAAAGCGTTTAGTTTTTCTTCTCCGTGGGTCCAGATAATAAAAGTGTCATCCACGTATCTAAGCCACAGTTTGGGTTTGTATTCAGCTGTTCTATTGCCCGCTGTTCCATTTCCTTCATAAACAAGTTCGCTATTACTGGTGACAGTGGAGAACCCATCGTTTGGGTTTGTATTCAGCAGTTTCTATTGCCCGCTGTTCTATTTCCTTCATAAACAAGTTCGCTATTACTGGTGACAGTGGAGAACCCAAACTGTGGCTTAGATACGTGGATGACACTTTTATTATCTGGACCCACGGAGAAGAAAAACTAAAGGCTTTTTTAGAACACATCAACAATATCCACCATAAAATTCAGTTTAACATAGAACTGGAAGAAAACGATCAAATTCCATTCTTAGATGTGTTAAAAATAAAGAAACAAGACGGACACATAGGCCATACAGTGTATCGGAAACCGACACATACCGATAGATATCTAAATGCTGCTTCACACCACCATCCTGCACAATTGCATTCAGTCATCAAAACCTTGATTACAATATCCGAAAGACTAACAGACCAAGAACATCAAAATGAAGAAATGCATAACGTGAAAACAGCGTTAAGAAAAAAACGGCTTCTCAACATACAACATCGAAAAAGCTCAAAATGCTCGAAGAAGAGATAAGGACCCTACAGAAGACAATAAGCCGATCGGCAAAACCATTCTGCCATATGTGAAGGGTACGACAGAGAAAATAGGGAGAGTGCTGAGAAAACACAACATAGAAACGATATTTAATACGGACAGAAAGATAACTATTTTACCAACAGCAAAGACCAAAATATCGTTACAAAGCCAAGGTGTGTACGAGATTCCGTGTGGGGATTGTGGAAAGTCGTACATTGGACAGACCAACCGAAGAATCCAGGTAAGACGAGAAGAACACCGAAATGCTATCGAAAGGGGAGAAACCACGTCATCCCTGGCTCAACATGTCGCAAATACAGGACACACAATAAACCTGAACCAAACAACGATGTTAACTAACATCGAAGTAAAAAGAAAACGGGAAATCAGAGAATCGATAGAAATTGAAAGAAATCCCAACGGCTTAAACCAAAGAGATGATGCGCAACGGCTTCCTACAACTTGGAAAACGGTATTGAAGAAAACGACCAAAATAAATCAGGCCGCAACATCCACGCGTAAAATCCCGCCGACGACTGCAACCTACACCGGACCAACAACAAGAGCCAGAGTTCGCGCAGGGCAAGCAGCATCAGGATCAACTACATAAGCGACGGTATCGTGAGTAAAACTTCAGTTTACTTCAAGCAGCAGCGAGAAGTGGAACTACCTGACTTGACAATGGCAAGTGAGATCTTGCCGAAACGTCGTCAAAATAATGGTTTTTCTCAAAACCAAAATTATTCAACGCGGAGTCAAACCCGGAAAACAACAGAAAGCACATATAGCTCCCGCGGAAACTTCAAGTGTAACATATATATACATATATACATAGAAAAGAAAAATCATTGGCAAATAACTCGCAATGTGAATGTGAATACAAAATTAACAATATAAAAAGATGGAATGCAACGGCAGACACGTGTTTCTGACTCATTAGTCGTCATCAGTACAGTATAGCCAAGTTAGAAGAATAATAGTTTAACTTGGAAAAAGATCACTACAGGAGCAATATTACCATTTGTGACAACAATGTCAGAAGACCCTGCCTTTC